>NC_092052.1:49250664-49560814 GCF_003086295.3 Arachis hypogaea | reverse complement strand
TGGAAAGAACTTTTCCAAGAATTCTCTTCTCAGTGTATCCCAGTTGGATACAATTGTTACTGGTTGAGTGTAGTACCACTCTCTTGCCTTCCCCTCAAGAGAAAATGGGAAAACTTTCAGCAAAATTGAAGTTTCATCTGCACCATCACACTTGACAGTAGAACAGGCTGCCTGAAAATCTCTCAGGTGCTTGATAGGCTCTTGAGCAGGTAAGCCATGAAACTTGGGCATCAAATTGAGCAGTGCGGTCCTTATTTCAAAGTCTATAGCCACCGCTGGGTGATGCGCTTGAAATGATTGCATTGTAAAATCAGGGGCTCCAGCCTCCTGGATAGTAACTCTCCTGACTGCTGCCATGTTACCTGCACGTAAAACAACCAAATCAGTAGAACGGGGGCTGGTTTCTTTCTCAGGTAACGTTTCAGATCCGCCCTCAGAGAGGACTAACCGACGCCGAGCTTGACTTATTCGTGAAATAGTTCTTTCAATCTCAGGATCGAATATTAGCAAGCTTGGATCAGGAAGCGAACGTGTCATCTAACGAAAGAAACAAGCAGCTCATAGTAGAAAGATTAAATAAAATGCAAATAAATAAATTCCAATTAATAACTTTAGCACTCTATTGCAACTCCCCGGCAACGGCGCCAAAAATTGATGCGGGTGGAAATTGGCGAGTTAAGAATGATTTTAAAATATGCGTTGCAAGTATAGTTCTCAACCAACCAGAAATCTGCTTTATCAATTTAAAAAGGGTGTCACAGAAATTAAAATCAAAATACTGGGAGTATGAGTCCCAGGTCGTCTCCCAACGAGTTACAGAAAAGTGTGCTATTTTATTAATCAGATGTTTTCAAAAAGGTTTGAGTTGAATGGCAGAAAATTAAATTAGAGAATTTATATAAATTTAAATAAAAGCCTTGATTAGGAGTTGATTAGTTGGAAGCCCTATTCTTGTTGCAGTACTCTCAAGATTAATTGATAATTGGGGATTATTCTGTTTAGTTGTCCCTCACTAAGTAAGGGAAAGTTAAACAAGTTAGAATGCTATTTCTATCCACAAGTTCCAATCCGCTCTGGGGAGGATTGGTGTTAGTGACTAGAGAGCAATCCAGCAATAAACCCAACTACAATCTCTCTCTTGAGCATCCCAACTTCAAGGGTTTCTTTCAATCAACTCCCCATCAAGTTAGGGGACTACTCGCTCATTGTAAATGTAAAATTCATAACATAAGAAAAGGAATTAAAGAAAGATATCATAAATAATGATCAAAAGATTAATCAAAAATAAAAGTGATTCTTGTATTAATAAATGCTAAAATAATCCAACAATAAAATTAAGTAAATTAAGGAACATGGAAGAGTAAGAGACAAGTAAAGAAAACGAACTAGAGTGTCGAAGTCTTGATGAGGCAATAACTCTTCTCAATATCCCAATGCAAAAACAATGAACATAACAAATCCTAAAAACTATGAATGTGTAGAGAGAAAACCTAGAGGACAGGAAAACTAGATCTAAAAACTAAAACTATGCGGAATGAATGTTGTTGTTGGTTTCTGCAGGTTCTCTGGCTCTAGTCTGCTTTTTTGGGCCGAAAACCAGGTCAAAATAGGGCCCAAAATCGCCCCCAGCGATTCTGCAGATTATGCAGATCGTGCATGTCACGCGGTCGCGTCATCCATGCGGCCGCGTCATTCGGCTTTCTGCTTTGCCACGCGGTCGCATCATCCATGCGGCCGCGTCACTCGTGCTATTCCATGCCGCGCGGTCGCGTCATCTATGCGGCCGCGTCACTGTGGTTTCCTCTTCTTCGCGCGGTCGCATCATCAATGCGACTGTGTCACTTCTCACTGGTCATCTCCTCAATTTCTTGTGTTCCTTCCATTTTTGCAAGCTTCCTCTCTAATTTCCAACTCATTCATGCCCTGTAAAGCCTGAAACACTTAACACACAGATCACGACATCGAATGGAATAAAGGAGAAATAAAATACATAATTAAAGTCCCTAGGAAGCAGGTTTTCAATCATACAATAACTTTAGGAAGGAATTTTAAATGCATGCTTATTTAATGAATAAGTGGATAAAGATCATGATAAAACCACACAATTAAACACAATATAAACCATAAAATAGTGGTTTATCAATCACCGAACTGGACTTGAACAAAAAAGAGAGAGACCGAGAGTGTTTTTGAGAGAACTGTGAAACCTCCGTGACTTCCTGCTTTGATTTTTTATGATTTGATTTGTAACTATAATAAAAAATTTAATTCGATTAAAGTGTTTGTATCTTCTTCCTCTACACGTTGACGTCACTTTTGTTCAGGAGAAGTTGACAGTAAAGTTACTCCCCATCCCTTGTGGTTCGGTCGAAGGTGCAACTAGGTGGAGTAGCCGATTTCTGACGTTTTCTAATTCAATTGTTCGGTCAGAAAATTTTTCTAGAGTTTTTGTTATTTTGATTTCATACGAAGGTAGATTTTGATAACAAGTATTGGATAAGTGAATTGATATTGTGATTGATTATTGATTGGATTTGATTGAATTTATGTTAAATTTTAGTGATATATTGATGTTTGTGATATGTTTGAGGTTCGGTCAGTTTAAGTGCAGCCAAGAACCAAATTATTTGAAGAGTTCGGGGCTGAAATTATGTTGAAAATTGAGTAAAATTTGTGTAGTTAAAGGGCCAAGAGATTAAATTAAAAGTTGTGAAAAATTGATAACCGTAAAACTCGAAGACGGATTAAATTTCAAGTAAATATTTTTGAAAAAAAAGGAATAAGGGTTTCGATTTTGGGAAAAAGGAGAGATCAGTATTTGAGTTTTAGTTTAAAGGGTAAAATTGTATTTTAATAAAAAGATCAAGGTAGAATTTGTAATTATATAAGTTTTTGGGTATTTTGGATAATAAATAAAGTTTGGGATAAAATAGATATTTTATAACAGTTTAGGGTTAATTTAAAAATATTTAAATAAGTGAGGTATCAAACATAATTTTATGAAAATGTTGGATTAAAAATAAAATAATTAAAAGTTTGAGGATTAAAACGTAATTGTTAAAAATTTAGAAGTAAAGTTTAAACGAGTTAAGTTTTCAAGTAAGTTATACATACAATTTATTTATTTACTTGAATTACTTTATTTGTATTAAAGAAAATTATTATTATTATTATTATTATTATTATTATTATTATTATTATTATTATTATTATTATTATTTAGTAAAGATATTATTAGTATCGATATTCTTAATGGTATGATAGAATAGAATAAATAGAAGTGTCCTTTTAAAAGATTTAGAGACACAAAGTTATTTTAAAATCTTATGATTTTCTTTGTGTAAAATATTTAGTGGAAAGCGAGAGAAGAGTGTGATGATAGTTTGGGCTATTAAGTATAAATAAGTAAAAGACTAAAAAAAGAGAAAAGATAAATCAACACATGTGATTATGGGAAGGTCACGAGAGGGTGATATGTATGATTATGATGCCGAAGGATAATGTTAACAAGTCGTGGGCTTTGTATGTGAATGATTGTACAGGGATGTCCGTAGATATGGAATGGCTTCCAGGAGAAGGGGTCACATGCTTCAGCTGGTGAATCATTGCCTGCAAGTACTTGCAGAGGTCATGTTCGACATACTTCATCTGGAGAATCAGTGCCTGGAAGAAGTAGAACATCTAATTAACACTCTGCTCTTTAACCCGAATATGCATTACGAGTTTCCTCTAATAAGAACGGGAGGAAATATAGAATGAAAAGAACTCAACCACCTCAGTTATCCTAGTGGTTGTCTCATTCTTCAGGCTGTGCTCCTCCGTGAAGATGATTTACCTCCCTTTGGTGTCATTAAAATAAACAGAAAAGTCACAAGCGAAGCGACAACACTAAACTTAAAAGTTTGCTTGTCCCCAAGCAAAGAAAAACTGAAAACAGGGAGGGACATAAAAAGTGCACGGAAGAGTAAAACCAAAAATTTGTACAAAAACGAAAAATGATAAAAGGACAAGAAAGGTTAAAATTAGTTAAAATATTTAGGAGGGGGGGGGGCGGATTATATACGTATAGAAAGTTATTTATGTATTGATTTATTTATGTATATATATATAAGAGGGGGGGGGGAATGTATAATATGTATATATAAGGGAAAGTGAATCTAATTAGGGGGTGGGGACCAAATCAAATTGATTTGGTAAAGAATTGGTGAGCAAAGGAAAACTGGCGCCTAACTCTCGTTTTTGGGCGCCTAACTTGAATCCTTGGTCCATACTCACAACGCCCAACTTGTCATTCCACAGCGCCTAACTTGATGGCTAGTTCCACACTCACAGCACTTAACTTCAACTGGCATGCTCCTTATTGGTGCCTAACTTGAGGCCTCCCGAGTGCACCAATTATCTCCGTGCCTAACTTGATCCTCCTTGCGCCTAACTTTCCTTGAGCCTTCAAACCTGGCGCCTAACTTGAGAATTCTCAAGTTGGGGGCGGACAAGGCAGCACGAGAATCTCATTGCACAGCTTCATGTGGCGCCTAACTTGAGAAACTTCAAGTTAGGCGCCAACCGTCCAGAGAAAAAATGCCTCTTTGTACGCAGCGTGTGGCGCTTAACTTGAGATTTTCAAGTTAGGCATCACCCAATCCGAATTAATAGGCTCCAGGGTGTCCGAGACTCGGTATTCAGGAACCTATTTTTGTTCCAATTACTCTGCATGATGCAAATACACGTAAAACAAAGGAAAAATAGTAGAACTCAATGAAAACCAAATAAATAACAAAATCAAAGCAAAAGAAATCAAACTAAGGATACAAAAACATCGAGTTGCCTCCCGACAAGCGCTTCTTTACTGTCACTAGCTTGACGGTCAGCTCCTCTAAGGAGGAGGATCATAGGGGCTCAGCTCTTCACCCCTCACTGTGAACTTCTTTCCTGTGCTCCCATTGATCAACTCTATATGCTTAAGAGACAGGATCATGTTCACTGTATGAGGCAGGATTGGGCATGCAGTGAATACCACCTTCATTCCTGGGGAGAAGTCTTCAGTGGGAATCTTTTTGTTTCTCTATCCCCTGGGTACTTTCTTCTTTTTGATAACCTCCTCCTTGGTAGATGATGTATTCCCGACACTAAAGTTAGGTTTGATGTCAGGAGGAATTTTATTGATTGTCACCAAAGGAGGTTTAAGTTGCAGATTCTGTTGTGCATCATCAGGGGGTTCTTGAAGGTTTGGAGTAATAAGCTCAGTCTGCATGCACCTTTCTTCTTCACCTGCTGAATGCATATCTTTAAAGACATGAAAGACCAGTTGCTCATTATACACTCTAAGCACTAATTCACCCACTTCTACATCAATTAGAGCTCTCCCAGTGGCTAGGAAAGGTCTTCCTAGGATTATAGAGGCATTCTCATCCTCTTCCGTGTCAAGAATCACAAAATTTGCTGGGAGGAAAACTTACCCACTTTGACTAAGATATTCTGCACTAGTCTATATGCAGGCTTTATAGATTTGTCTGCCATCTGTAATGCTATCCTTGTGGGTTGTGCCTCTTGGATTTGTAACTTTTTCATAACAGACAAGGGCATTAAATTGATGCTTGCTCCCAGATCACATAAAGCTTTCTCAAAGGTTGTGCTCTCAATGGTACATAGAATTTGAAAGCTTCCTGGGTCTGGCATCTTCCTTGGCAAGTTATTCTGAATTATGGCACTATATTCCTTAGTCAAGACCACTGTCTCATATCCCTTTAAAGGCTTCTTCTTTGACAACAGATCCTTCATGAATTTGACATAGAGAGGCATTTGCTGCAAAACCTCAGCAAAAGGAATATTGATTTGCAACTTTCTGAAGACTTCCAAGAACTTTGAAAACTGCTTGTCCTTGGTCTCCTTTTAAAGTCTCTGAGGATATGGCATTTTAGGCTTGTACTCAGGTGCCTTAGGTAATATAAGATGAGTGTCAAGAGAGACTGGGAATGGATTATTTGCACACCTAGGAGGGGCGTGTTCCACCTCCTCTTTCTTCTCTACTAGAGCTTCTTTTTCAACTAGCTCCTCGTTGACCTTGGTCTCAAGACCAGCTACTTTACCACTTCTCAATTGACTAGCCTTGCAATCTTCTCTTGGGTTCACCACTGTATCACCAGAAAATGTACTTGGAGACCGCTGATAAACCCCAATTTTGTGGTTTATCTTGTGTAGAATTTGGGTGGGGGGGTTATCAATATTTTCTGCACTTATTCTTATAAAATGCATGGTTTTATGTTTTCTTCTTAATTTTGCTTCACGGTTCAAAACATGTTTCTTTTACCTTAAAAATGCTATATTTTAATCCTCTTCTATTACCATTCGATGCCATGATGTGTTTGTTAAGTGAATTCAGGATCTATAGGGCAAAAATAGTCTAGGAGATGGAAAGGAAGCATGCACAAGTGGAAGGAACATGAAGAATGGAGCTTTGGAGAACTGGAAGCGACGCGCACGCATGGATTAGCGCAGCAGTGAGTGACACGCACACGTGGCTGATGTGCACGCGTGGATTGCAGAAACTCAGATGATGCGCACGCATGGCCGACGTGCATGCGTGACGCTCGGCACGTGACTTCATTAATGAAATCGTGGCTGGCGATTTCTGAGAGGCTCCAGGCCCAAATACAACTTGATTCTGCATGGAGAAGACCCAGGAATTGATGGAGGAAGGGGAGATCCAATCATTCACACCTTACACATAATTTTAGCTAGTTTTTGGTTCTTATTTTCTAGAGAGAGAAACTCTTACTTCTCTCTAGATTTAGTTTATTTTTTATCTTCCTTTGTTGAAATTCTGAATTGAATTTTGTTAATTTTAGTTTCAATTACTTAATTTGAGTTCTCTAGTTTTAATTTTGTTTAGATCTTGTGTTGAAATTGTGTTCTCTTGTTATTTCCCTTTTTCTTCTTACATTATGAACCTTGTGGATCTTGGATTTCTATTAGTGCATTGATGTTTTCTATGATTGAGAGTGTTATTTGAGTTGTTTTCGATTGATAATTATTAGTGGGTATTTGTGATTTCCAATTAATTTGTAATTTAAATATGTCTTTTGTTAATGCATACCGTGTATTTGATAAAATGTTTCCTTTCATTATGGAGTAGTTCTCTTTACTCTTGGCCTAGGCTAAGGGATTGGGTGAACTTGAGTCATTGGATCTAATTGATTTGGTGATTTGCGAACCTTTGTGGTCAAATTGATACCCATTGACACCAATCTACTACTAAGCCAATTAGTAGTTGGATTGGGACTTATGAGTTGAAATCGATCAAGTCATTTAACGTACTTCAAGTGTTGAAGTAGATATTGTACGTACTTCGGGCGTTGAGGTAGACTTAATGAGATTGGTTCCTCATAATTGTCAAGATATGGTTGTTTGACAAGGATGGTGACCCTAATTCCCATGCCTAGCCAAGAGTTCTTTTTATTATTCATATTTGAAACCCAAAAATCCCAATTTCTTGATTCTTATTATAGTTAGTTTAATTGTTTACTTAGTTCTAGAATAGAGGTAGATTTATATGTTCCCTTACTAGATTGAAATTGCTTATACTTGGTTTTAGTTGTTTTGATTTAGTTTCTTGCACTTTAAGATTCCTTGCATGTTAAGTTTAGTAGTTTAAATTTTTGTTTAAGACTTCCAACCCCAAACTTCTAACCAATATTGATGGACATGTTTGCCCATTCTCTTGAGGACGACCCGAGACCAATACTCTCGGTTACTTTATATTCGGGTTGACTTTGTGACAACCAAATCAAAATTTGACGATAGGATTATATGTTGGTCTAGGACTATACTATGACAATGACATTAGCTTTCTATTGATGAAAATTCTAGACCAACGATAAATTCAATCCATCAAATTTTTGGCACCGTTGTCGGGGAATGGTTGCATCATGTGCTTTGATACTGGTTATGTGAATATGTGAATATTGTAGATAGTTTACTTGCTTTCATTACTTTGTTTTTAGTTTAGATTTTCTTTAATGCATGACCTATGACTTCTAAGTTGAATGACTCGGTCTCAACCGAATTCTAGCTTAGCAGAGTTTGATCCTAAAATTGAAAGAACCTTGTTACACACCCGGCAAGCTAGGCGGCGGTTGGATTACACGGCTAGTGCTTCAGCCTCTCTTGAGGAACCTTCCGAAACACTAGATGGAACCAAGAGTGACTTAGAGTCCATAATTTCCGATTCCTCTATTGGCACTACTGATATATCTTTACATACTACAGGTGAAAACCACATGGCAGAGCCACGTAGGATTACCTTGCACGAACATGGAGCACCGGATCTCATTCTTCAACCTTTGCAAGCTAGGTATCCGAATCTTGACCCGAATTTTGAGTTGAAGAATAGTCTGATTAAATTGCTTCCTAAGTACCATGGACTACTGGGCCAAGACCCCATTAGGCATTTGAGAGACTTTCAAGTAGCTTGTTCAGCTCGAAGGCATGGTGCTGATGAGATTGCTATCATGGTTTTTGCTTTCCCCTTCTCTCTTGAGGGGTCGGCAAAAGAGTGGTTCTACTCCCAACCGGATGAAGTGGTGACTGAATGGAACCTATTGAGAAGAGAATTCTTAGATAAATTCTTTCTGCCGGAGAAGACCGACTACACCCAAAAGGAAATTTCTGGCATAATGCAAAAAGACCAAGAGACACTCTTTGAATATTGGACTCGATTCAAGAGGTTGTTGGAATCTTGTCTATATCATGGGTTATATACTCATTTGCTCATTAGCTATTTCACTGGAGGTCTTTGTGTGGCGGATAAGAGATTGCTCACCGCCTCTAGTGGTGGTTCCCTTTCTAAGAACAAGACGGCAACGGAAGCATGGAGTTTGATCAATGATGTCGCCAAGGCTACACAACATGTGAGAGTGAGGAACAATCCTTACAAGAGTGTGGTGGAAGCACCTCCTTCCGCATCGGCTTTGACTAAAGTGCCTGAAGACATGAGTACTCTCCTCACAGAGATTTGCAAAGAACAAAAGGTATTTCACTCAATTCAAGCCATCCAAGACCCACCTCAAATCCTCCAACTTGAAGGACCTCCTAGAGTATGTGGTTTATGCTCTAGTACGCACATTACACCGACCAATGCCATCAAGTCGAAGAGGATTACACTCTTGTGGTAGCCAATGTGAACTATAACAACCGTCTACCCTATCAATCTCAAGGCCAAAATAATTACTGTCATGGTAATAGCTCTAATCAAGGGTGGAGGGACAATGCTTAAAGGAACAACCACAATCAAAGATGGAACCAAGGCAACTCATCTTCTCATTACCACAACAACAACCAATCTTCTTCCCAATACCACAACCAAAACCACCATAACCAACCATACCAACACTCACAACAAAACCAAAACAATAACCATAGATAACAAATGCCTCACCAAAGACAACAAACTAATCAACCTTCTTCTTCTCCCACTAACCAAGGTGATGACTCTAACCGTGCACTCTACCAAGAGCAAGAGAGACTTAGGGCTATGATGGAAAAACGTGAAGAGAACAATAGGAATCTCAATGCACAAGTTAGCACTATGAGTGCTCAAATGTCCTCCATAGCTGATATTCTCTCAAGGTTGGTCCTACCTCCTACCAATAATTCTAACACCAACCAAGCCTCTAGCTCATCCAACCTTCCTTCTCAACCTCTCCCAAACCCAAAGGGTAGCATCGATGCAATCACCTTGAGGAGTGGCACAACGCTTGAGGAAGTTGAATCCAAGCCCATCAAGTTTGCGAAGGATGTTCCTATTGTAGAAGTTGGTGAAACAATGGGATAGATAAAGATGGAAAGGAGGAAGAAGTTGCAAGAAGAAGAACAGTTGAGGGCCAAAGAACCGAAGCAGAAGAGCAACTTAGAGGAAAAAATTCCTATACATTTCCCTACGGTAGCCAAGAAGGCCAAGAAGCATGAGGAGCTTGATCCCAACATAGTGCAAATCTTCAAGAATATGGAGGTAACTATTCCACTCTTTGATGCCATACATCAAGTTCTGAAATATTCTAAGTTCCTCAAGGATGTGTGCACTCATAAAGAGAAGGTTGGTGGACTAGGGGTGAATCTATTAGGCAATTCTATTTCTTCTGTGATGGATGATTTTCCTGAAATATATAGTGATCCCGGTCCTTGCTTGGTATCTTATATGATTGGTGAGATTCAACTTAAGGATTGCATGTGTGATTTAGAGTCGTGTGTGAGCATTATGCCACTCTCAATTTATGAGAAGTTGAACCTTGCACCGTTGAAGCGATCCGGAGCTAGGTTTGTGCTTGCGGACAAGAGTATAATTTCAGTTGTGGGTATTGCTGAGAATTTAGGACTTAATCTTTCTGGAGGATTTCCATATCCTAGAGACACCTCCCATTGATTCGGATAGGCCATCCTCCATCTTACTTGGGAGGCCATTCTTGAAGACATCTCGGTTCTAATTGGATGTATTTTTAGGTGATTACTCTTTTGAAGCCAAAGGAAAGGTGGTGAAGTTCAAATTGGAGGAAATCATAAGGCAACCTCTAGAAGTCCACTCAATTTTTGGTTGTGACATTGTTGAAGATAATGTAATTGAAGAACACTTAAGGAGTGATGAAGAGATAAGTTTCAGTAGAGATGTTGTCAAAAGAGGAGTTAGCAAGGAAAGGGAAAAGATCCACGACTTCCATATCCTCAAGTAAACAAGGCACCCAATCATGGTGCAATTGACAAGTGGAAGCATCTCCCCTTGAAGGACACTCTTACCAAAGCCAACAAGAAGGACGAGATGGATGTCTTTGAGGATGTTCCAAAAGGATGATCTCAAGCTCATGACCGTCCAACTTAAGGACGATAAAGAAAAGTGCTAGGTGGGAGACACCCCACCATGGTATGATCCTCCTTGTATATAGTTTCCTGCATATAGTTTTAGGGTCCTTATTTAATTTTGTTAAGTTTGTTTAATTGTGCTTGATTTTCTTTGATTTTCTTGTGCTTGTTAGAGTCTTCATGAGGATTTCATTGATCTTGGTATTGGTTAAATTGGCAATTTTGAAGAAAAATGCTTGATTTTGAGTATTGCCTAAAATTCTAAGTGTTTTTGAAGTATCTAGCTTGAATGAGTGCCAAGATTGTGCTATAATTGTCCTCCTCTTGTTGTTTTTTTTTTAAAAAAAGAAATTTCATCGTCCCACGCGTGGGCGTGGATGACGCATATGCATCGATTGCGTTTCCACAGCTCCTGGTACAAAAAACAGAGAGTTGTGCTGATACTATGCAAATTTCATGCTGGGAGCACAACGCTTCCCATGCTTATGCGTCGGTGACACGTACGCATCGCTGGTCCATCTCGCACACCCATGCGTGAGCGTGGGTGACGCGTACGCGTTGTTTGCTGAGTTCGCAACTCCTGGTACAAAAATTAGAGAGTTGCGCGAGTTTTGTGCTGCCTTTGTGCGAGGAGCACAATCTCATCCCACGTGTGCGCGTCACTTGATGCGTACGCGTCCCTCTCCAATTGTGCTATCCACGCATAGGCGTGGATGACGCTTACGCATCACTCGCTTTTTCTCTCCTCCACGCGTACACATGGACGAGGCGCACACGTCACACGTCTGACATAGCTAATGGGACACGCTGCCCTGCTCCCTTCTTTTTCCCTTTCTTTCTTCTACTCTTTCTTCCTTTCTTCTTTTTTCTCCTTACTACCTCTTCTCCGCACACTACCACTGGTGACCACCACCTCCGGTGGTCCCACATTTCTCTCTCCTCTTTGATCTCTTCTCTCTTTTTCTCTTCTGTTTTTCTAACTCATACTCAACCTTACTTTCTCCTCCTTTCAAGGTTGCATTTCTCTTCTTTCTCTTTTGTTTCTTTTTAAAATTTTTCTTTACTATTGCATTTGATTACTTTACTCTCTTTGTTTTGGTTGCATTTTAATTTTGTGTTTGTTTATTTTTTTGTTTACTCTTGTTTCTTTTCTTCCCTTTTTATTTTCTTGTATGGATGTTGAATCTCATTTACTTTTTGAGTTGGTGAATTCTTTCATATCTCTTAGCTTGTTGTGCTATGATAAATAACATTCTATTTTAGGGCATATCCCCCTTGAACTCATCAAACTTGCTTGTTATTTATAATTTGCACACTGATGAACAAATTTTTGCTAGTAAAGAATTTCACAAATAAAGTCTCGTTGAAAGTATAGTTTCTAAACCAACAAGAATCCTTTCATACAAAAGTTTGGTTGTCACAAGTAACAAAACCCCTAAAAAGTAATAACCGAAGTATTTAAACCTCGGGTCGTCTCTCAAGGAATTGTAGGGAGGTGTGTTTATTATTGGTTATGAGAAAAGTATCTTTTTGGGTTTTTGAAAGGTTTGAACAAGGAATGTAAATGACAAGGAAGTAAACTAATGATAAGGAAAACCCTTGCAAGGTATGAGAACTGGACATCCTATCCTAGTTATCCTTATCAATTGTGATGAGAATTGTTCGTTGCTCCCACTTTGTCAACCTCTAACTATGAAAAGACTAGAGTTATTGGAATTCAAATCAATTAGCAAAGATAACAATCATCAATCAACAAGGAGTTTGATAACTCAAGTGTCTCCAATTACTCAACCAAAGCTAAGAATGTGAAAAGCTAAATTAAATTCATAAATAAGAAATACCTCAAATTGCAGTAAATAAGAAATTGAATCTAACATGGAGTTCTTAAACCAAATTGGAAAAATAAATAAACTAGAATGCTAGAACAAATAAAAGTAGAAGAGAACTAAATCAAAAGAACATTGAACCTGAACCAAAGGGGAAAATGAAAGAAGAAATCCTAAATCCTAAAACCTAAGATAGATGAGAGAGCCTCTCTCTCTAGAAAACTACATCTATAACCTAAAATTATGTGAATAATGGAATGTATGAATGTCTGATTGATTCCCCTACTCTGCAGCTTCTATTCTGTGTTTTTTGGGCCGAAAATTGGGTCAAAAATAGCCCAGAAATTGCCCCCAGCATTTTCTATAATTTCTGTAGATCGTGCATGTCACGCGTACGCGTCAGGTACGCGCACGCGTCGCTGTACAAATTTGCTTCCACGCGTACGCGTCAGGTACGCGCACGTGTTGCTGTGCAAAACTCCAATTCGCGCGCACGCGTGAGTCATGCGTGCGCGTCGATACTCACTGGTTATCTCCTTAGTTTCTTGCGTTCCTTCCATTTTTGCAAGCTTCCTCTCCATCCTCTAAGCCATTCCTGCCATATAAAGCCTGAAAAACTTAACACACGGATCATGGCATCGAATGGTATAAAGGAGAATTAAAATACACAATTTAAGGGCTTAGGAAGCAAGTTTTCAATTATAGAACATAATTAGGAAGGAATTGTAAAATCATGCAATTAGTATGAATAAGTGAGTAAAGAGTTGATAAAAACCACTCAAATTAGCACAAGATAAACCATAAAATAGTAGTTTATCACACACCAAGTGTTTGTGAAAAAGAACCAATGACATCTTTGTTCATTGATGACCTTTTTCTTTCAACATGGTGCTTCTTTTTCGCAACACTTACACTACATGAGCATTGAGTGTCATTTTCATGATTTTTCATCATCAATTTCTCATTGTTTGTGGTTTGCTATGCTTGTAGCATTATGTAAGAATGAGTGGTTCAATGCTCTCTAACCCCATATTCTTCCATTTCTAGACTTTATTGTCTTGGAGTTAAGTGAGCCAAAAGGTTTTCCTATGACCCCCACCATTCTTACATGTGTTTGTCATTGTTGTTATCGATGCTTGAGTTTATTCTTCTCATGCTTTGTATTTGCATTCTTCTTTCACTCTTGCATCTCATGCTAGTGATATGCTTCCATGATTATATTGTTGTCTTGCTTCTATGTTGCAGTTGTCATGTCTTCAGGACACTTTACTCTTTTGTGGTGTTAATCTTCACTTGAATTGTATTAATTCAGGTTAATGTTTTTCTCTTTTTTTCCTTTTGAGGATAGACACTAAAAAGGGAAGGAAAAGACCTCCAAAAAGCCGTCTACAAAGAGAGCAACTCAAAGAACAACCGTCAAGGCGCAAACTTTCTTGAAGGCCAACCCACTTGCTGAGCGTTTAAAGAGCTCTAGCTGCATTGAGGAGGCAGAAAAGGAAGTTTCCGCAAGATTCACCAACCCACCTATGGCGGAAACTGACAATCCGGAGTCCACCTCGAATCGTGGCAAAGAAGTAATCAAGGGGTGAACAAGGAGACGTCCTTGTCTCACCATCCTATAGCCATTGAGAGTGACACTCCCGGACCCACTCTGTTCATCATTGATAGCACGGAGGACCGTGCAAATTTCTAAGTGTGGGGATGTCGTTTACTGGCTTTCGTTGGTAATAACCCTTCCTTTCTTTTCAACACCCAAATTTTAATTTTCTTTTATCAATTAGGATAATTTGCATTGCATGGCTAGTTTTTGCATTTAAACACTCTTTGCATTGTAGTTATTTTTTGCTAGGATTACTTGGTTAAGGTGAGGATTTCTTTTCCAGGAAACTGTTTTCAGGGCACCCTACCAATTTGAAATTTTTTTTGTTGAACTTGCTTGAAGGAATTAATTTTAGAAAAGGTTTTTGAGCTAAGAACACACAAGCATGTGACTTTTGAGCCCAATTGCGTGGTTACATCTTATAACTACTTATTTTCATTCTTGTGTGCATTGTTCTCTCTCTATGATTGCAATCCTAGATTTGTTTGATTCTATATGTCCATTATTTTTTGTATGAATATATTTATATGATCGAGGCCATTATTTCAATAGCTCACTTACCCAAATAGCCTTAACCCTTTTATCTACCATTGTTAACCAATTTTGAGCCTATATTAAACCCCCTTTGTTCTTTAATTTAGCACATCAATACTCCTAAGTGAAAAACAATAAATGTCCTTTGATTTGGATTTTTGATTAGCTTAGGCAAGTGAGGGTGTGTCATTTAAGCGGGAAGGAAGCTTGGGAACATTGGTAGAGGTAAAAAAGTGTTTTTGTAGTCTTTATTGAAAATATTGGGAATTGGGTGCATACTCATGTATTGAATGTTTGAACCGTATGCATTGGCACTGTTGTATATAATTCATCAAAAGAGAAAAAGCAAAATAAAAATGATAGAAAAAAATTTTGTAGAAAAAGAAATAGAAAAATAAAAGAAACAAAAAAAATATAGAAAAAGAAAGAAATAAAAAAGGGACAAAATACCCTAAGGTGAAGCGAATAATAACCAATGCATATGGGTTGTGAATTGAAAGAAAATGCATGAGTGTGTGAAAAGTGAATGAATGGGTAGTTAGGTTGTGCATTAGAATTGTATAGGTTGTTATGTGTGTGTTAGGTAAGAGCATAGGTTAATCAAGGATTCAAATTTCAACCTCACTTGGCAACATAGGCATCCATACCCTTACCCTAGCCCCATTACAACCTAAAGATAAGCCCTCATGATGAATGTAAGCATGCAACGAATAACCATCGATTGGTAGATGAAAAACAAATCTTGGAAAGCATGATTAGAGGAGAATTGAGTGATGGTGCACAAAATCGTGATTCACACTTTTCACAACTTTGCACAACTAACCAGTAATTGCACTGGGTCATCCAAGTAATACCTTACGTGAGTAAGGGTCGATCCCACAAAGATTGTCGGCTTGAAGCAAGCTATGGTCTTCTTGTAAATCTTAGTCAGGCGGATTCAAATGTTTATGAGGTTTTGATAATTAAAAGATAAATAAAACAGAAAATAAGATAAAAATACTTATGTAATTCATTGGTGGGAATTTCAGATAAGCGTTTGGAGATGCTTTGTTGCTTCTGAATCTCTACTTTCCGACTGTCTTCTTCCAGTCATTCGTGCTCCCTTCCATGGCAAGCTGTATGATCCTCTTGGATGAAAAATACTAGGTACGATCTCTGTACGGCTAATCAACTGTCGGATCTCTCGTCTCGGATGAAAATACCATGTACAGCTACTGCACGGCTAATCATCTGTCGGTTCCCGCTAGCGTCGGAATAGGATCTCTCTATCCTTTTGCACACTGTCACTGCGCCCAACATTCGCAGGTTTGAAGCTCTTCACAGTCATCCCTTCCCAGATCCTACTCGGAATACCACAGACAAGGTTTAGACTTTCCGGATCTCAGGAATGCTGCCAATGGTTCTAGCCTATACCACGAAGGTTCTAATCTCAGATTCAGATGCTCTATTGTCAGGAGAGACGATGTGAATCGTTTATTAGAAACCCAAGAGAATATACTCCGGCTGTCGTCCAATGACTACGTTGAACATCATGTAAACCGCTTGTAGTTGTCAGGCACGCGGATTTTGGCTAAGCGAGTAACGAAGATAGTGGCTGATTGTCACGGGTCACCCCTTCATTTTAACTTAATTGAATTAAGTACAAGAGTATATCTTGGAGAAGAAGTAAGCATGAATTGAAAGAAAAATAATAGTACTTGCATTAATTCGTGAAGAATGATGTGTGGAAAACGATCCAACACAAAACTCACCGGCAAGTGTACTAGGTCGCATCAAGTAATAATAACTCACATGAGTGAGGTCGATCCCACAGGGATTGAAGGATTGAGCAATTTTAGTTTAGTGTTTGATTTAGTCAAGCGAATCAAGTATTGGTTGAGTGGTTTGTGCTTTGCAGAAACTAAATTGCATGAATTGTAAAAGGGGAAGGGTGAATTGCAGTAAATGAAAGAGCAGGAAAGTAAATGTGCTGAATCTTAAAGAACAAGTAAAGTAAATTGCAGAAATTTAGATTGCAAGAAATGTAAATGACTGAATCTTAAAGTGCAAGAAATGTAAATTGCTTGAATTGTAAAAGGGATTGGGAGTTGGAATTGCATAAATTAAACAAGCAGAATTAAATTGCATCAAACAGCAAAGTAAAAGATGAATTAAATTGGAATGGATCTCAAACAGAAGAGTAAAAGTGCTTTGAGAATTATAAAGACAGAAAGGCAGTGCTTAATTTGCAGCAAAGTAAAAGAGATTGAAGATCTCAGGGTGGAAGAGACTAGATAACAAGTCTAGATCTCAAATCCTTCCTTGATCCAACAAGAACAATTGCAAAAGAAGTGAAGAAGAGTAAATTGCAGAATTAAAGAGAAGATGAAGCAATAAATAGAAAGTGAAATTCAATTATGCAGAGAAAGTAAACAAGAGATCTCAAGGTGAGATTGAAATAGAAGTTCTTCAATTCTTCACCCAAGATCCAAAGCAAGAAAATAAAAGAGTGCTCAAGCAAGAACCAAGAAGAAGAGAGCTCAATTCCCCTTCTCAATTCTCCCAGAAATTCAAAGTAAAAGCTCAAAAATGAAAATGACAATTAAAAGGAAAATTCAAAAGTAAAATGTCAAAGTGTCAAAAGGTCCTAATTACATCAAACTAACTCCTATTTATACACTTTCTATTCTTGGATTTTGGAATTTGGGTGGGCTTTTGATTTGATGAAGAAATGAATTAAATTGGATTTTTAATCCAATTTCTAGCCCAAATGCACCTCCCAGGGGAAAGCTCAGTTGGAAAATCCAACTTAGCTTTCAAGCATGCTCCATCCGTGTCAAGTGTGGTGTGCCCAGCCTTGTTTGGGTGTCAATTGTCTTAGAGCTAAGTTGGAAAATCCAACTTAGCTTTAGACCGTGTCATGATGCGCAAGACTTCCTCCTTGGTGCGCCAAAATGTGTGTCACAGCTCCCTTGGTGTGCAAACTTGTGCGCCAAAGTGTGGGGAAGAATGGGAGAAGCAATGCTCAGTTGGAAAATCCAACTGAGCTTTCCTTGTAGCGTCTTGCCCTTGGCCTCAAGGTCCCAGGTTCAAATCCTGGTGGGAGCAAGTGGAAGACACCTTTGGAGCTAATTTCCTTGGATGAGTGGGCACTCCTCCTTATGTTTCCAAGAATACCCAAGTTCAAAACTTGGAGGAAGCAATAAAGCTATTTTCCTTGTATTTCCTTGCAAGCTTGGTGGCACTCCTTCCTTGTGTTTCAAAGAATACCCAAGTTCAAGTCCTGGAGGAAGCATTCTAGCTATTTATTCTCAAATTCCCTTGCAAGGAGTAGCTTGTGGTTCCAAGTTCGAACCATGGAGGATGCATTTTGGCTATTTCTTCTTGAATTCTTTTGTGAGGAACGTTCCTTGCCTTCTCCTTGGTCCTTGGTTCGAATCTTGGTGGCTTCACTCATGGAATTTCATCTTGAATTAATTTGAAGAGGTCCCCGATAAAGTTAACTTAGTTAACTTAGCTTTGCACCCATTCCTTGCTTTCTTTAGTGCTAAGTTAACTATTTTAACTTAGCTTTGTAGCTTGCCTTCTCCTTCCATCCCTTGTGAAGCTCAGTTAGCTTTTTCAACTTAGCTTCCCTTTCTCCCTCAATGTGGTTATGCTTTTTCTTCCTTTTGGCACGCTTTCTTTTTCCTTTGGGCACACTTCTTGTGCTACGCTTTTCTTCTTTTCTTTCTTTCTTCACCTGCAAGTAATCAAAACAACCAATCAAAGTATCACTAAATTCACAAGGTTTATAATTCATTAAAATTCAATTAAATTTAGCTTAAACCTCATGATTTAGCATCAATTACATGGTGGTTGTTTGATTCAAAGAAGTCATGCATTTTCATTCCAAATCACTTACTTAGAGTGCAAGAGAGTGCATAAAACCTACTAAAATTAAAGAAAAAGGCTAGTGAAACTAGGCTAAGATGACTTGTCATCACAACACCAAACTTAAAACTTGCTTGTCCCTAAGCAAGCACTTAAACATAAGAGAAGATAGAATGAAGTAGATAAGCATGCATGTCCTTATTAGGCAATTAGTTGAATTTTGTTTATGGGGTTTTATGCAGATCAAAAATAGCTCATTTATTACTTGCTGTCAAAACAAACAATGTTTCCTTAAGGGTTCACCAAGGTTGCTGCTATGATTCCTTACCTTTTTGCTTAATTCCCTTGTTAGCTTTTTCTTCTTTCTTTTGTATTTCAGAGCTTATTATCTATTAGAGGCTTGGTGTCAAATGTTGCAATGGCCTTTGGCTTATTTTCACTCAACATTTTTTTTCACCACAGACACATGGCTCACTTCTTTCTTCCTAGGATCATTGATGCCCAGCATCTCTTTGGATTACTAAATGTTTTGTAGCTAGGTTGCTCTTTATTGTGGACTTTCAGTTGACAATCCCAAATCAGTTGATCTAAGTTGCCAAGTTTTAAGATACTCCTTAGAACCTACTTGTCCAAGCATATCCTAGTACACAAACACCACAGGCATATGTCCTAGGGTCCAAGCTATTGGTGTCTAGCCTTATTGTTTGTTTCTTTGCCAACTTTTGGCTTTTCTTCTTTCTTTTTCTTTCTATTTTGGTTTATTTTCAAGGGGCTTTCATTATTTTGAAAGATCATAGCAGCAAACTAGCTTAAGCTTCAAGAAACAAGTCATTCTGCAACATTTATTCCATGAGCTAATAGTTGAATCAAACACACACCACCACTAACTTCATTCTGACTTTTGCAATATTGAACAATTACTTTTCTAAATCAAACATCTTTCTTTTATTCAAACAGCAAGGGAGACAAGACAAACTTTTCAAGTTACTGAGTGATGACAATTATTATGCAGATGTTCTATTCTTAACTAACTTCTACTTGTAAACAAAAGAAATAGTAAACCATGAAGCAATTGGAGGCATATCATGTTTCAGACATGCATCTTCCTTATTTAAGTAAAAGTAAGAAAAGGAGTTTCACCACCTCTATTTGTCATGCATTTCCATTCTTTTGGATTTGCTGGATTCTCCCTTCCTCTTCTTCCTTGTCTATGTATAATCTTGAGCTTCTTCACGAGGACATCTTCTATCCCATTCAGGATCTGTGAGGCCAGAGAGCCCAACTTCTTCTAATCTTCGCATTGTTGTCTGGGTGAAGCGGCGAGACTTTTCCACCTGGTGGTCTCTAAGTTCATGGCATTGCTCAAATGATTTGATTTGTGGATTTAGTACTGGCATGCATCGGGTTAAGTACTCCAACCTTGCTTGCATATCCTCATTACTCCTTGTCTGTTGCACATATCTAACTTCTCCAATGGTGTGATGAATATTCTTCCACTGGTACAGGTTGTGAGTATATTCCCCATACTTGGCTTGAGTTAGAAACATTTTGTCATATGATTCCTTAAGATTTGCTGTTTGTTCCTTCTGCCCTTCAAGAATATTTGCTTGGAATTCTTGTTGTTGGGCTATTGATTGTTGCTACCAGCTCTCCAATCTTTCCTCCATTCTGTGTTGCCAAGCTTCATTTTGCTCTCTGTCCTTCGAATATTGTTCCCGGTGCTCTAGATATTGCTCTTGTTGTTGCAGATAGAGTTACTGTTGCCTTGAATACTGCTCTTGTGCCTTCACATTCTGTTGTGATATTTCATTAAGGACTTCCTGCAATTGACTCATATCTATGATACCCTGAGCTTGTTCGTCCCTCCTATGTGATCTTCTTCTTTTGTGAGTTCTTTCTTCTTCTTGATCTTCCTCCTCTTCTTCATTAAGGCCTTCCATTTTTCTCTTTGTAATTCCTCTGGTTCCTTTCACCTTTTCTGTATCTTCATCCTCGAAGAGCACTCGAGCCCGGTTACACAATCTCAGGATTGTGCTTGGGTGTCCAAGCCTACCCGATTTAGTTGTGTCTTCAGCCATCTCCTGGATGCTATCTGCTATGAGTTGGGCAAGGTCAATTTCCCCACCATGTAGGATGCAGTATGTCAGGAGAGCTCTCTTGATTATGACTGATGAGGTATTTACAGTGGGGAGTATTGATACCCTTACCACCTCATACCACCCCTTTGCCTCAGGTCTGAGATCAAGTCTCTTCAGACAACTCGGGGCTCCCTGTGAGTCTCTTTCCTAGTCTCTTCCTTCAATGCATAATCCCTCCAATATTTCATCAGGATCATTATCACCATGCAGTCTGTCTTCATAGCTAAGCTCATCGTAAGTTATGGTTCTCAACTTTAGAGCTCTTGTGATTGATGGTGGGCTAAAGTCCACTTCAACACCTCTGACATAGCTTTTGTACGATGGGCTGTTTTCGTTTTCCTTAACTGCATTGGCATAGAATTCCCTTATCATCACAGCACTAATATCAGTGAGAGGACGGCACAAAAGATCCCATCTTCTTTCCTTGGTGATTTGTCGCATAATGGGGTATTCTCCCTCCTTTAGTTCGAACCCCATTTCAGGGATGACAATCTTTGTTTTCATGAGTCTATTGTATCTTGCTTCATGAAATCGGGATTTGAACCTTTTTGTGTCATATGATGGAGGCTCTGTCACCATTTGTTCCTTCCCTGGTCTTCTCCTTGATCTTGAAGAGGCCATTGAATATGTGTGCGAATAAGAGATAATTGGGGTTGTGTTTGGAGTGATGTTCGGTTTTGTTGTGAAGAAAAGAAGGAAATTGTGCGCCTTAAGTGAGAATGGTCTGTATGGAAGTGTTCTTTATAATGCATTTGGAGGCTATTTATGGAAAAGGTCTTCAAGTTTCTCAACAAGATCACAAGAGAGTATTTCATTCGGTTATGATGATGAATGGTGGGGATTTAGTTGAATGGTATAAGTATTCATGAAATGAATGGCCTGCATGTATTGTTGAAGCTTGACAAGGATTCTCTTCCTATTGGTTGCTTGCTTTTTCGGTGTCCAATGGTGCATGCATGCAGATTTTGCTTTCCAAGATTGGCACGCCTCTCTAAGCACATGTGATCCTTCTCTTGGCTTGTCATAACCGTTCTTCCCTCTTGTCTTTTCTTCAAGCCCCTCTTTTTTCTAATTAAATCAAAATGAAATGCTTCAGAACTTATTTGAAGCACGGTGGTCAAATGATATATGCTTATATATATATATATATATATATATATATATATTTTTTTTTTTTTATATATAATGGTCCTTAGTTGTGAAATATCAATTGTGTCCCTGAACCAAAGTTTGGTGAACACCAAACTTGTCTCTTGCTCAGTGATTTTGAATAAATGCTTGTTACAATTGATACTTTCACCATAAGTGCCAACACAAATTTCCAAAACTAAATAATGTATGATCCATCTTTGCATGACTTTGATTTTCTAAACAAAAGTTAAATTTTTCTCAGAATTCGTACACATGCAGACACCAAACTTAATGTTTGGTCATATACTTCACCCAAAATGACTAAGTATATGATCTAAGAATGCTTGAAATGTTAACTTTTGTGTGCTGTCAAGCACACCAAACTTAGAAGTCTGGCATGTATTTCAAAGCAGTATATGCATCTGTCAAGGATGTCTAGACAAATCTAAAGTCATGCTAAAGTGATCATACTTTTATTGAATTTAAAAGCAAGCAGGAATCATAAATCATGGGTTGCCTCCCATGAAGCGCTCGTTTATTGTCATTAGCTTGACATTGACTCCCTCTTTTATGGCGGTTGATGACTGTAGTGCCTCAACTTGTCCCCTCTGATCGTGAGCTTCTTCTTTGTTCCTTGGTGCTCTATCTCAGCATGTTCTAGTGATAATATTTTGCTCACAGTATAGTAATCGTTAGTCTGTTGGTCTGTTCCCAGTTGTTGATAGACTAACTACACTTTGTCACCTTTGGAGAGCCCTTCTGTTGGAATTTTTTTGTTCTTCCAACCCTTTTTGATTCTGTTTTTGTTTTTCTTCCTTCCTTTTGTTAATTCTTCTTCTTTGAAAACAGGCTCCCTTTTGAAATTCCTTTTCTTAGTTGCCAACACTACAATGTTCCCTTGAGCTTCTTCATTACTTTGCACAGTCTCTTTCTCTTTTTGGCCTGCTGTATCATCTATCTCTTGCTTGGGAGGGCAGTTGTTGTTTGTCTTGTTGATTTCCTCCCTCCACTGCAGATTCTCCTTGTCTGTTTCTGTACCATCTTTCTTTTCATTACTGCTCTGTGTTTCTGGTAGTACACTCAGAGTGATACTTTCATTATGCATCCTGAGGGTTAATTCTCCTTGCTCTATGTCTATGATGGCCCTAGCAGTGGCCAAGAACGGTCTTCCCAGTATAATGGAGTCGCCCTCATCCTGATTCGAATCCAGGATCACAAAATCTGCAGGGAAGATGAATCTGTCTACCTTGACTAGAAGGTTCTCAATTATACCCGTGGGGCATATCACTGATTTGTCCACCAATTCTAGAGACATCTGCACTGGTTTCACCTCTTTTATGCCTAGCTTTTTCACTAGGGAGGCAGGCATTAGATTGATACTAGCTCCCAAGTCACACATCGCCTTCTTGATGGTCATACTACCAATGGCGCAGGGTAGAAAGAAACTCCCAGGGTCCTCGAGTTTGGGAGGAAGTCCCTTCTGGATTAGTGCTCTGCATTCCTCAGTGAGCAGTACGGTTTCATTAACTTGCCAACTCCTCTTCTTGTTGATAAGTTCCTTCAAGAACTTTGCGTACAGGGGCATTTTCTCAAGTGCTTCAGCTAAGGGAATATTGATCTCTAACTTCTTGAAAATTTCAAGAAATTTTGGGAAGTGTTGATCCTTAGTCTCCTTGTTGAGCCTTTGAGGATATGGCAAGGGTGGAGTGAAGTTCATTCCCTGCCTTTGGTCCTTAGTTGGCTCTTCAATTACTTCCTTTCCCTTTCTTGATTTTTGTGGCTGATCTTCTCTTTCTTGAACTTGATTCTGAGTTGGCTTGCTTGCTGTCTCCTCCTTGTCATTGACTTTCTCTTCTTCAGCTTGTTTCTTGTCACTTTCCTTTGACTTCTTGGTCGCTTCTTCATTTTTCACCAGGACTTTTCCACTCCTCAGTTGTATTGCCTTGCACTCCTCTTTTGGATTGGGAATGGTGTCACTTGGTAGTGAGTTTGATGACCTTTCAATGGTGATCTGCTTGGAGAGTTGTCCAATTTGCCGTTCCATATTTTTCATGGAGGCTTCTTAGTTCCTCACTGTCATCTCTTGAGTTTTCATCATTTTTTCCATTAGGAGCTCCAAGTTGTTAATTCTTTTGGGATTCTTGTGAGATTGGTTGATTGTGGGGTGTTGAGGGTTGAGGGTAAGTGTTCTGATTTGAGGTTTGGTTATTGGATGGGTAATGGTTGGAGTTGGGGTAGTTGTTTTGGGGTTTTCTGTAAGAGTTTTGGTTAGTTTGCTGCTGGTTGTGGTTTTGGTTGTTTCTTGAAGTGTTTTGATTTGAGTTTCTCTGCCATGGTTGTTGATTTTGGTTGTGATTGCTCCCCACCTAAGATTTGGGTGGTTCTTCCAAGAAGGGTTGTAGGTGTCACCATAGACTTCATTTGGCCCAGAATTTTGGTTGTGCATGTACTGGACTTGCTCTTGCTGTTGCTCCTCTTGAGTCTCTTCATTTTGTCCCCATGTGGATGATGGTTGGCTTGTATTAACTGCTGCAACTTGGAGGCTATCAATCCTCTTGGCCATTTGCTCAAATTGTTGTTGAATTTGCTGCTGCATCATTTTGTTTTGAGCCAAGATTGAGTCCACTCCTTCCAACTCCATCACTCCTTTCCTTTGTGATGGTTGGCGTTGCCTTTGGTGAGCAAAGAAATATTGATTGTTGGCTACCATATCAATGAGATTTTGGGCTTCCTCTGCTGTTTTCATCAATTGTAAAGAACCTCCTGCTGAATAATCCAAAGCCTCTTGAGATTTCAGTGTCAAACCTTCATAGAAATTCTGCAATCTGTCCCACTCACTGAACATTCCTGGTGGACACTTCCTGATTAGAGCTTTGTATCGTTCCCATGCCTCATACAAGGGTTCAGCATCCATTTGTGTGAATGTTTGCACTTCAGTCTTCAATCTAATAACTCTTTGAGGTGGGTAAAACTTGGCAAGGAACTTGGTTACTAGATCATCCCAATTGTTGATGCTGCCTCTTGGGAAGGATTCCAACCATTGAGTGGCTTTGTCTCTGAGAGAAATTGGAAATAGCAGTAGCTTGTAACTGTCAGGGTGCACACCATTGGTTTTGACAGTGTCACAAATCCTCAAGAAGGTGGATAAGTGTTGGTTAGGATCTTCAAGTGGTCCTCCTCCATAAGAACAATTGTTTTGAACCAAGGTGATGAGTTGTGGCTTTAGTTCAAAATTATTTGCATTAACATTTGGGGTAAGAATGCTACTCCCACAATGTCTAGGATCTTCACTTGTGTAGGAAGCTAAAACTCTTCTCTGTGGTGGATTATTGTTGTTATTGGCTGCTCCTTCAGCCCCATTTGGTGGGTTTGTTAAGTGTTCCTCCATATCTTGGAATTCTTCTTCTGACTCCTCTTCTCCAATAATGTTTTTCCCTCTTTCAGCTCTTCTTAATCTTCTGAAGGTTCTTTCGTCTTGTTCGCAAAAAGTGGGTATAATTCTCCTTGTACCTGACATACAACCAAAGCATAAAAATCACAACACCAGAAAGCAACAACACTTCAATCCATGGCTGAAGTGAAATGTTAATTGGCTTAAGCAAAAATTCAAACAGTTAGTGTGTTAGTCAAAAACAGAAAAATAAAAATGCTAGATCTAGATCTCCACTTCACTTAATCATTGTCAATCTAATCAATCCCCGGCAACGGCGCCAAAAACTTGATGTGTGAAAAATGATCCAACACAAAACTCACCGGCAAGTGTACCGGGTCGCATCAAGTAATAATAACTCACATGAGTGAGGTCGATCCCACAGGGATTGAAGGATTGAGCAATTTTAGTTTAGTGGTTGATTTAGTCAAGCGAATCAAGTATTGGTTGAGTGGTTTGTGCTTTGCAGAAACTAAATTGCAATAATTGTAAAAGGGGAAGGGTGAATTGCAGTAAATGAAAGAGCAGGAAAGTAAATGTGCTGAATCTTAAAGAACAAGTAAAGTAAATTGCAGAAACTTAGATTGCAAGAAATGTAAATGACTGAATCTTAAAGTGCAAGAAATGTAAATTGCTTGAATTGTAAAAGGGATTGGGAGTTGGAATTGCAGAAATTAAACAAGCAGAATTAAATTGCATCAAACAGCAAAGTAAAAGATGAATTAAATTGGAATGGATCTCAAACAGAAGAGTAAAAGTGCTTTGAGAATTATAAAGACAGAAAGGCAGTGCTTAATTTGCAGCAAAGTAAAAGAGATTGAAGATCTCAGGGTGGAAGAGACTAGATAACAAGTCTAGATCTCAAATCCTTCCTTGATCCAACAAGAACAATTGCAAAAGAAGTGAAGAAGAGTAAATTGCAGAATTAAAGAGAAGATGAAGCAGTAAACAGAAAGTGAAATTCAATTATGCAGAGAAAGTAAACAAGAGATCTCAAGGTGAGATTGAAACAGAAGTTCTTCAATTCTTCACCCAAGATCCAAAGCAAGAAAATAAAAGAGTGCTCAAGCAAGAACCAAGAAGAAGAGAGCTCAATTCCCCTTCTCAATTCTCCCAGAAATTCAAAGTAAAAGCTCAAAAATGAAAATGACAATTAAAAGGAAAATTCAAAAGTAAAATGTCAAAGTGTCAAAAGGTCCTAATTACATCAAACTAACTCCTATTTATACACTTTCTATTCTTGGATTTTGGAATTTGGGTGGGCTTTTGATTTGATGAAGAAATGAATTAAATTGGATTTTTAATCCAATTTCTAGCCCAAATGCACCTCCCAGGGGAAAGCTCAGTTGGAAAATCCAACTTAGCTTTCAAGCATGCTCCATCCGTGTCAAGTGTGGTGTGCCCAGCCTTGTTTGGGTGTCAATTGTCTTAGAGCTAAG
Organism: Arachis hypogaea; assembly: GCF_003086295.3. Taxonomy (NCBI): domain Eukaryota; kingdom Viridiplantae; phylum Streptophyta; class Magnoliopsida; order Fabales; family Fabaceae; genus Arachis; species Arachis hypogaea. The sequence goes on along the minus strand of NC_092052.1, from coordinate 49,534,016 downwards.
TTGGAAAATCCAACTTAGCTTTAGACCGTGTCATGATGCGCAAGACTTCCTCCTTGGTGCGCCAAAATGTGTGTCACAGCTCCCTTGGTGTGCAAACTTGTGCGCCAAAGTGTGGGGAAGAATGGGAGAAGCAATGCTCAGTTGGAAAATCCAACTGAGCTTTCCTTGTAGCGTCTTGCCCTTGGCCTCAAGGTCCCAGGTTCAAATCCTGGTGGGAGCAAGTGGAGGACACCTTTGGAGCTAATTTCCTTGGATGAGTGGGCACTCCTCCTTATGTTTCCAAGAATACCCAAGTTCAAAACTTGGAGGAAGCAATAAAGCTATTTTCCTTGTATTTCCTTGCAAGCTTGGTGGCACTCCTTCCTTGTGTTTCAAAGAATACCCAAGTTCAAGTCCTGGAGGAAGCATTCTAGCTATTTATTCTCAAATTCCCTTGCAAGGAGTAGCTTGTGGTTCCAAGTTCGAACCATGGAGGATGCATTTTGGCTATTTCTTCTTGAATTCTTTTGTGAGGAACGTTCCTTGCCTTCTCCTTGGTCCTTGGTTCGAATCTTGGTGGCTTCACTCATGGAATTTCATCTTGAATTAATTTGAAGAGGTCCCCGATAAAGTTAACTTAGTTAACTTAGCTTTGCACCCATTCCTTGCTTTCTTTAGTGCTAAGTTAACTATTTTAACTTAGCTTTGTAGCTTGCCTTCTCCTTCCATCCCTTGTGAAGCTCAGTTAGCTTTTTCAACTTAGCTTCCCTTTCTCCCTCAATGTGGTTATGCTTTTTCTTCCTTTTGGCACGCTTTCTTTTTCCTTTGGGCACACTTCTTGTGCTACGCTTTTCTTCTTTTCTTTCTTTCTTCACCTGCAAGTAATCAAAACAACCAATCAAAGTATCACTAAATTCACAAGGTTTATAATTCATTAAAATTCAATTAAATTTAGCTTAAACCTCATGATTTAGCATCAATTACATGGTGGTTGTTTGATTCAAAGAAGTCATGCATTTTCATTCCAAATCACTTACTTAGAGTGCAAGAAAGTGCATAAAACCTACTAAAATTAAAGAAAAAGGCTAGTGAAACTAGGCTAAGATGACTTGTAATCAAAGAACAGCAGAGCTCCACACCTTAATCTATGATGTGTAGAAACTCCACCATAGAAAATACATAAGTGAAAAAGGTCTAGGCATGGCCGAATGGCCAGCCTCCCAAAGAGGTTCCAAGTGTCCAAAGTCTTAGGGTAGACAAAGGATGATCAAAAGATTCGAATACAATAGTAAAAAGTGCTATTTATACTAAAATAGTTACTAGGGTTTGCAGAAAATAAGTAACTAAGTGCAGATAGTGCAGAAATCCACTTCCGGGATCCACTTGGTGTGTTCTTGGGCTGAGCATTGAAGCTTTCATGTGCATAGGCCATTCTTTGAGTTAAACGCCAGCTTCGGTGCCAGTTTGGGCGTTTAACTCCAGTTTTGGTGCCAGTTCTAGTGTTTTACGCCAGAAATCTTTGGTGAGCGTTTGAACGCCAGTTTGGGCTGTCAAATCTCGGAAAAGTATGGACTATTATATATTGCTGGAAAGCCCAAGATGTCTACTTTCCAACGCAATTAAGAGCGCGCCAACTGAGTGTCTGTAACTCCAGAAAATCCACTTCGAGTGTAGCAGGGTAAGAATCCAACAGCATCTGCAGTCCTTTCTCAACCTCTAAATCAGATTTTTGCTCAGGTCTCTCGATTTCAGCCAGAAAATACCTGAAATCACAGAAAAACACACAAACTCATAGTAAAGTCCAAAAAAGTAATTTTTGCATAAAAACTAATAAAAATATAATAAAAAGTAACTAAAACATACTAAAAACTATGTAAAAACAATGCCAAAAAGGGTATAAATTATCCGCTCATCACAACACCAAACTTAATTTATTGCTTGTCCCCAAGCAACTAAAAACAAAATAGGATAAAAAGAAGAGAATATACAATAAGTTTCAAAAATATCAATGAAGATTAGTCTCAATTAGATGAGTGGGGCTAGTAGCTTTTTGCTTCTGAACAGTTTTGGCATCTCACTTTATCCTTTGAAGTTCAGAATGATTGGCATCCATAGGAACTCAGAATTCAGATAGTGTTATTGATTCTCCTAGTTCAGTATGTTGATTCTTGAACACAGCTACTTTATGAGTCTTGGCCGTGGCCCTAAGCATTTTGTTTTCCAGTATTACCACCGGATACATAAATGCCACAGACACATAACTGGGTGAACATTTTCAGATTGTGACTAAGCTTTGCTAGAGTCCCCAGTTAGAGGTGCCCAGAGTTCTTAAGCACACTCTTTTTACTTTGGATCACGACTTTAACCGCTCAATCTCAAGCTTTTCACTTGACACCTTCACGCCACAAACACATGGTTAGGGACAGCTTGATTTAGCCGCTTAGGCCAGAATTTTATTCCTTTGGGCCCTCCTATCCATTAATGCTCAAAGCCTTGGATCCTTTTTACCCTTGCCTTTTAGTTTAAAGGGCTATTGGCTTTTTCTGCTTGCTTTTTCTTTTTTCTTTCTTTTTTTTGGCAAGCTTTTGCTTTTTCACTGCTTTTTCTTGCTTCAAGAATCAATTTCATGATTTTTCAGATTATCAATAACATTTCTCTTTTCTCATTTTTCTTTCAAGAGCCAACAATTTTAACATTCATAAACTTCACTATCAAAAATATACACTGTTCAAGCATTCATTCAGAAAACAAAAAGTATTGCCACCACATCAAAATAATTAAGCTAATTTTAAGATAATTTTCAAAATTATGCACTTCTTGTTCTTTTTCAATTAAAAACATTTTTCATTTAAGAAAGGTGAGGGATTCATGGAATCATTCATAGCTTTAAGACATAGACTCTAAACACTAATGATCATGTAATAAAGACACAAACATAGTCAAAACATAAAACATGGAAACGAAAAATAGAAAAATAAGAACAAGAAAATTAAAGAACGGGTCCACCTTAGTGACGACGGCTAGTTCTTCCTCTTGAAGATCCTATGGAGTGCTTGAGCTCCTCTATGTCTCTTCCTTGCATTTGTTGCTCCTCTCTCATGGCCTTTTGGTCCTCTCTGATTTCATTGAGGATAATGGAGTGCTCTTGGTGCTCCATCCTTAGTTGCTCCATGTTAGAACTTAAATCTCCTAAAGAGGTGTTGAGTTGCTCCCAATAGTTGTGTGGAGAAAAATGTATCCCTTAAGGCATCTTAGGGATTTCTTGATGAGGAATTTCCTCATGCTCTTGTTGAGGTCCATGAGTGGGCTCTCTTGTTTTCTCCATCCTCTTCTTAGTGATGGGCTTGTCTCCCTCAATGAGGATGTCTTCCTCTATGACAACTCCAGCTGAATTGCATAGGTGACAGATGAGATGAGGGAAGGCTAACCTTGCCAAAGTGGAGGGCTTGTTAGCCACCTTGTATAGTTCTAGAGATATGATCTCATGAACTTCTACTTTCTCTCCAATCATGATACTATGGATCATGATAGCCCGGTCCACGGTAACTTCAGACCGGTTGCTAGTAGAAATGATAGAGCGTTGGATGAACTCCAACCATTCCCTAGCCACGGGTTTGAGGTCAGGCCTTCTCAATTGAACCGGCTTGCCTCTTGAGTCTCTCTTCCATTGTGCTCCTTCCACACAGAAGTCCGTGAGGACTTGGTCCAACCTTTGATCAAAGTTGACTCTTCTAGTGAAAGGATAAGGATCTCCTCTTATTATTGGCAAGTTGAATGCCAACCTTACTGTTTCTGGACTGAAATCTAAGTATTTCTCCCGAACCATTGTGAGCCAATTCTTTGGGTTCAGTTCACACTTTGATCATGGTTCTTAGTGATCCATGCATTAGCATAGAACTCTTGAACCATTAAGATCCCGACTTGTTGAATGGGGTTGGTGAGAGTTTCCCAACCTCTTCTTCGAATATCACGTCGGATCTCCAGATATTCACTCTTTTTGAGCATGAAGGGGACCTCGGGGATCACCTTTTTCTTGGCCACAACTTTATAGAAGTGGTCTTGATGGACTTTTGAGATGAATCTCTCCATCTTCCATGACTCAGAGGTGGAAGCAATTTCCTTCCCTTTCCTCTTTCTAGAGGTTTCTCTGGCCTTAGGTGCCATTAATGGTTATGGAAAAACAAAAAGCATAGCTTTTTCCACACCAAACTTAAAAGGTTTGCTCGTCCTCGAGCAAAAGAAGAAAGAAGGGAGGAGAAGAAGAAGAAATGGAGGAGATGGAGGGGTGTGTTAGATTCGGCCAAGGGGGATAAGTGTGTATGATGTGTGAAAATGAAGGTGGTAAGGAGGGATATTTATAAGGTAAGAGAGAGAGGGAAGTCGTGTATAAGGGGTTGGGTTTGGGAGGGAAATGGTTTGAATTTGAATGGTGAGGTAGGTGGGGTTGGTGGGTTATGGAGAATAGTGGATGGATGTGAGTGGTGAAGGGATTATGGGGAAGAGGGTAGGATTTGATAGGTGAATGGTGTTCGGGGAAGAGGTGGTGATTGGATTGGTCAAGGGTGTTTGGGGAAGAGTGTTATGGAGAGGTGTGAAGAGGGAAGAAAGGGAGGTGGGGTAGGTGGGGATCCTATGGGGTCCACAGATCCTGAGGTGTCAAGGAATTTGGGTCCCTGCACCATTCTGGCGTTTAAACGCCCACTGTGTGCCAATTTTGGCATTTAACGCCAGCTCTACTACCTTTTCTGGCGTTAAACGCTAGTCTGTCTGCCTATTCTGGCGTTTAACGCCAGCCTTCAGCCAGACACCCTTTTCTGGCATTAAACGCCAGTCTGCCTGCCAATTCTAGCGTTTAATGCCCAGAATGCTACCAGACTGGGCGTTAAACGCCCATTCTGCCATCCTTACTAGCGTTTAAACCCCAGTAAGCCTGTCCTCCAGGGTGTGCTATTTTTGATGCTGTTTTTGATTCCGCTTTAATTCTGCAGTTGTTTTTATGACTCCACATAATCATCTACCTAAAGAAAACATAAAATAACAATGGAAAACAAATAAATATTATTAAATAAAATTGGGTTTCCTCCCAATAAGCGCTTCTTTAATGTCAATAGCTTGATAGTGAGCTCTTAGAGAGCTTCACAGAGACTCAGAGCTTAATGGTGGTTTCCCAACACCAAACTTAGAAGTTGAGTGTGGGGGCTCTGTTTGACCCTGTATTGAGAGAAGCTTTTCATGCTTCCTCTCCATGGTTACAGAAGAAGATCCTTGAGCCTTAAACACAAGGTAGTCCTCATTCAATTGAAGGACTAACTCTCCTCTGTCCACATCAATCATAGCTTTTGCTGTGGCTAGGAAGGGTCTTCCAAGGATAATGGATTCATCCTCATCCTTCCCAGTGTTTAGGATTATGAAATCATCAGGGATGTACAGGCCTTCAACCTTCACTAAGACATCCTCTACAAGTCCATAAGCCTGTTTCCTTGATTTGTCTGCCATCTCTAGTGAGATTCTTGCAGCTTGTACCTCAAAGATCCCTAGTTTCTCCATTACAGAGAGTGGCATGAGGTTTATTCCTGACCCCAGGTCACACAGAGCCTTTTCAAAGGTCATGGTGCCTATGGTACAAGGTATTAAGAACTTACTTTCCGGGATCCGGTTTCTTCTGAGGTACTTTCAGTTGAACCAGAGCATTCAGTTCATTGATGAGCAATGGAGGTTCATCCTCCCAAGTCTCATCACCAAATAGCTTGGCATTGAGCTTCATGATTGCTCCTAGATACTGAGCAACTTGCTCTTCAATAATATCTTCATCCTCTTCAGAGGAAGAATACTCATCAGAGCTCATGAATGGTAACAGTAAGTTCAGTGGAATCTCTATGGTCTCTGTATGAGCCTCAGATTTCTTTGGTTCCTCATGAGGGAACTCCTTAGTGGCCAGTGGATGTCCATTGAGGTCTTCCTCACTAGAAATCACTGCCTTTCCCTCCATTACAGGTTCGGCCATGTTGGACATATTGATGGCCTTGCACTCTCTCTTTGGATTCTCTTCTGTATTGCTTGGGAGAGTACTTGGAGGGAGTTCAGTAACTCTTTTACTCAGCTGACCCACTTGTGCCTCCAAATTTCAGTCATGAAATTAAGAGTGGTCCTAGATAGATCAGAGACTATGGTTGCTAAGTCAGAGAGGCTCTGCTTAGAATTCTCTGTCTGTTGCTGAGAAGATGATGGGAAAGGTTTGCTATTGCCAAACCAAATTCTCCCACCATTGTTATTATTGAAGCCTTGATCAGGCTTCTACTGATCCTTCCATGAGAAATTAGGATGATTCCACCATGAAGGGTTATAGGTGTTTCCATAGGATTCTCCCATGTAATTCACTTCTTCCATTCCAGGATTTTCAGGATCATAAGCTTCTCCTTCAGAGGAGGCTTCTTTAGTACTGCCAGATGCAGCTTGCAACCCATTCAGATTCTGAGAAATTATATTGACTTGCTGAGTCAATATTTTATTCTGAGCCAATATGGCATTTAGAGTATCAATCTCAAGAACTCCTTTCTTCTGGGTCATCCCATTACTCACAGGATTTCTTTCAGAAGTATACATGAACTGGTTATTTGCAACCATTTCAATAAGTTCCTGGGTTTCTGTAGGAATTTTCTTCAGATGAAGAGATCCACCAGCAGAGTGGTCCAATGATATCTTGGACAATTCAGACAGACCATCATAGAATATACATAAGATGCTCCATTCTGAAAGCATGTCAGAAGGACACCTTCTGATCAATTGCTTGTATCTTTCCCAAGCTTCATAGAGGGATTCACCTTCCTTTTGTCTGAAGGTTTGAACTTCCACTCTAAGCTTGCTCAACTTTTGAGGTGGAAAGAATTTGGCCAAGAAAGTATTGACCAACTTTTACCAAGAGTTCAGGCTTTCTTTAGGTTGTGAGTCCAACCATGTCCTAGCTCTGTCTCTTACAGCAAAGGGGAAAAGCATAAGTCTGTAGACCTCAGGATTAACCCCATTGGTCTTAACAGTGTTACAGATTTGCAAGAATTCAGCTAAGAACTGATGAGGATCTTTGGTGCACGCAATTGTGATCTCAGGCAACGGCGCCAAAAACTTGGTACGCACGTCTTAATAAATCATTTTTCATTCACAACTTCGATACAACTAACCAGCAAGTGCACTGGGTCGTCCAAGTAATAAAACCTTACGTGAGTAAGGGTCGATCCCACGGAGATTGTTGGTATGAAGCAAGCTATGGTCACCTTGTAAATCTCAGTCAGGCGGATATCAAAAGGTTATGGAGTTTTCGAAAATCTATAATAATTAAACATAAAATAAAGATAGAAATACTTATGTAGATCATTGGTGAGAATTTCAGATAAGCGTATAGAGATGCTTTCGTTCCTCTGAACCTCTGCTTTCCTGCTGTCTTCATCCAATCAGTCTTACTCCTTTCCATGGCTGGCTTTATGTAAGGACATCACCATTATCAATGGCTACTTTTCATCCTCTCTGTGAAAATGGTCCGATGCGCTGTCACTGCATGGCTAATCATCTAGAGGCATCACCGTGGTTAATGGCTGCATCCTATCCTCTTGTGAAAATGGTCCAAATGCTCTGTCACAGCACGGCTAATCATCTGAGGTTCTCGATCATATTGGAATGGGATTCACCCTCCTTTTGCGTTTGTCACTACGCCCAGCACTCGCGAGTTTGAAGTTCCTCACAGTCATTCAATCCCAGAATCCTACTCGGAATACCACAGACAAGGTTTGGACTTTTCAGATTCTCATGAATGCCGCCATCAATCTAGCTTATACCACGAAGATTCTGATTAAGAGATCCAAGAGATAATCATTCAATCTAAGGTGGAACGGAAGTGGTTGTCAGGCACGCGTTCGTGGGGGAATGATGATGATTGTCACGTTCATCACATTCATGTTGAAGTGCGAATGAATATCTTAGAAGCGGAATAAGTTGAGTTGAATAGAAAAACAGTGGTACTTTGCATTAATTCATGAGGAACAGCAGAGCTCTACACCTTAATCTATGGAGTGAAGAAACTCTACCGTTTGAAAATACATAAGTGATGAAGGTCCAGGCATGGCCGAATGGCCAGCCCCAAACGTGATCAATATGATCCTAAGATGAACTAAAAATCATAAGATGTCTAATACAATAGTAAAAAGTCCTATTTATACTAAACTAGTTACTAAGGTTTACAAAGATAAGTAATTGATGCATAAATCCACTTCCGGGTTCCACTTGTTGTGTGCTTGGGCTGAGCTTGAATGTTACACGTGCAGAGGCTCTTTCTGGAGTTGAACGCCAGGTTGTAACGTGTTTCTGGCGTTCAACTCTGGTTTGTAACGTGTTTCTGGCGTTTAACTCCAGACAGCAGCGTAGAACTGGCGTTCAACGCCCTTTTACATCGTCTAAACTCGGCCAAAGTATGGACTATTATATATTGCTGGAAAGCCCTGGATGTCTACTTTCCAACGCAATTAGAAGCGCACCATTTTGAGTTTTGTAGCTTCAGAAAATCCACTTTGAGTGCAGGGAGGTCAGAATCCAACAGCATCAGCAGTCCTTCTTCTACCTCTGAATCTGATTTTTGCTCAAGTCCCTCAATTTCAGCCAGAAAATACCTGAAATCACAGAAAAACACACAAACTCATAGTAAAGTCCAGAAATGTGAATTTAACATAAAAACTAATAAAAACATCCCTAAAAGTAACTAGATTCTACTAAAAACATACTAAAAACAATGCCAAAAAGCATATAAATTATCCGCTCATCACAACACCAAACTTAAATTGTTGCTTGTCCCCAAGCAACTGAAAATCAATTAGCATAAAAAGAAGAGAATATACTATAAATTCCAAACTATCAATGAAACATAGCTCCAATCAGATGAGCGGGACTTGTAGTTTTTTGCCTCTTGAATAGTTTTGGCATCTCACTTTATCCATTGAGGTTTAGAATGATTGGCATCTATAGGAACTCAGAGTTCAGATAGTGTTATTGATTCTCCTAGTTCAGTATGTTGATTCTTGAACACAGCTACTTTATGAGTCTTGGCCGTGGCCCTAAGCACTTTGTTTTCCAGTATTACCACCGGATACATAAATGCCACAGACACATAATTGGGTGAACCCTTTCAGATTGTGACTCATCTTTGCTAAAGTCCCCAATTAGAGGTGTCCAGGGTTCTTAAGCACACTCTTCTTTTGCTTTGGACCTTGACTTTAACCGCTCAGTCTCAAGTTTTCACTTGACACCTTCACGCCACAGGCACATAGTTAGGGACAGCTTGGTTTAGCTGCTTAGGCCATGATTTTATTCCTTTAGGCCTTCCTATCCACTGATGCTCAAAGCCTTGGGATCCTTTTTATTACCCTTGCCTTTTGGTTTTAAGGGCTATTGGCTTTTTGCTCTTGCCTTTTGGTTTTAAGAGCTTTTAGCTTTTTCTGCTTGCTTTTTCTTTTTCTTTTTTTTTTTCGCCATTTTTTTTCTTTCTTTTTTTTTTCTGCAAGCTTTTGTATTCACTGCTTTTTCTTGCTTCAAGAATCATTTTTATGATTTTTCAGATTATCAAATAACATGTCTCCTTATCATCATTCTTTCAAGAGCCAACATATTTAACATTCTTAAACAACAACTTCAAAAGACATATGCACTGTTCAAGCATTCATTCAGAAAACAAAAAGTATTGTCACCACATCAATATAATTAAACTAAGTTCAAGGATAAATTCGAAACTTATGTACTTCTTGTTCTTTTGAATTAAAACATTTTTCATTTAAGAGAGGTGATCGATTCATATTCACTACTTTAAGGCATAGTTACTAAATACTAATGATCATGTAATGAAGACACAAATATAGATAAGCACTTAACATAAAGAAAACAAAAAACAGAAAATTTAAGAACAAGGAATGAGTCCACCTTAGTGATGGTGGCGTTTCCTTCTTGAGGAACCAATGATGTCCTTGAGCTCTTCTATGTCTCTTCCTTGTCTTTGCTGCTCCTCTAATTTCATGGAGGGTGATGGAGTGCTCTTCTTGATGTTCCACCCTTAGATGCTTATTGTGTGGAGGAAAATGTATCCCCTGAGGTATCTCAGGGATCTCTTGATTTGCAGTCAAATGTTCTACCACTGAGCTATAGAAGCTTTTGTCTTCCCTTTTGTCTTCTTTTTCTCTTTTTTTTTTGAGGTTTCTCTGGCCTTAGGTACCATCAATAGTTATGGAAAAAAACAAAAAGCTTATGCTTTTACCACACCAAACTTAGAATTTTGCTCACCCTCGAGCAAGAGAAGAAAGAATAGATGAAGAAGAAGATGTGGAAGAATCTAGGATTATGAAGAGGGAAGGTGGGGATCCTGTGGGGTCCACAGATCCTGAGATGATCCTGTGAGGTTCACAGATCTTGAGGTGTCAAGGATTTACATCCCTGCGCCAATTAGGCATGTAAAATGCCTTTGCTTGCAATTCTGGCGTTTAAACGCCGAACTGATGCTTGTTCTGGGCGTTCAATGCCCAGATGCAGCATGTTTCTGGCGTTGAACGCCAGTTTTATGCTTGTTTCTGGCGTTCAACGCCAGATCCATGCTCTGTTCTGGCATTGAACGCCAGCCAGATGCTCCTTACTGGCGTTTGAACGCTAGTGAACTCCTCCTCCAGGGTGTGCTATTTTTAATGTTGTTTTTGATTTTTCTTCAATTTTTCCAGTTGTTTTTGTGACTCCACATGATCATGAACCCATGAAGACATATAACTAATAAAAATATAATTAAATAAAAAATTGGGTTGCCTCCCAACAAGTGCTTCTTTAATGTCAATAGCTTGACAGTGGGCTCTCATGGAGCCTCATAGATGTTCAGAGCATTGTTGAGACTTCCCAACACCAAACTTAGAGTTTGACTGTGGGGGCTCTGGTTGACTCTGTAGTGAGAGAAGCTTTTCATGCTTCCTCTCCATGGTTACAGAGAGAGATCCTTGAGTTTTAAACACAAGGTTATTCTCATTTAGTTGAAGGATTAATTCTCCTCTGTCCACATCAATCACAGCTCTTGCTGTAGCTAGGAAGGGTCTTCCAAGGATGATGGATTCATCCTCATCCTTCCCAGTGTCTAGGATTATGAAATCAGCAGGGATGTAAAAGCCTTCAACCTTTACTAACATGTCCTCTACTTGTCCATAAGCCTATTTTTTGGAATTGTCTGCCATCTCCAATGAGATTCTAGCAGCTTGCACCTCAAAGATTCCTAGTTTCTCCATTACAGAGAGTGGCATGAGGTTTATCCCTGACCCAAGGTCACATAGAGCCTTCTCAAAGGTCATGGTGCCTATGGTGCAAGGTATTAGGAACTTTCCAGGATCCTGTTTCTTCTGAGGCAATCTCAGTTGATCCAATGCATTTAGTTCATTGGTGAACAGGGGAGGTTCATCTCCCCAAGTCTCATTACCAAATAAATTGGCATTCAGCTTCATGACTGCACCAAGGTACTTGGCAACTTGCTCTTCAGTAACATCCTCATTCTCTTCAGAAGAAGAATACTCCTCAGAGCTCATGAAGGGCGTAAGGAGGTTCAATGGAATCTTTATGGTCTCTAAATGAGCCTCAGATTCCTTTGGTTCCTCAGAGGGAAACTCGTTGTTGATCACTGGACGTCCCAGGAGGTCTTCCTCACTGGAATTCACGTCCTCAACCTCCCTTACAGGTTCGGCCATGGTAATTAATTCAATGGCCTTGCACTCTCCTTTTGGATTCTCTTCTGTATTGCTTGGGAGAGTACTTGGAGGGATTTCAGTGATCCTTTTACTCAGCTGGCCCACTTGTGCGTCCAAATTTCTAATGGAGGACCTTGTTTCATTCATGAAACTCACAGTGGCCTTAGATAGATCAGAGACTAAATTTGCTAAGCTAGATGGATTCTGCTCAGAATTCTCTGTCTGTTGCTGAGTGGATGATGGAAAAGGCTTGCTATTGCTAAACCTATTTCTTCCACCATTATTAAAGCCTTGTTGAGGCTTTTGATCCTTCCATGAGAGATTTGGGTGATTTCTCCATGAGGAATTATAGGTGTTTCCATAGGGTTCACCCATGTAATTCACCTCTGCAATTGCAGGGTTCTCAGGATCATAAGCTTCTTCTTCAGAAGATGCCTCTTGAGTACTGTTGGATACAGCTTGCATTCCATTCAGACTCTGAGAAATCATATTGACTTGCTGAGTCAATATTTTATTCTGAGCCAATATGGCATTCAGAGTATCAATTTCAAGAACTCCCTTCTTCTGAGGCGTCCCATTACTCACAGGATTCCTCTCAGAAGTGTACATGAACTGGTTATTAGCAACCATGTCAATGAGTTCTTGAGCTTCTGCAGGCGTTTTCTTTAGGTGAATGGATCCACTTGCAGAAGTATCCAATGACATCTTAGCTAATTCAGACAGACCATCATAGAATATATCCAGGATGGTCCAGTCTGAAAGCATGTCAGAAGGACACTTTTTGGTTAGCTGCTTATATCTCTCCCAAGCTTCATAGAGGGATTCACCTTCCTTCTGTCTGAAGGTTTGAACATCCACTCTAAGCTTACTCAGCTTTTGAGGAGGAAAGCACTTGGCTAAGAAAGCCGTGACCAGCTTATCCCAAGAGTTCAGGCTGTCTTTGGGTTGAGAGTCCAACCACACTTTAGCTCTGTCTCTTACAGCAAAAGGGAAAAGCATGAGCCTGTAGACTTCAGGATCTACTCCATTAGTCTTAACAGTATCACAGATCTGCAAGAATTCAGTTAAGAACTGAAAGGGATCTTCAGATGGAAGTCCATGGAACTTACAGTTCTGCTGCATCAGAGAAACTAATTGAGGTTTCAGCTCAAAATTGTTTGCTCCAATGGTAGGGATGGAGATGCTTCTTCCATGTAAATTGGAATTAGGTTCCGTAAAGTCACCAAGCATCCTCCTTGCATTATTATTATTTTCGGCTGCCATCTCCTCTTCCTGTTCGAAAATTTCTGAAAGGTGCTTGCTGGATTGTTGTAATTTAGCTTCTCTTAGTTTCCTCTTCAGAGTCCTTTCAGGTTCTGGATCTGCTTCAACAAGAATATTCTTGTCCTTGCTCCTGCTCATATGAAAAAGAAGGAACAGAAAAATAATAATAATAGGAATCTTTTTTACCACAGTATAGAGGTCCCTGTGTGAGTAGAAGAAAAGAAGAAGAAAAGAATGTAATGTAAGGAAAGAAACACAAGGGTGAGGAGAGCAGAGATGTGAGATGAAGAGAAGTGTTAGTAGATGAATAAATAAATAGAAGGAGATGAGAGAGAAAAAGAATTTTCGAAAATTATTTTTGAAAAATGGTTAGTGATTTTCGAAAATTAAAAGAAGAAATAAATTAAAATTGAATTTTGAAACAATTAGTTAATTAAAAAGAATTTTTGAAAAAGAGGGAGATATTTTCGAAAATTAGAGAGAGAGGGTTAGTTAGGTAGTTTTGAAAAAGATAAGAAACAAACAAAAAGTTAGTTAGTTAGTTGAAACAAATTTGAAAATTAATTTTGAAAAGATAAGAAGATAAGAAGTTAGAAAAGATATTTTAAAATCAAATTTTTGAAAAAGATATGATTTTGAAAAAGATAAGATAAAAAGATATTTTTGAAAAGACATGATTGAAATTAGTTTTGAAAAAGATTTGATTTTTAGAATCACAATTAATGACTTGATTCACAAGAAATCACAAGATATGATTCTAGAACTTAAAGTTTGAATCTTTCTTAGCAAGCAAGTAACAAACCTGAAATTTTTGAATCAAAATATTAATTGATGATGTTATTTTCGAAAATTAGGAGATAAAGATAAGAAAAAGATTTTTGAAAAATATTTTTATAATTTTCGAAAATAAATAAGAAAAATGAAAAAGATTTGATTTTTGAAAAAGATTTTGAAAAAGATAAGATTTTTAATTTGAAAATTTGATTTGACTCATAAAAACAACTAGATTTTAAAATTTTTTGAAAAAGTCAAATCTAATTTTCGAAATTTTAAGAGAGAAAAAGGGAAAGATATTTTTTTGATTTTTTTGAATTTTTATGATGAGAGTGAAAAACTTGAAAATGATGCAATGCATGAAAATTTTTAGATCAAAACAATGAATGCATACAAGAATTCTATGAATGTCAAGATGAACACTAAGAACACTTTGAAGATCATGATGAACATCAAGAACATATTTTTGAAAAATTTTCAATGCAAAGAAAACATGCAAGACACCAAACTTAGAAATTTTTTATGTATAGACACTATGAATGCAAGAATGCATATGAAAACAAGAAAAGACACAAAACAAGAAAACATCAAGATCAAACAAAAAGACTTACCAAGAACAACTTGAAGATCATGAAGAACACTATGAATGCATGAATTTTCGAAAAATGCAAAGAATTTTTTTTTTAAAAAAATGCAATTGACACCAAACTTGAAGTTGACTCAAGACTCAAACAAGAAACACAAAATATTTTTTTTTATGATTTTCTAAATTTTTTTTTGGATTTTTTCAAAAATTATATGAAAAAGAAAAAAAAATAAGGATTCCAAAATTTTTAATATGAATTCCAGGAATCTTCAATTCTTAGTCTAAAGCTCCAATCTGAGGGTTAGACATGGCTTAATAGCCAGCCAAGCTTTAGAAGATATAAGCAATTCCCTGACATGTGGAGGCCTCAGTCTAAAAGAATTTAGACATGGCTTTACAGCCAGCCAGGCTTCAACATGCTTCATGAAACACTAGAATTCATTCTTAAAAATTCTGACATAATTTTCGAAAACAAAGGGAAATATTTTGAAAGATTTAAAAAAAAAATTTTTTTTAAACTTTTTGAAAATAAAATAAGAAGAAAATTACCCAATCTGAGCAACACGATGAACCGTCAGTTGTCCAAACTTAAACAATCCCCGGCAACGGCGCCAAAAACTTGGTGCACGAAATTGTGATCTCAGGCAACGGCGCCAAAAACATGGTACGCACGTCTTAATAAATCATTTTTCATTCACAACTTCGATACAACTAACCAGCAAGTCCACTGGGTCGTCCAAGTAATAAAACCTTACGTGAGTAAGGGTCGATCCCACGGAGATTGTTGGTATGAAGCAAGCTATGGTCACCTTGTAAATCTCAGTCAGGCGGATATCAAAAGGTTATGGAGTTTTCGAAAATCTATAATAATTAAACATAAAATAAAGATAGAAATACTTATGTAGATCATTGGTGAGAATTTCAGATAAGCGTATAGAGATGCTTTCGTTCCTCTGAACCTCTGCTTTCCTACTGTCTTCATCCAATCAGTCTTACTCCTTTCCATGGCTGGCTTTATGTAAGGACATCACCATTATCAATGGCTACTTTTCATCCTCTCTGTGAAAATGGTCCGATGTGCTATCACTGCATGGCTAATCATCTAGAGGCATCACCGTGGTCAATGGCTGCATCCTATCCTCTTGTGAAAATGGTCCAAATGTTCTGTCACAGCACGGCTAATCATCTGAGGTTCTCGATCATACTGGAATATGATTCACCCTCCTTTTGCGTTTGTCACTACGCCCAGCACTCGCGAGTTTGAAGTTCGTCACAGTCATTCAATCCCAGAATCCTACTCGGAATACCACAGACAAGGTTTAGACTTTTCGGATTCTCATGAATGCCACCATCAATCTAGCTTATACCACGAAGATTTTGATTAAGAGATCCAAGAGATAATCATTCAATCTAAGGTGGAACGGAAGTGGTTGTCAGGCACGCGTTCGTGGGGGAATGATGATGATTGTCACGTTCATCACATTCATGTTGAAGTGCGAATGAATATCTTAGAAGCGGAATAAGTTGAGTTGAATAGAAAAATAGTAGTACTTTGCATTAATTCATGAGGAACAGCAGAGCTCCACACCTTAATCTATGGAGTGTAGAAACTCTACCGTTTGAAAATACATAAGTGATGAAGGTCCAGGCATGGCCGAATGGCCAGCCCCAAACGTGATCAATATGATCCTAAGATGAACTAAAAATCATAAGATGTCTAATACAATAGTAAAAAGTCCTATTTATACTAAACTAGTTACTAGGGTTTATAGAGATAAGTAATTGGTGCATAAATCCACTTCCGGGGCCCACTTGGTGTGTGCTTGGGCTGAGCTTGAATGTTACACATGCAGAGGCTCTTTCTAGAGTTGAACGCCAGGTTGTAACGTGTTTCTGGCGTTTAACTCCAGACAGCAGCATAGAACTGGCGTTCAACGCCCTTTTACGTCGTCTAAACTCGGCCAAAGTATGGACTATTATATATTGTTGGAAAGCCCTGGATGTCTACTTTCCAACGCTATTGGAAGCGCGCCATTTTGAGTTTTGTAGCTTCAGAAAAACCACTTTGAGTGCAGGGAGGTCAGAATCCAACAGCATCAACAGTCCTTCTTCTACCTTTGAATCTGATTTTTGCTCAAGTCCCTCAATTTCAGCCAGAAAAGTCCAAAAATGTGAATTTAACATAAAAAATAATAAAAACATCCCTAAAAGTAACTAGATTCTACTAAAAAATACTAAATATAATGCCAAAAAGCGTATAAATTATCCGCTCATCAATCTTCCAATGGAAGTCCATGAAACTTGCAATTCTGCTGCATTAGAGAAACTAATTGAGGCTTAAGCTCAAAGTTGTTTGCTCCAATTGTAGGAATTGAGACGCTTCTTCCATAGAAGTCGGAAGATGGTGCAGTAAAGTCACCAAGCATCTTCCTTGCATCTCCACCATTGTTGTTGTGTTCGGCTGCCATGTCTTCTTCTTTTTCAAAAATTTCTGTAAGGTCCTCACCAGAGTGTAGTGCTTTAGCTTCTCTTAGCTTCCTCTTTAGAGTCCTTTCAGGTTCAGGATCATCTTCAACAAGAATGTCCTTATCCTTGTTCCTGCTCATATGAAAAAGAAGAGAACAGAAAAGAAGAGGAATCCTCTATGTCATAGTATAGAGATTCCTTTATGTGAGTAGAAGAATAGAAAAATGAGGTAGAGTGAGAATAAGAAAAATTCGAACACAGAGAGAGGGAGAGGGTTCGAATTATGAGTGGAAGAGAGGTGTTAGTAAATAAATAAATAAAATAGAAAGAGATGAGGGAGAGAGAATTCAAATATTAGTTTAAAAGAAAAGAAAAATATTTTTGTTTTTATTTTAATTATAAGTTAGAATTCGAAATTATTAAAAGAAATAAACTAAAATTTAAAACAATTAGTTAATTAAAAAGAATTTTGAAAAAGTTATTAGTGGTTTTCGAAAATTAGAGAGAGAAATAGTTAGGTGGTTTTAAAAAAGATAAGAAATAGTAAACTTTTTAAAATCAAACAAAAAGTCAAGTAGTTAATTGAAAAATATTTGAAAATAAATTTTGAAAAGATAAGAAGTTAGAAAAAGATTTTGAAATTAAAATTTTGAAAAATATATGATTTGAAATTTATTCTGAAAAAGATTGAAAAGGAAATTAAAAAGATTTCATTTTTAAAATTAAAGTTGATTAAGAAACTAAAAGATATGATTCTAGAATTTAAAGATTGAACCTTTCTTAAGAAGAAAGAAACAAACTTGAAATTTTTGAATCAAAACATTTAATGTTAGAAAAAGATTTAAAAAATTATGAAATAAAAATAAGAAAAGGATTTTGAAAATCAATTTTAAAATTTTCGAAAGTATTAAGAAGGAAAATGAAAAAGATTTGATTTTTGAAAAAGATTTGAAAAGATAAGGTTTTTAAATTGAAATTTTGACTTGACTAACAAGAAACAACTAAATTTTAAAAATTTTTGACCATGTCAACTCAAAATTTTGAAATTTATGAGTAATATAAGGAAAGATATTATTTTTGATTTTTTTATATTAATGAAGAAAGAGAAAAATAACAAAATGACACATGACATAAAAATTTAAGATCAAAACAAATAATGCATGCAAAAACACTTTGAAAGTCAAGATGAACACCAAGAACATTTTGAAGATCATGATGAACATCAAGAACATATTTTTGAAAATTTTTTTATGAAAAGAAACACATGCAAGACACCAAACTTAAAAAATTTTTACTTTTAAACATAATGAATTCGAAAATGCACATGAAAAACAAGGAAAGACACAAGACAAGAAAATTTAAAGATCAAACAAGGAAAATCATCAAGAACAACTTGAAGATCAATGAAGAACACAATGCATATATTTTCAAAAATTAAAGAAAAATTAAAACATGCAATTGACACCAAACTCAAAATTGGACACAAGACTCAAACAAGAAAAACAATTTTTTTTTTGTTTTTATGATTTTATTAATTTTTTTTTGTATTTTTGTATATTTTTCGAAAATTATTTTGGAAAAGGAAATAAAGAAATTCAAAATTTTTAATAAGAATTCCAGGATTCATGTAGTGTTAGTCTAAAGCTCCGGTCCAAAAGAATTAGACATGGCCAATGGCCAGCCAAGCTTTAGCTAGAATTATAAATGAGAATCCCAAAGTTGATGCAATGTTATTATAAAGCTTCGGTCCAACAGAGTTAAACATAGCCAAATGGCCAGCCAAGCTTTAGCATAACAATTACATACAACAATCCAATGAATATGATAAGTTAAAGTTTCGGTCCAAAAGATTAGACATGGCTTAATAGCCAGCCAAGTTTTAACATACCATTATGAAGCTCGAAGGTGGAATTCATTCTTAAAAATTTTGATGAATTTTTCGAAAATTAAATATTTTTTTCTTTTTTTTTATGATTTTTTGAAAATAAAAAAATAAAAAGCTTAAACATAAAATCAAATTACCCAATCTAAGCAACAAGATGAACCGTCAGTTGTTCAAACTCGAACAATCCTTGACAACGGCGCAAAAAACTTGGTGCATGAAATCGTGATTCACACTTTTCACAACTCCACACAACTAACCAGCAAGTGCATTGGGTCGTCCACGTAATACCTTACGTGAGTAAGGGTCGATCCCACGGAGATTGTCGGCTTGAAGCAAGCTATGGTCATCTTGTAAATCTTAGTCAGGCGGATTCAAATGTTTATGAGGTTTTGATAATTAAAAGATAAATAAAACAGAAAATAAGATAAAGATACTTATGTAATTTATTGGTGGAAATTTCAGATAAGCGTTTGGAGATGCTTTGTTGCTTCTGAATCTCTGCTTTCCTACTGTCTTCTTCTAGTCATGGTGCTCCCTTCCATGGCAAGCTGTATGATTCTCTTGGATGAAAAATACCAGATACGATCTCTGTACGGCTAATCAACTGTCGGATTTCTCGTCTCGGATGAAAAATACCATGTACAGCTACCGCACGGCTAATCATCTGTCGGTTCCCGCTAGCGTCGGAATAGGATCTCTCTATCCTTTTGCACAATGTCACTGCGCCCAACATTCGCAGGTTTGAAGCTCTTCACAGTCATCCCTTCCCAGATCCTACTCGGAATACCACAGACAAGGTTTAGACTTTTCGGATCTCAGGAATGCTGCCAATGGTTCTAGCCTATACCACGAAGGTTCTAATCTCAGATTCAGATGCTCTGTTGTCAGGAGAGACGATGTGAATCGTTGATTAGAAACCCAAGAGAATATACTCCGGCTGTTGTCCAATGACTACGTTGAACATCATGTAGACCGCTTGTGGTTGTCAGGCACGCGGATCTTGGCTAAGCGAGTAATGAAGATAGTGGGTAATTATCACGGGTCACCCTCGGTAGCTCCGTTCACTGCTATGTTCCTAGCTCCAGTTTTACTTTAGCTACAAACTCATAACTACTAGCTCTCTTAAGACATAAACTCATTCATAAGGATTATTAATACGTGGGCCTACTACTTGCTTCTGGGAAGATTCAACTCTAGCACGGTCCGTGCGTGTTGTTGTTAAAAAAGAAGAAAAGAAGCAAGAGTTGGCACTTAGGATCTCTGAGTCCCCAGGTAACATAGTGAGGAAAGAGAATTCGACCCAAGACCAAAGAAGGCTTTCGCGCGTGTAGACGTGTAGATAAGTTATCTAAGTTCGAGAGGAGCGAAGGCTAGCCGCCTTTCCAATTTCCTTCTTCCCTTATCCCCATCCACACATTAAATTCCGATCAATTGGAGGTCTGGCTGAGTGGCTTAAGGCATTGGTTTGCTAAATCTACATACAAGAAGGGCAGGTCGGCCAGGTCTTTCCCTGTTGTTCTGTTCTTGCATCATAGGAATTACAAAAAAAGGGTTCTTTTTTTTTCGTATATCTATTGTTATTATTGTAAATTCTTTCAGTTTTCGAATTTCTGCGATTACACGGTTGCGAGTAGGGTGGTAAGGAGACGAGGGGAAAGGCAAAGCTTTACTTTGTTGGTTGGAGTAATAGGAATCTCTTTTAGCCAAGAAGGAACAAATTTGGATATATTAACCAAATTGTTAATCCCTTCTATAGACCTGTTGCATCAAAATTTTCCTAATTCTTTCCCTGGACTCTTTCTTTCGTAAAGCTTGGCTTTGGAGCGTATACTATATTGATTGAATCTAAGCATGACTTTATGTTTGTGTTGTACTGCCTAGCTCTTTCTATTGATTACTACTCAAGTCAGGACTAGCGAACATCTTTTGTTCCACGACCGAAGGAAAGCACTAAGAGATGATGCTTCCAATGCTACTAGCGATGTGTATCGGCACATACTTCTTTTAATGTGTCGTCTTTTTCAGAAATCTCCGCTAAGATTTAATCTAAGCGATCAGTCGATTATTGAGTTTCGAGCCACTGGAATTGAATACTATAATTATGACTTAACTGAATTAAGTACAAGAGTATATCTTGGAGAAGAAGTAAGCATGAATTGAAAGAAAAACAATAGTACTTGCATTAATTCATGAAGAACAGCAGAGCTCCACACCTTAATCTATGATATGTAGAAACTCCACCGTAGAAAATACATAAGTGAAAAAGGTCTAGGCATGGCCGAATGGCCAGCCTCCCAAAGAGGTTCCAAGTGTCCAAAGTCTTAGGGTAGACAAAGGATGATCAAAAGATTCGAATACAATAGTAAAAAGTGCTATTTATACTAAACTAGTTACTAGGGTTTACAGAAAATAAGTAACTAAGTGTAGATAGTGCAGAAATCCACTTCCGGGGCCCACTTGGTGTGTGATTGGTCTAAGCATTAAAGCTTTCACGTGCATAGGCCATTCTTGGAGTTAAACGCCAGCTTGGGTGCCAGTTTGGGCGTTTAACTCCAGTTTTGGTGCCAGTTCTGGCGTTTTACGCCAGAAATCTTTGGTGGGCATTTGAACGCCAGTTTGGGCCATCAAATCTCAGGCAAAGTATAGATTATTATATATTTCTAGAAAGCCCAAGATTTCTACTTTCCAACGCAATTGAGAGCGCACCAATTGGGTTTCTGTAGCTCCAGAAAATCCACTTCGAGTGCAGTAGGGTCAGAATCCAACAGCATCTCTGAATCAGATTTTTGCTCAGGTCCCTCAATTTCAGCCAGAAAATACTTGAAATCACAGAAAAATACACAAACTCATAGTAAAGTCCAGAAATGTGATTTTTGCATAAAAACTAATAAAAATATAATAAAAAGTAACTAAAACATACTAAAAACTATGTAAAAACAATGCCAAAAAGGGTATAAATTATCCGCTCATCAAGTGATCAACCCTATACACTTGAGCGAATATTGCGGATACACTTCCGATGAGGTTTCTGGTGAGGGTTCGATGCTCAACTCCTTATTCCTTGCTTTCACAAGCTTTCTTCTTGCAAGTTGGTTTACACTCCATTTTGATATTTGAATTGGTAGAGTTCACGAATCATCTAATCATCTTGGCCCTATGTATTCATATGTGTTCTTGGAAGATTGATTCACTTTTGACCAAGTAGATTGAAGCATTTGCATTAGTTGCATCCATGTAGGTAAAAGTGCATTTCATAAACCTCATTCTCCTATGTTCTTTGGTCTTTTAATTTTTAGCATGAGGACATGCTTGGTTTAAGTGTGGGGAGGTTTGATAAACCCCAATTTTGTGGTTCATCTTGTGTAGAATTTGGAGGGTTTTATCAATATTTTTCGCACTTATTCATATAAAATGCATGATTTTGTGTGTCCTTCCTAATTTTGCTTCATGGTTTAAAACATGCTTCTTTTACCTTAAAAATGCTATATTTTAATCCTCTTCTATTACCATTCGATGTTGTGATGTGTTTGTTAAGTGAATTCAGGATTTATAGTGCAAGAATGGACTAGGAGATGGAAAGGAAGCATGCACAAGTGGAAGGAACATGAAGAATGGAGCAATGGAGAACTGGAAGCGACGCGCACACGTGGCTGACACGCACGCGAGGATTGGCGCAGCAGTGAGTGACGCGCACGCGTGGATTGCAGAAACTCAGATGACGCGCACGCGTGGCCGACGCAAATGCGTGACGCTTGGCACGTGACTTCATTAATAAAATCGTGGCTGGCGATTTTTGAGAGGTTCCAGGACCAAATCTAAATTCATTCTGCATGAAAAGACCCAGGAATTGATGGAGGAATGGGGAGGATCCAATCATTCACACCTTACACATAATTTCAACTAGTTTTTGGTTCTTGTTTTCTAGAGAGAGGAACTCTTACTTCTCTCTAGATTTAGTTTGTTTTTGATCCTCCTTTGTTGAAATTCTGAATTAGATTTTGTTAATTTTAGTTTCAATTACTTAATTTGAGTTCTCTAATTTTAATTTTGTTTAGATCTTGTGTTGAAATTGTGTTCTCTTGTTATTTCCCTTTTTCTTTTTACATTATGAACCTTGTGGATCTTGGATTTCTATTAGTGCATTGATGTTTTCTATGATTGATAGTGTTATTTGAGTTTCGATTGATAATTATTAGTGGGTATTTATGATTTCAAATTAATTTGTAATTTGAATATGTCTTTTGTTAATGCATACCATGTATTTGATAAAATGTTTCCTTTGATTATGGAGTAGTTCTCTTTATTCTTGGCCTAGGCTAAGGGATTGGGTGAACTAGACTCATTGGGTCTAATTGATTTAGTGATTTATGAATCTTTGTGGTTAAATTGATACCCATTGACACCAATCTACTACTAAGCCAATTAGTAGTTGGATTGGGACTTATGAGTTGAAATTGATCAAGCCATTTGACGTACTTCAAGCGTTGAAGTAGATATTGTACGTACTTCGGGTGTTGAGGTAGACTTAATGAGCTTGGTTCCTCATAGTTGTCAAGATATGGTTGTTAGACAAGGATGGTGACCCCAATTCCCATGCCTAGCTAAGAGTTTTTTTTATTATTCATATTTGAAACCCAAAAATCCCAATTGCTTGATTCTTATTATAGTTAGTTTAATTTTTTGCTCAATTGGCCCATTTGCACCTCCAAGTTTCTAATGGAAGCTCTAGTTTTTTGCATAAAATTATTCATTAGTGTCTCCCAGTCAGTGTTCTTATGGGGCTGAGAATTTGCCTGCTGAGGTGGTTGTTGTTGATGAGACTGAGATTGGCGGTTATTCTGATTGTTTTGCTGAAACCCGCCCTGAGAATTATTGTTGAAATTCTGTGATCTCTGAGGTTGCTCTCTCCATCCAAAATTTGGGTAATTTCTCCATCCCTGATTGTAGGTCTTAGAATATGGATCATTATCGGGGTTTCTAGGAGCATTCCCCATGTAATTGACCTGTTCAGAAGAAGTTTGAGCATAATTATAATTCTCACATTGCATAGAGCTACCAGTCAAGTCATAAGGGGTTTCTTGAGGTGTAGTCTAAGTATTGACAGCTGAAACCCGCATCCCACTCAATTGTTGAGTAAGTGAGCTCATCTACTGAGCCAAAATTTTGTTCTGAGCAAGAAGAACATCAAAAGCTTCTACTTCCATGACACTTTTCTTCTGAGGAGTCTCGGAGTTAATAGGATTCCTGTTAGAGGAGTATAGATATTGGTTGTTAGCAACCAACTCAGTAAGCTCAGTAGTCTTCTCTGGTGTCTTCTTCATATGCAAAGAACCACCTGCAGAATTATCTAAACACAACTTGGACATTTCACACAAGCCCTCATAAAAGATATCCAGCTAAGTCCATTTAGAGAACATGCCCGAAGGAGATTCCCTTGTCAGTAGCTTGAATCTCTCCCAAGCTTCATAAAGTGTCTCACCATCCTTCTGTTTGAAGGTCTGAACCTCCACCCTTAGCTTAGTCAGCTTTTGTGGTGGGAAAAATTTAGTCAGAAATCTAGTGACCACCTTGTTCCAAGTGTCCAGACTCTCCTTGGGTTGAGAATTTAACCACAGCTTTGCTCTATCCCTCACAGCAAATGGGAAAAGCATGAGTTTATATACCTCAAGATTCACTCCATTGGTCTTCACAGTATCACAAATCTGTAGAAAATTAGAAATAAATTTATTTGGATTTTCATGCGGAAGTCCATGATACTGGCAGTTTTGTTACACAAGAGTCACCAGCTGTGCTTCAGTTCAATATTGTTTGCAGCTATGGGAGGCACCACAATACTTTTTCCATAAAGATCTGCATTAGGATCAGTGTATGAGCCAAGCACTCTTCTAGGTTGCTCATTCGCATTCAGATTTGCCATATTGGCATTTGCAGCATGATTTTGATCCATGCTAAGATTTTCACTAGCTTTGTAAAGTCTAGCTTGTTGCAAATGTCACCTCAAATTCCTTTGAGGTTCAGGAGCAAAATCTATAAGAGGTTCCTTGTCCCTGTTCCTGCTCATAAACAGTCAGAAGACAAAAAATGGGATTCTCTACGTCAGAGTGTAGAGAATTCCCAGTGAGGTAACATGTGTAAAGAAATAAAGTAAAACAACTGAATAATGAAGCAATAAAATTCGAAAATTATGAGTAAAAGTAAGGCAGAAAATTTTGAAATTATTAAGAAAAATAAAGAGGAAAAATAAAAATAACTAGGGGACACCAAACTTAATTTCAGAAATTTTGGAAAAAAATAATAGTACTAATTTTAGAAAATTAGAGTGCAAAAATTAAATAAAATTAAAGCTAAAATGTCTAATCTAAGCAATCAAACAACTAACAGTTGTCAATCACAGTTACTCCCCGGCAACGGCGCCAAAAACTTAGTGCGGAATTTAAAGTCTACAAACTAACTGGCAAATGCATCGGGTCGTACCAAGTAGTACCTCAGGTGAATGAGGGTCGATCTCACGAGGATTGATGGATCAAGAAACAATGGTCAAGTGATTTTCTTAGTCAGACAGACAGAAAGTAGTGTTTGGGTCTCAATTGCATCAAACAATAATTCAGAGAATCAAAAAAGCAAGCAGTATGGATTGTGAAATATGTATGAGAAAATAGTTAAGGCTTCAGGAATATCTATCTTCCGGATTGACTTTTCTTACTAACTATTTTAATCATGCAAGATTCAATTCATGGCAAATAATATGTGACTAAACCCTAATTCCTTGGACTTTTTTAGTCTCCTCTTACCTTCACCAACTGCCAATTCCTTGGTCACTTGATTCCAATTAGAGGGTGAAGTTCAATTCTAGTTATATGCCACAAAAACCCTAGTTACCCAAATATAAGAGGATTATATGTCACGTATCCTGTTAAGTCCAGATAATTAGAAATTTAGGAGAAATTGTTTTCAAGCTGTTGTTCAAGTAAAGAGTTTTTCTAAGTTATACAAGAACTCAATTAGAATAAGGGTCATACTTCCGTTCCACCCAAATTCATAAGATAAAGAATGAAAATAATTCTTGAAATAGAAATTAGTACATGAATTAAAATAGAAAAATAATAGTATTAATCCATACAATAGACAGAGCTCCTAACCTTAACAGTGGAGGTTTAGTTGCTCATGGTTCAAAAAGAAAACTAGGATTCCGAAAAAATGTAAATTACGGAATGAGGTAGAAGAGAGAAGAAGAGCCCAAAGGGCTGATTCTTTTCCCTTTTATATCTAATCCTAATTAATATAAATTATATTTCCTAAAACTCAATAATATCTTTTCCTATTTGTAATTATAATAAGAGTTTTAATCAGAATAAAAAATAGAATAGAATCTTCGGTGCCATTATAAACTCGGACGTAGGGACCATGGCTTTATCTAGGAGTGGCACCTAACTTGAGAAATCTCAAGTTAGGCATGGGAGAGGCAGCACCAATTTGGAGTGTTTTACGTGTTGGTACGCCTAACTTGAGGGAGGATTGCGCCTAACTTGAAGAGAGCCGAACCACTTGTGCGTGTTGATGTTGTGTTTTGTGCCTAACTTGAGAAATCTCAAGTTAGGCTCAGCCTTGGCAGCCTCCTTTTCATGCTTTCCCTTTGTCCTGGCGCCTAACTTGAGATTTCTCAAGTTAGGTGCCACCTTGGCTGCTTTGGATAAATGAATGTAGTTGATCTTGGCGCCTAACTTGAGAAACCTCAAGTTAGGCGCCACCCTTGATGGAGAAGAAGTATGGACTATTATACATTGTTGGAAAGCTCTGCATGTTATCTTTCCAACGCCACTGAAATCACTTCAATTGGACTTCGGTAGCTCGAGTTATTTAGGTTAGAGTGCAGAGAGATCAGTGTTGACAGCATCATTCGCTTCCTTCTCTTTTTCTACAGAAACTCCATCAAATCCATCTGAATACTACCTGAAATAAACAGATATTTACATGACTCAAAGTGGCATCCACAGTGGCTTAAAGATAATTAATTCTTGATTAAACTCAACAATTTGAATGCAAATTCACTAGGAAAAGATAGGAAAGATGCTCACGCATCATCTAGCCACATCTTGTGATGAAGGGTCAACATAGAATCTCAAATCTCAACCTGGAGCAAGTGGAGCCGACCCACTGCATCTACCCAGAAAAATTAATGACACGGATAAAATTTTAAATTACATATCATTCTCAACCAGGAGCAAGTGGGGACGAACAACTACATCTATCCCGGGAGACTCAAACTATAACCCGGAGCAAGTGGAATCACACCACTGAATGTATCTAAGCGATCATACTTCACCATATTCTGAAGTAAGTGAAATCATATCACTGCATCTACCCAGGTAGGTATACTTCATCAAACTCAGTCTCATTATCACTTTCATCCTCAATCACATTCCTCATAATCAATAATCATCATCCCTCATCATCATAATCATCCTATCTCAACCTCATTCCGGAGTAAGCAGAATCACTCCACTGCATCTATGATGTGGCAAAAATTGGCGAGTTAAGAAATTATTATAAGAGATACGTTGCAAGTATAGTTCTTAACCAACCAAAAATCCGCTTATCAATTTAGAAGGGTTGTCACAAAATTAGAATTTAAAATACTGGGAGTATGAATCCCAGGTCGTCTCCCAACGAGTTGCAGAAAGGTGTGCTATTTTATTAATCAGATGTTTTTCAAATTGGTTTTAAGTTTGGTAACAGGAAATTAAATCAGAGAATTTAAGTAATTTAAATAAAAAACTTGACCGGGAGTAGATTAGTCGGAATACCTATCCTTGTTGGAGTTCCCTCAAGATTAATTGATAATTGAAGGTTGTTCTGCTCAATTATCCTTTACCAGATAAAGGAAAGTCAAGCAAGTTGGAAGTCAGTTTCTATTCACAAGTTCTAATCCTCTCCCTTGGGAAGGACTAGTGTCAGTGACTAGAGGGCGACCCAATGATAAACCCAATTATAATTTTACTCTTGAGTATTCCAACTCAAGGTTCTCCTTTCAACCAACTCCCAATCAAGTTAGGGAACTACTCGCTCATTATGAATGTAAACTTCACAAAATAAGAAAGGGAAATAAAGGAAGACATGATAAATAATAATAAAAAAGATCAATTAAAAATAAAAATAGTTCTTGTATTAATAAACTCTAAAAATAATCCAATAGTAATTCTGAACAAAATAAGGATATGAAAGAGTAAGTGACAAGTAAGGAAACAAACTAGAATGATGAAGTCTTGGCGGAGGTAATAACTCTTCTCGATATCCCAATCCAAAAAAGCAATAAAAATTAAAATCCTAAGAACTATGTGTGTAGAGAAAAAAAACCTAGAGGAGGAGTAAAATCATATCTAAAACTAAAAACTATGCGGAATGAATATCTCCTCTGGTCTCTGCATGTTCCTTGGCTCTAATCTACTTTTTTGGGCAAAAAACTGGGTCAAAACATGGCCCAAAATTGCCCCCAGCGAATTCTGCAGATCGCGCACGTCACGCGATCGCATCATCCACGCCTTCGCGTCATCCAGCGTTTTTCCTTGTCACGCGTGCGCGTCGTCCACGCATTCGCGTCACTTGTGCAGTTTCCAATCAATGCATTCGAGTCAGGCATGCGAGCGCGTCACTGCATTTTCCTTTATTTCATGCGGTCGCGTGAGCCATGCGTCCGCGTCGCTTCTCGCTGGTCATCTCCTTAATTTCTTGTGTTCCTTGTATTTTTGCAAGCCTCCTTTCCAATCTCCAAGTCATTCATACCCTATAAAGCCTGAAACACTTAACACACGGATCACGGCATCGAATGAAATAAAGGAGAATTAAAATATACAGTTAAAAGTCTCTAGGAAGCAAGTTTTCAACCATGGAGTAATTTTGGGAAGGAATTGTAAATACATGCTAATCATATGAATAAGTGGGTGAAGATTTGATAAAACCACACAATTAAGCACAATATAAACCATAAAATAATGGTTTATCAACCTCCCCACACATAGACATTAGCATGTCCTCATGCTTAGTTGAAGGAGATAAAATAAATGAGTAGGAACATGTAAAACTCATGTAATGCAATGCAACCTATACATATGAATGCAACTATATGATTCTTGTCCACTTGGTCAAAAGTAAATAAGCTCTTCAAGACAATCACAAATCAAATTCCACTAATTCAATTCTCATACAGTAACAACAGATAAAAATGCAAAAAGGTAGCTCATGAAAGCAGGGAACATAGAATTCAAGAATTGAACCCTCACTGATGATGTATGTACACTCTAATCTCTCTAGTGTATAGGGTAATCACTCTATCCTTCTCTAATCATGCTCTCTAATTTTTTTGTTCTTCACCTAACCAATCAACAACATTTAATGTACCAATGCAAACATCATGAGGTCTTTTCGAGGTTGTAATGGGGCTAAGGTAAGGGTAAGGGTACATATATGGCTAAGTAAGCTTATAAATTGAATATTTAATTAACCTAAGCTTTCACCTAACACATATATATATATATATTCTATATAACTTAAATTTCACACCTAGCTATCCAAAATTTCCCTTTCACATTCTGTACTCATGTATCAACTTTTTATTTTAATTTTATCACATGTGCATTGATCTTTGAATTTTAACTTAGCATTGGGGTAATTTTGTCCCCTTATTTATTTATTGAATATATATATATATATATATATATATATATATATATATATATATATTTTAAATAAAAAATAAACATAGCTTATCAATGCACATAGAATTTTTAATTTTTATAGTTTCATATGAGTAGGTACACAAATTCCCATTATATTATCATGACACATTCTCTTATTATCTTTTGTTCCCACAATCTTCCCATACTTAATTAACACACAATTCTATCTTAAGCTAACCAAAGATTCAATTGGGATATATAATTATTTTTTCGCTTAAGGCTAGTGATGTGGTAAAATACAGAACAAATGGGATTTAAAGGTTCAAAGTGGCTAACAAAGCTAATTGAAAGGGTAGGCTTATTTGGGATAAGTGAGCTAAACAAATAATGGCCTCAATCATATGCAAGCATATAAATATATTAAACATTGGACATATAGGATGAAACAAAATATAGATTACAATCATAGAGGAGTAAACACACAAGAATAAAATATTTATGGTTAAATAAGGTAACCATGTAACTAAGTTCAAATCTCACAGGTTTTGTGTGTTCTTTAGCTCAAAAACCATGTTCCAAATACAACTTCAAGCAAATTTAACATAAAAGTTTTGATTAAAATTAGTGAAATTTTGTTCTAAATAAAATAGGGTCTTAAAAGAAACTTATTATCTTTTCAATCAAGTAGAACATGCATGCAACTAACCTATTACTATGCAATTTATCCTATTCTACAAAAGAAAAACTAACTAAATATCCTATTTTATTGGTGTTAGGGAAGAGAAATTACCTCCGGAAGTTAGGTACTGACCGACCTCCCCACATTTAAGGCTTTGCACCGTCCTCGGTGCCATCTGTCAGGAACAAAGGTGGGCTGGTAGCAGTATCTCCACAGTCAGGACTGTCATGGCTCCCTGTGCTGGTAAAGGAAGTGGAGTCTGAGGTGTCTGGGTCTTTGTATTTTCCCATAAGTAGCTCCTTGAGGTATGTGAATCGGCGCTTGTTACGGCGCTCTCTTAGCTTTGCTTTCTGTTCCTGCCGATCCAACCTTTCAAGTATCTGATGGAGCAGTTGGGTTGTTGTAGGTGCTTGTGGTGTTGAAGGAGGAATGTCTTTAGCTGGTTCAGTAGGTTGGCTTGTAGTTGCTACTGGAGGTCTGATATATTTCCCGTTAGGGACGTATTGATCATCCCGTGGAAGCATGGCTTTGGTGTCCCCAGCTCTGTAGGAGACTCTGGCTGCTGAGACGAGATCTGAAACCAAGGCGGGAAAAGGTAAGTTGCCCGTAATTTGTACGTGTCCCATGGCATTCCGGATGTGTCTTGGTAGGTTTAGAGGCTGGTCTATAAGGATGCACCATAGTAGAACGGCCATGTCTGCAGTGAAAGAGGACTCATGAGTGCTTGGAAATACGTAATGGGACATAATCTGTGCCCATACGTGAGCCTCCAAGGTAAGTGCGGAACCCGATATTCCCTTAGGACGGGAACGATGGTATCCATAAATCCATCTGCTGCCAGGTAATGCGATAACTTTGAGAACAACGTCCTAGTCAAATTGGTACATCTGGCGCTTGAGTGCGGCTTCTTAAAATGCGTCCAGTCCTTCTGGAGCAGGGGGGAGGTCTAAAGCTCGTTGAATGGCCTCTTCTGTAATGGGGACTTACTTCTGACAGGGTTGGTAGGTGGAAATTAGAGTAGAACTCGACTACCCAGGAAAGATTAACCTGCCGTGGCTGTCTCTGTAGGAATCCCCATTGTCTTTGTTCAATTTGCGGCTCAACAAATTCAGCAATACGGGTCGGGAGGATAAGAAGGTATTCGTTGTTGTAACTCCTTTCTGCCAGGATGGGAAACATCTGCTCACAGTAGCGATTGGTAAATCGCGCAGTGTCCTTTGCTGGGAAGGCTTTCTCTTTTTCATCAACCTTTATAATCCTCTTAATTCTTTTTGTTGAGGGCTTAACTGCAGTTGAAGATGGTTCTGCCACTAATGCTCTTTTTGTTCCTCTCCTTGCTGTCAATTTGGGAGTAGCTTTCTCTTTTTCTTTTTTTGGTGGCCATCCTAAAAGAAAGAAAATAGAAAGTATGTTAAAATGTCAAGAGTTAGAGCAAGGAAGAGGGCGGAAAAGTTGGTAATCAATGCACATTAAAGATGAATGATGTGAACACATGGTCATGACTACATGTGAAGAATCATCAATGGAAATATAGCAAGTGCATAAGATGACAATTAAATGCAAGGTGTTTATTGGCATGCCGGTAAAGGCATGAGTAGCATAGATCAAGCATTCAATGTCCAAGTTAGATTACCAAGTCTTTCAAACTAATAACCTGGTTGTAATAACAATTATATATAATTAATAAAACTTAAAAAGGGTTTTGTGAAAAGCAAGCATATAGAGTAGTAGAATAAAAGATATCGAAAAGCAGTGCATAATGCCATACGGGCGTTTTCACAAACACATAGCATGAATGGTAAATAAGCTAATGAAAATAATAAATTGGACATGCAAGCAACCCTTTAAAAATTGATATATAATTGCCAAACAATTTCTTAAAAATCCACAAGCAAATCATAAGGAATAATAATAACCCTAATAAATTTTCAACACCAATTAAAAGAAAAAGAAGGAAAAAGAAAACATAAATGACTTAAAAATAAAAAAAAGAAGAAGAAAACATAAAAATAAGAAGAAGAATAGAAAAGTAAGGAGGGAAAAAGTAAAGAAAAACCTTGATAATGGTGGGGAGAAAGAGAAAAAGTAGAACGTGAGAAAGAAGGGAGAAGGAAGAAAGGGGAAGAAAGAAATAAGACGGGAAAAGAAAAAGTAGGATTTAGGGAAGAGAAAGATAAGATATTTTGTCAGATTTGGATAAGCTGTGCGGCGCAAGCGACGCGGACGTGTGGGGTACGCGTTCGCGCGGATGGCGCTTATATGAGTCGACGCGGACGCGTCGGTCACGCGGACGCGTGACTCGTTCTGTGCTACTGGCGCGAGGGCAGCCTCGCGCTCGCACAACTCTCTTTTCAAAACTTATTGTTGCCAAATTTTAGGGTGACGCGTTCGCGTGGTGGACGCGATCGCGTGAATGGCCAATATTGGAAGACGACGCGGACATGCGGGGCACGCGTTCGCGTGGTAGGACCTGTGCGTCTAGCGCCAGTCCAGCCCCACTCCAGCACAACTTTCGGCCATGCACCCTTTCTTATGCAGATTTTCAGGTCACGCGTCTGCGTGCTCGACGCGGACGCGTGGGAGGCAATTCTCCCACATGACGCGGACGCGTCAGTGATGCGGTCGTGTGGATCAATTTGTTCCTAAGGCACGCCTCCAGCCACGCTCTCGCGTGACTCTCTGTTCGATTTCTTTTTCTTTCTTACTCACCTGCGACGCGGACGCGTCGGTGACGCTGTCGCGTCGCGTGCCATTTTTTTTTGTGTGTATGCAATATGCAAATGCAGATGCAAACTAAATGTGCTAATAATGAGAAGAGTTATTGAAAAAGAAAACTAAGAAGAAAGAAAGGAACGATCATACCATGGTGGGTTGTCTCCCACCCAGCACTTTGCTTTAATGTCCTTAAGTTGGATGCTCCACTAGCTCAGTCTTCTGCTGTGGGTGGATCCTCCAAGAGGAATATCTCTAGCTCCTTGGTTTTTGTCGCCTTCTCACCATGATATAGCTTTAAGTGATGTCCATTAACTTTGATGAATTCAGAGCTTGAAGGATGACTCAGGTGGAAAACTCCGTATGGCTCAGCCTTCTCTACTCTATATGGACCTTCCCATCTTGATCTCAACTTGCCTGGCATGAGCCTCAGTCTAGAGTTGTAAAGGAGGACAAAGTCCCCAGGTCGAAACTCTCTTCTCTTGATGTGCTTATCATGCACAGCCTTCATCTTTTCCTTGTACAGCCTTGAATTCTCATAAGCTTCTAGGTGAAGGCTTTCTAATTCTTGCAGTTGCAACTTCCTTTCAGCTCCGGCTTTCTCAAATTCCATATTGGACTCCTTTACTGCCCAAAAGGCTTTGTGCTCTACCTCAACTGGGAGGTGACAGGCTTTTCCATAAACTAAGTGGAAGGGACTCAACCCAATGGGTGTCTTGTATGCTGTTCTGTATGCCCAAAGTGCATCTTGTAGCATGGTGCTCCAGTCCCTTCTATGAGGTTTGACTATCTTCTGCAATATACTCTTTATCTCTCTGTTAGACACCTCAGCTTGCCCATTAGTCTGGGAATGGTAGGATGTTGCCACTTTATGAACTATCCCATGCTTCTTCAGTAATCCTGTTAGTCTCCTGTTACAGAAATGGGTGCCTTGATCGCTCACGATTGCTCGTGGTGATCCAAAGCGACAAATAATGTGGGTTCTAACAGAGGAAACAACAGTGTTAGCATCATCAGTGCGGGTAGGAATTGCTTTCACCCATTTAGAAATGTAATCTACAGCTAACAATATATAAAAATAACCATTAGAATGTGGAAATGGACCCATGAAGTCAATGCCCCAAACATACAAAATTTCACAGAAAAGCATAGTCTGTTGAGGCATCTCATCCCTCTTGGATATATTACCAAACCTTTGGCATGGGAAATAAGATTTACAAAATTCAGCAGCATCTTTAAAAAGAGTAGGCCACCAGAATCCACAGTCTAAAATTTTTCTAGCTGTTCTTTGAGGGCCAAAATGTCCTCCACTCTCAGATGAGTGGCAGGCCTCTAAAATGGACTGGAATTTTGATTGAGGCACACACCATCTAATTACCTGGTCAGTGCCACATCTCCATAAATATGGGTCATCCCATATATAATATTTGGAGTCACTTTTCAGCTTGTCTCTTTGATTCTTAGTAAAGTTTGGAGGAAAAGTTTGGCTGACTAGATAATTAGCTACAGGCGCATACCAAGGGACTACTTTAGATACTGCTTGCAGGTTATCAAATGGAAAATTATCATCTATAGGAGTGGGGTCACCCCTAATGTGCTCAAGGCGACTCAAGTGGTCTGCCATTAGATTCTGGTTACCACTCTTATCCTTAATTTCTAAATCAAATTCTTGTAGTAGCAGTATCCAACGTATAAGCCTTAGTTTGGACTCTTTTTTAGCTAATAAATACTTTAGAACTGCGTGGTATGAGTACACTACTACTTTAGTACCAAGTAAATAGGCCCGGAATTTATCCAGAGTAAAAACAATAGCAAGAAGCTCTTTCTCAGTAGTGGTGTAATTAGATTGAGCTGTGTCTAAAGTCTTAGACGCATAAGCAATTACAAAAGGATCCTTACCTTCACGCTGAGCCAGCGCTGCTCTTACTGCATGGTTGGAAGCATCGCACATGATTTCAAATGGCTGGCTCCAGTCTGGTCCTCTCACAATTGGAGCTTGAGTCAGGGCGGTCTTCAGCTTATCAAACGCGTGTTTGCAATCCTCACTGAACTCGAACTCAATATCTTTCTGCAGTAGTCTAGATAAGGGTAGTGCTACCTTACTAAAATCCTTAATGAATCTTCGGTAAAAACCTGCATGGCCAAGGAACGATCGGACTTCCCTCACAGAGGAGGGGTAAGGTAAACTAGAAATAACATCCACCTTTGCTGGATCTACCAAAATGCCAGTATTAGACACAACATGTCCTGGTACACTCCTTTGTTTTACCATAAAGTGACATTTTTCAAAATTTAATACAAGGTTTGTACTGACACATCTATCTAATACTCTAGATAAACTATCCAAGCAAAGGCTAAATGAATCACCATAAACACTAAAATCAACCATAAAAATCTCCATACTGTCCTCAATAAGGTCAGAGAAAAGACTCATCATGCACCTTTGGAAAGTGGCTGGTGCATTGCATAAGCCAAAGGGAATTTTCTTATAAGCATAAGTCCCAAAAGGACATGTAAAAGTAGTCTTTTCCTGATCTTCAGGAGCTATATGGATTTGAAAATAGCCTGTATAACCATCTAAAAAGCAATAATGGGATTTACCTGACAGGCGATCAAGCATCTGATCAATGAATGGCAAGGGGTAATGATCCTTGCGAGTAGCTTGGTTGAGACGCCTATAGTCAATGCAAACTCTCCATGAATTCTGCACTCTAGTTGTCAGAAGCTCTCCATGCTCATTTCTTACTGTTGTGATTCCAGACTTCTTGGGCACCACTTGTACTGGACTGACCCATTTGCTATCTGAGATGGGGTAAATGATATTTGCTTCAAGTCCCTGGTCACTTCTTTCTTGACAACTTCTAAGATGGTGGGATTCAATCTTCTCTGAGGTTGACGGACAGGCTTTTCTCCCTCTTCTAGGAATATTCTATGCTCACAAACTTGAGGGCTGATGCCTAGTATATCCGCCAGGCTCCATCCAATTACTTTCTTGTGTTTTCTCAGTACACTGAGTAGCTGTTCTTCTTGTTGAGAAGTGAGTTCCCTTGCAATGATAATTGGAAAATTCTGCTTGTCCTCAAGGTAAGCATACTTGAGGTGTGGAGGGAGGGGCTTTAATTCCAATTTCTGCTCATGGCCAGGCTCTGGATCATCCGGAGCTGGTGATAATGGCAAAGTGCCCTTATTGTCCTCTGAAAATGTCCCCACACTTGGACCTTGTTCTATGTACTTCTCTTCTAATTCTTCCTGGTGAACATCAACCATGGTTTCATCTATGATGTCACACTGGAAGATAGAATGATCATCCGGAAGGTGCTTCATAGCTCCATTTAAACTGAATTTCACCATTCTGCCATCTATTTCAAAAGAATAAGTTCCGGAAAATGCGTCCAGCTTGAACTTTGAAGTCTACAGGAATGGTCTTCCAAGAAGGATTGATGATGGCCTTCCTGAGTCATTAGGGGGCATTTCCAGGATATAGAAGTCAATGGGAAATGTGAGCCCCTTAATGCTCACTAATACATCTTCAGCAATTCCAACCACTATAATAATGCTTTTATCTGCTAACACAAAACGAGCTGTCGAACTTTTTAAGGGAGGGAGCCTCAAAGTATCATATATAGACAAATGCATTATACTAACACACGCTCTTAAATCACACATGCAATCAAAAAATATCACACCACCAATAGTACAATTAACCATACATGGACCTGGATCACTACACTTTTCAGGTATACCTCCCATTAAAGCAGATATAGAAGTACCTAAAGGAATAGTTTTTAATTCATTAATTTTGTCTTTATGTATACATAAATCTTTTAGAAACTTTGCGTATTTAGGTACCTGCTGAATAATATCAAAAAGGGGAATAGTTACCTCAACCTTTTTGAATATTTCTACCATTTTGGGATCAAGTTCCATCTGCTTCCTGGGCTTCCGAATAGGAGAGGCGTTTTCTGTAGCGTCTGCATCCTTTGGTGCTTCTTTTTGTGGTCGAGCTTCTTCTTCTTCAACCATGTCCTGTATGCCCTCTTCCTCTTCAGCATCCTCTACTTCCACCACCTCTTCAGCTGAGGCATGTTCTGTTGGGATTGGCTCCTCCTAATCCCTCTCTTACAGTGTGGTTCCAGACCTTAGGGTGATGGCATTGATGCCACCCTTTGGATTGGGTAAGGGTTGAGAAGGAATTCCACTGGAGCTTGCATGTTGAGTGTTTGAAGTATTGGATGATCCCAGCTGAGAGATGAGAGTTTGTATAGCGGATGTTAGACCATTAAGTGAACTTTCCACGTTCTTTTGTCCTTGCGCAAGGGATTGAAACACCTCATCACTCGGAGAGGAATTAGATTGAGTGATCTGCGAAACTTGTTGTTGGTTGTGCTGTGCTCCTTGGGATTGCCTCAGGTGAGGTGCTCTGTAAGGCTGGTTTTGGTTCTGCTGCCTGTTGTTGTTATTATTTCACATCTGATTTCCTTGATTGTCTCTATCTCCTCTGTTATTGTTGTCCCTCCAACCCTGGTTAGAATTATCTCTCCAACCTTGGTTGGAATTGTCCTGCCATCCATGGTTGTAGCTGCCACTTTGATTGTATCCTTGATTGGGGCGGTCATAGAAGTTACGAGTGGCTGCTACAGTGTTGTCTTCCTGCTGGAGCTGCGGACATTCATCAGTATAATGGCTATAATTAGCACAGATCCCGCACACTCTCTGTGGGACTAACTGTTGGCTTTGCTGCGCTTGTTGTTGACTCAACTGCATCTGCTTCAGTAAGTTGGTCATTTCACATATACTCTAAGTCAGAGCAGTGGTCTCCTTGCTAGAAGATACCTCTGCAACAGCTTTTGACCGGCTTTATTTCTGCCAGTGATTCCGAGTAGATTCAGCTAAGTCGCTGATCAATTGCCATGCCTCATCAGTGGTCTCGTACTTTTTCATAGACCCATCGCTAGCACTTTCCAATGTGATCTTATCTTGAGGCCTCATGCCCTGTGTGACGTAGCCGAGCAACACTATCTTGTCAATCATATGGTAGGGGCATGCTTCCAGAAGATTGTTGAAGCACTCCCAGTATTCGTAAAGAGTCTCGGATTCGTCCTAAACAATCATGGAAATGTCTTTCCTCAGTTTATCAGTAACTTCAGCTGGAAAGAATTTTTCCAAAAATTCTCTTCTGAGCATATCCCAGTCAGAAACAGTTGCTGCGGGTTGAGTGTAGTACCAATCTCTCGCCTTTTCCTCAAGAGAGAATGGGAAGGCTTTTAACAAAATAGAAGTTTCATCTGCACCATCATGCCTGACAGTAGAATAGGCTGCTTGAAAATCCCTAAGGTGCTTGATAGGCTCTTGAGCAGGTAAGCCATGAAACTTAGGCATCAAGTTGAGTAGTGCAGTCTTGAGTTCAAAATTCGTAGCCACCGCTGGGTGATGCGCTTGAAACGGTTGCATTGTAAAATCAGGGGCTCCAGCCTCCTGGATAGTAACTCTCCTAGGTGCTGCCATGTCACCTGCACGTAAATCAACCGAATCAGTAGAAAGGGAGCTTGTTTCTTCCTTACGTGACGTTTCAGATTCGCCTTCAGAGAGGACTAACTGACGTCGAGCTTGCCTTATACGTGAAATAGTTCTTTCAATCTCAGGATCAAATATTGGCAAGCTTGGATCAGGAAGTGAACGCGTCATTTAACGAAAAAAACATGCAGCTCATAGTAGCAAAAATAAAATAAAATGCAAATAAATAAATTCCAATCAATAACTTAGCACTCTATTGCAACTCTCCGGCAACGGCGCCAAAAATTGACGTGGCAAAAATTGGCGAGTTAAGAAATTATTATAAGAGATATGTTGCAAGTATAGTTCTTAACCAACCAAAAATCCGCTTATCAATTTAGAAGGGTTGTCACAAAATTAGAATTTAAAATACTGGGAGTATGAATCCCAGGTCGTCTCCCAACGAGTTGCAGAAAGGTGTGCTATTTTATTAATCAGATGTTTTTCAAATTGGTTTTAAGTTTGGTAACAGGAAATTAAATCAGAGAATTTAAGTAATTTAAATAAAAACCTTGACCGGGAGTAGATTAGTCAGAAGACCTATCCTTGTTGGAGTTCCCACAAGATTAATTGATAATTGAAGGTTGTTCTGCTCAGTTATCCTTTACCAGATAAAGGAAAGTCAAGCAAGTTGGAAGTCAGTTTCTATTCACAAGTTCTAATCCTCTCCCTTGGGAAGGACTAGTGTCAGTGACTAGAGGGCGACCCAACGATAAACCCAATTATAATTTTACTCTTGAGCATTCCAACTTAAGGTTCTCCTTTCAACCAACTCCCAATCAAGTTAGGGAACTACTCGCTCATTATGAATGTAAACTTCACAAAATAAGAAAGAAAAATAAAGGAAGACATGATAAATAATAATAAAAAAGATCAATTAAAAATAAAAATAGTTCTTGTATTAATAAACTCTAAAAGTAATCCAATAGTAATTCTGAACAAAATAAGGATATGAAAGAGTAAGTGACAAGTAAGGAAACAAACTAGAATGATGAAGTCTTGGCAGAGGTAATAACTCTTCTCGATATCCCAATCCAAAAAAGCAATAAAAATCAAAATCCTAAGAACTATGTGTGTAGAGAAAAAAAAACCTAGAGGAGGAGTAAAATCAGATCTAAAACTAAAAACTATGCAGAATGAATGTCTCCTCTGGTCTCTGCATGTTCCCTGGCTCTAATCTTCTTTTCTGGGCCGAAAACTGGGTCAAAACATGGCCCAAAATCGCCCCCCAGCAAATTCTGCAGATTTTGCAGATCGCGCACGTCACGTGATCGTGTCATCCACGCGTTCGCGTCATCCAGCGTTTTGCCTTGTCACGCGTGCGCGTCGTCCACGCATTCGCATCACTTGTGCAGTTTCCAATCCATGCGTTCGCGTCAGGCATGTGAGCACGTCACTGCAATTTCCTCTATTTCGCGCGGTCGTGTGAGCCATGCGTCCGCGTCGCTTCTCGCTGGTCATCTCCTTAATTTGTTGTGTTCCTTCCATTTTTGCAAGCCTCTTTTCCAATCTCCAAGTCATTCATACCCTATAAAGCCTGAAACACTTAACACACGGATCACGGCATCGAATGAAATAAAGGAGAATTAAAATACATAATTAAAAGTCTCTAGGAAGCAAGTTTTTAACCATGGAGTAATTTTGGGAAGGAATTGTAAATACATGCTAATCATATGAATAAATGGGTGAAGATTTGATAAAACCACACAATTAAGCACAATATAAACCATTAAATAATGGTTTATCAATCTACCCAGGCAGAAACATCTCAACCACATCCCAGAGCAAGCAGAATCATTCCACTACATCTACCTAGGCAGGTACATCTCAATCAAATTTTATTCTGTTATTGAATTCATTCTAAATCTTACTCCACTTCATTCATAATCATAATCACAATCAATCATCAATATATCTCATTATCATAATCATTCCCATCATCCTCAATTAAAATCAATCCTCATCATTTCTCATTATCAAAATCATTCAATGATATTAATTCATCATTAATTCAATTCTTCACTTCTCCATCTTCTTCAATATCAATTCAACTCCCTTAATGTATTCGCACTCTTTTCAAGGCCTAAAAACTAGCTATCGGACCTTAAATAGAAGTTATGAAAGTCTACAAGCTTTTCGAAAAGGTCAAATAGTTAAAAATAGAGTTTTGTGTGAAAAATAGGACTTGTGCATACGCATCATTACTGTGCGTACGCACGCACCAACATGAAATCCCAGCTTGTGCGTATACATTCTAGTGTGCGTACGCACAACTTGTAAAAATTCCAGGGTGTGCGGGTGCCGGGTGCACACCCCTCGTGCGTATGCACGAGTACTTCCAATCCTATGTTCCGTGCATATGCATCAAATGGTGCATGCGCACACAACCAGAAATTCTGGTTTTCTGTATCATAGAGTTTAGTTTTTATACCTAACTTCCAACGTTCATAACTTTCTCTACAAAACTCCAATTTCCCTTATCTTTATACCGTTTTAAAGCTATTATAACCGTCTTCAGTTTAAAATAAAGTTCACTCAATTCCAAACTTTGTGGGCCATGTTATAGCCCGCTAAAATTGGTCAAAAATTAATTTTTACCAAAATTACTTAAACATTCATTTTGACCAATTCACCAATTCATATTACTTTGAATCACTTCCTTACCATCTTAAGCCTTTCAAACATTCAATCATCAACTCCTCACCATTCTAATCCTAATCAAATCAATTCTAAAACATTTATCACACGCATTATCAAGCAAAATATAACGTCATACTCTAATTCAATTCTCATCAATATTCAATATGAACAATTCTTCCATTAACTTAATTTCACAATTTTACCACCAACTACATCATTTATACATATACACTTATTCTTCACTTACCGCATCAATCAACCAATTCATCACACTTACCAAGCTCGCCTTTTCCTAGCCTCATGCCCAAAACCCACAGCCTCCAGCCCAAATTTCATCAATTCATAACTTCATCAATTCATCAATTTATTAATTTCACTCTCATATAATTCACAAAACAACTAATCACCAAAATAAACTCAAATCCAACAACAATTTATCAATTACACCTTTTAAGTTCATCCAATCATACAATTCAATCATATTCCTAGGGTAACTAGCCTAAGACTTCATGTCACATTACATGATATTTAAATGAAACTTAAACCATACCTGGCCGATTCCTTCAAAGCTAAAATTCACCAAAGATTCCTTTTTCCCCAAGCTTCCAAGCTCAGCCCCCAAAGCCTAATATCAAGTACTCCAAATCACCAAATTAACTCCAATCAACATATATTCAATCTAAATTCATACATTGTACTAAAATCAACACTAGGGATTATCGAA
This sequence comes from Arachis hypogaea, assembly GCF_003086295.3. Taxonomy (NCBI): domain Eukaryota; kingdom Viridiplantae; phylum Streptophyta; class Magnoliopsida; order Fabales; family Fabaceae; genus Arachis; species Arachis hypogaea. The sequence goes on along the minus strand of NC_092052.1, from coordinate 49,492,341 downwards.
TTCAACTAAGCATAAAGATTTAGTGATTTCTTACCTTAACCCACTGAAATTGGTGATGGAACCCACTAATAGCTCATACTAAAGCATCCCTAAACAACCAAAATCACAAGATTTTCTCAAAATCCAAACTAAAATTTGAATTGAGAGGAAAAAATGAAATTGAGCAAAGTACTTCAAGATACTCACTACAATACCTAGATATAATCGAAGAGCTTGATGAGAGCTTCGTATGGCCGTAAATGGCTCGTCAATCAGAGTTCCGGATCAAAAGTTATGGAGTTTTGAAGATCAAAGGGGGTTAGGGTTTGTGTTCTTCTTTCTCTCTTCCTCCAATCCGTGTTTATGTTATGCTGAAATGGGTTCTTATATAGTGTGGGCTTGGGCCACTTAGGCCCAACTCACTCGTTTTAGTCCGTTGGCCCAATTTTGGGCCAAAACCTTTAAGATTGGTGTTTTATTTCGTATTTCAAGTATCTTTATTTCAACAGATTATAACTTTTACTTTTTTTTAATTTCTCTGACTCATAATTAATTTTTCACTGGTAGTACTGAACTGTTTAAGCCGATACTGCCGGTTGAATTACCGGCACGTGTCCTTATGCATTTTTTGTAGAAAATTACATTTTTCCACTCAAAAAAATTCTCCAAATTTAATTATCACTGTTAAATTTTTAAATTATGAATTTTAAATTTCCCAATTCTTCTAGCCGATATTTAATTAATTTCTTATTTAATTACCATTTTAACCGGGTTTCACACTGTTCAGCTTGAGGATTATATTGTTCGTGAGCCTGATCCTGTATAGGAGTATATACCCGAGGCTGTACTTGAATGGGATCTTCCTTTAGAGCTAATTTTATCATTCTTATTTGGACTCTCGGTAGAGGATCAGCATACGACTTCTATTAGTGGGCCTGTGTGCATAGATCAAAGTAGTGATACCAGTGCCAGGATTTCCTCTGAGATTATTGAGATCTCTGATGATGATGTTGAGGATCCCGAGGAGTATCCTGAAGTGATCAAAATTTTTTCCTCTGATTATGACAGTTGATGATTAGAGTTGACGGTGTGATTTTGGGAGTTTCTTATGTTAGCCTAGATTTTGTATTTAGTCTCTCACTTTTGATTAAACTCACCGAGAGAGTAAGTTATGATTAGTTTGACTAGGCTAGTTTTAGGCACCAATTTAGGGGCTTCCTATGTGGACCAAAACCCAGAGGGTTGGTTGTGTCTATAGTAATAAGTTGTGAAGAGTTGTACGCTAACTAATGTTTTGTATGACAATATATAATTATATATGTATGTAAATAGTGTACACGATGTATATTATGCTTATCCTTGATGTTCATGTTATTGTTTTTCATATTTAATTTTACATCACCATTTGTCTACGCGTAATTAGTTTTCTTGTGACTCTTTTTATATTAAAAAGAAACAGTTTTTCTTAAGCACGATTTCGTACTAACATGATTATATGTTTAATAATAAATATTAGTTAAGTTTTTGGGTGACAAGTTGGTGACACTTGATTTTCAGTACGATCATGATATACTAAAAATTGGATTGTTACGGGAACAATTTCAACATTTTGGTTAAACAATAAGTTGAAAATTTAAAGAAGTGCTATATGGTGTGTGCAAATTGAGCATAGATATCATACAACCAAAATATCATGATTTTTAAAAAGTGCCAAAAAATTAAGAAATGATGATAGATATTGGCCTCACTTTAAAGTAATTTATATATTTTTTGCTTTGAAAAAGATATAAAATGATTTCTAAAAACAATTATTATCTATAATTGATAGGTGTTGGTAATATATTTGCTTCATATTATTTGCAAAATTAATGCTCTAATAATGTTAATTATAGGATGCAATTGATACTATAGATGAAACTTATGTACTAATGATTGTATCTGCTGAAGATCACATTCGATTTAACGGCAGAAAGAGAATTCTAACCTAAAATATTATGGCTGCATGTAATTTTGATATGGAATTAATTTTGCTTTAATGGAAGTGAGAAGAGACCGCTCATAACATATATAAGAGTATTTTTTATATGCAATCGGTACATTTGAGTTGAATTTTCCAAAGTATCTATCAGGAAATACTTGATTACGTTTAAAACTAAATTATATACTATGAATCAAATTTGATTTCTTATGATGTTTTCCTTCATTTGATAATATATATGTAAATATTATTTGGTAGATGCAGGCTATTCAAAAAAGATAGATTATGTAAGAGCATATAAAGGGGAGACATATCATTTGCTAGAATTTTATTATATTAATAGACCTTTCAGATATTATGAAATATATAACTATACTTATCCTTCAGTTAAAAGTGTGATAGAACGGATATTTGGAACTTGAAAAAAATGTGAAAAATTTTACAAGATACGCCTAGTTTTAGATTATCGCAACAATGACACTGCATAACTATATTAGACATTATTCTATAGGTGTCATAAATTTAAGAAATATGATCAAAAGCACGTTGAGATCGAAAAATATGAAGACGACGATGAAGGTGAAGTTGAAAAAGTTGGTGATAAATTTCTTAGAACTATAAACATGGTTTAAAATAATATAGCATCAAATTTGATTGGTGGAAAATTTAAGCTATAGTGATTATTTGGGTAGTTTAGTATTTTTAGTGGTAATATTTATACAAAATATTTTTTATGATATTTATATGAAATTTTAAAATTAAAGAATAAAAAAGAAATAATTTTTTGTTTTATCTTTGTCTATTACGATTTTTAAAATTATTTAATATTTATATTATATAAAATTCTAAAAGTTAAAAAAAGTAATTATTTTTTATTATGCATATGCTTATTATAGTTCTTTTTAATTTTAAAAGCTATTTTACTAAACATAATTGTAATATTTGTGCTTATTAAAAGTTATTTTTAATTTGATTTTACAAAAATACAGGTGCTGCAGTTTTTAAAAAGTTATTTTTTAAAAAGCCATTTTTATAAGTTACTTTTGAAAAATAAAAATTTTACCAAATCAAGTCTTACTTTATTTTGGAGCGAAAGAAAAAGGTGAAATTTGATTTATTTTTTGTCATTTGAGCATATAATTACCAAAATATTGTGTTTGAAATGATGAAGTATTTTTCACATACAAAAATATTTTTGGTGCTGATGAGGTTTGATACAGATGAAGGATAAGTTGGCCTCTCATTTTGTTACACCAGGTTTTAAAACCTGGGTTATACTGAAAATGAAATTAGGATCCCATAGTGATAGTAGAGTGTGTATGAGTGTGTAATGTAAGATTACAAAAATAAAAAATATAATATTTTTTAAATTGATTTAATTTGATTTAAAAAAAATTGAATTTGAAATGAATTATTAGTTTTGGAATTAATTATGTAAAATAAGAATTGATTTGATTTTAAAATTCATATGATCATTTGAATCTACATGTTTATCCTTTATTTACTAACATAATTATGAGAACCAAATTTACAAATGATCTCTGTCAAAATATTAGGTTATTAGAATATTGATTTAATTATTGGACTGCTGGTTAAACTAATTGATCTAGTTATAATTAAATAATTATATAAAGTTTTACTATTTTATTTTTCATAATAAATATCTATTTTAATTTGTGTTATACTAAATTAACTATTATTTTTATATTTCAATAATTTATTAATTTATTTATATTTATTAAAAAAATAATATTAGTAGATATTATACAACTTTGAAAAAAAAGATGTTGTGAATAATAAAATATTCTTAATCAATTTTTAAATTTTAAATATTTCATAAAATTTAATGTTTAAACTAATAATTGTGTATATAATTACAAAATAGTTAATTTAAAAACGAGTTAGTATAAAATTAAAATTAATAAAAATAAAATAATTATATGTATAATCATAGAAAGCAACTCAATTTGGCGGCAAAGCTCTCTAAAGTAACAGTGTTGTATTTGAACCATACTCTCTTCGTTTGGAATTTTTTCATGCTTCTAATTTGCTAAGTCCACTTCGATGCATATAATTAAAAAAACGTGTATATAATGCTCAATTGTTCATGAGATGAAGAGTGTTCATTGAACTTGGCATAGCAGCGCTGGTGAACTGTACGAGTTTTTTGCATGCGGCTCTAAAAAATTGGTCAGTTTTTAACGAGTTTCACCATCGTTAACGAGTCTAATACAAAAATAATCTGAATCTCAAATCAAATCAGCCAGACAATTAGTTCACCAATGTTTTGATCAAGCTGATCGATCGGGTCTAATTTTGATATAATTTACCAAATATTTTTATCGCCATCAACAATTGCAGTTAGTTAGGGCAATTGAGCAGGGTCAATCGACCTCCAACCATTCCCTTTTATATTAATACTTAAGAAGTCTTAATGACTTTTTACATTTTTAATAGGCCAAATTACTTTAATTTTAACCAAATTCTCTAAGAACGAAGATATTTCACTATTTGAATTTATTTAAAATAAAATTCATAAGATTTACAAATCAAGTCAATCCGAATTTTGTTGTGTTCAAACGCATCCTTACTTTTTTGGAGAGTGGTTTTTAGAGAATACACGAAGAATTAAGAGGGAAGAAAAGGAAGAACATGAAGAACTAACAAGTAGTATATGATTCTTATATGGTCCCTGTGAAAAACTAAATGAATTTGTTTTCTATTATAATTTCTTTTTAGGTAGCTACAAAAATATAGTTGTTGTAGTCAAAGTAGTGACTGTAGTAATATGGCGGCAAGCCGGCAAAGACAAGATAATCTAAAGTAACAGTGTTGTATTTGAACCATACTCTCTTCATTTGAAAATTTTTCATGCTTCTGATATGCTAAGCCCCACTTCAGTGCATATAATTAGAAAGACGTGTTTATAATGCTCAATTGTTCATGAGAGAAAAAGTGTTATGATTGAGCTTGGTACAAGAGCGTTGGTGATCCGTGAGGGTTTTTTGCATGAGGTTAGGGGTGGCAACATGCATCCTATATGCGGGTATCAAATTCAATTTTAGGTAGGATTATCAACTCGATCCATAATGGGTAGGGTAGAGTTTAGAACGGGTCGGGTAGGGTGTGGTACCGGTTGAGTCTTAACCCTTATTGAACTATTCCTTCATCTTAGTCTATGACAACAATAAAATAAAGATCATTAATTGATAAGTTAATACTTTTTTTTTACATAAAAATCAGTTCTATTTTAAAGAGTTATATAATAATGTTGCATTTTTTTGTAACTCGCAGGTAGAGTTAGAATTGACTCCAAACCCTATTCTATATTCATTACCACTCCTACATGAGGTTTTTAAAAATTAGTTGATTTTTAACGAATTTGACTGTTATTGATCAGTCTAATGCAAAAATGGTCTTAACCTCAAACCAAACCAGCTAGACAATTAGTTCATCAATTTTTCAGTCAAATTGACCAATCTAATCTAATTTTGATAACATTTTTTACCACATAAATTTTCATCACCACCAATAATTAAAGTTAGCTAGAGGCAATTGGACAGGATCAATCAACGACCCCTCTCTTTTATATTAACAGTTATACTATACATACAAGCCGTTTTGGCTTACAAGTCCTACAAGTTGGTCTAAACCCAACAAAAACTATTCTCATCCAAAGGAGAGTGTTAAACATGCGCGTCAGTGAACCGTTTTCAAAGCGTGCTACTCACCATTATGAACAACTCTTCTTCTTCTTCCTCATTCAAAATCGAAACCCTCGAGATTCAACGCACATTCGAAATAAACTACAACTCTGAAGAAACTTTCAAACTCCTCGCCAAAAGTCGACGAAATCAACAAGAAAACATCCAAATCTCCATCAAAAATCACCAAAAAGAAAGAAGAAACATTATTCAAGGTATGTTTTCACTGATCTTCTAGGTTTTTCACCGATTTCTCCTTCTTATTTCGAAGGTGAAGCATTATATCGTCGTATTTCTCTTTCGGTTTTACTGTTCTTGGTTTCGATTTGATATTACTGTTCTGATGAAACTGTTCAAGTCATTTATGCTATTTTACGTACTTCTAGTGAATGGTTTAACGTGTATTTTTATCTATTTTTGTGCATATTTTGTGCATGTTTGCATCTTTTAAAGTGAGTTTGTTTACATACAAGCTCTGTATTGTATTTCAAGTGAAATTATTTTTGGGTGTATATGGCCGATTTTTGGGCATATATGTCAGAATTTGAATGTGACTGGTGCTTCTAGTGGCATTTTGAACTTAAATATCATTATGAACTCATAAAATATCATGTAATCTAAAAAAAATAGAGGTGTATGGGACTGATATATATATATATATAAAAGTGTAACTGGTGCTGTTGTACTTCTGCTTGACCTTGTATAGTGTCATTGTATGCATGTTTGGTTGAGTTGAATATCATTTAATTTCGTGTAATTGAAAAAAATAATAAATGTGTATAAGACTGGATTTGGGTGTACAAGGCTGGTATTTGGGTGTGTGTGGCTGGTATTTGGGTGTATGTATCTGTTACTTGCCTGGTATTTTTCTCTATTGACAATATTTCTTATTACTTACAGTAAAAATGACAACCAAGAGCCAAGGTGAAAAAAAATACGATGTAAGCACACACACACACACACACACACACACACACACACACACACACACACACACCACACACACACACACACACACACACACACACACACACACACACACACACACACACACACACACACACACACACACACACACACACACACACACACACACATATATATATATATATATTAGAACAAGTCAATTTTTCTAATGTAAAATATAGGTTATTTAAATGACTCTCATTTTGCTTTGTTTACAGCAAACCAAAGACTTGAGATGTGTCATGTAACACCCTAATTAGCCTAAACTTTACCTCGCGTCGTAAAGCAAAGGTTAATCAGAGCTTTAAAAATGAAACCCTAAAGCCTCCAACCCAGCAACCGAAACCCTACCTGCCTTCCCTTTCACCCACGGACAGCAACACCCATGGTTTCCCCTTCCACAACTGAAAGTAGCAGAATCAAAGAGGGAAAGGGAGATTGAGCTGCAGCGAGAGCGGGAGGAGGGAGCTCATCGCTGCCATCGCGCCGCGCCGCCGCAGCAGTCCATGCTGCCAGGGTCACCGTCGCACCACCATGTTGCCACCGATTTGCCGCCGTCGAAGTTTCCTGCGTCGCCACTGGTCGTGCAGAAGAGGGTTTGAGGGGAAGCAGCTGTCGCGCGCGAGCCAGAGGAGCTCATCCTCGCCGATCTGTCGCCGTCGGGGTCACCGCGCCGTCGTCCTTGCCAGCTCCGAACGAGAAACACGATGGGGCTCCGTTTCTGTTTCCCTGGTCCGCCGTGAGTGAGCGACGTTGGGAGAGAGGAGTCCCTGTGGAGCCACGAGCTGCGTCGGTCACCACCACGTCGCGTCGGAGAGGAAGGCTGAGACTGAGCGCCGCTGGGAGAGAGGACGACGCGAGCTGGAGGTCCGGTCGCCGCTGTGCTATGGAGCAGACTGAACCGCGCCGTGCTGTTGGGGTTCTCACCGTCGCCGGAAAAGAATTCAGGCCGACGCAGGTCTCGCGGTCGGAAGAGGAAGCTGTGCCCTGTGTTTTGACCGCCTGGAGTGGTTCTGTGACTTCCGGGATCACCGCCGGAGCTCTGGGCTGAGCCTCTGCCACTTGAGACCCTGCTGCCGTCGCCGGAAAAGGTTGCCGGTAAGGGTTTTAATTGTGGTTTCTGTCCTTTTTGAATTCCGGGAATACTATAGTCACTGCGTGTTAGTTTCAGTTGGAGCGATCGGAAATTGTCGTCGCTGCCGCTTGAGGTGGCTGCCGGGCTGCCGTTGAACCGGTTCGAAGACCGCCGCTGTTCCGGTTCAGTCGTTCCTTCTTCGTTCGGTAAGCGTTTTCGATTTGGAAGCTCTCTAGTTACTATTTTGTCATTATACACTAAGGTTTTGCGGCATCAATTGCTATAAGATTGAGTTTTATTGTTATATGTCGCGATTAGTGTTGCTGTGGTTACCGCGAGAGTGGCTTGGAGCCGAGGTTGCGATTGTTGGCGATTTCGGTTTAAGAGAGGAGATTCCGGTGACGCGTTTGGGTTATGGTTTGCATTTTGAGGTAGGGGCGCTTTCCGAAAACTACAGTTTATTATTGGAATTATTACATATGGATACTGATGTGAGATATGGTGTAATTAGTGATTGTATCTGCCTTATGTATTATTTGATTGACTCGAACGATTATGGATGTTGGCTTGGCTGAATTGTTGTGTGGCTTGTGAAATGTAATGTTTGAAGTTGATTCTTTAAATATTTGAAATGAGTTTAATCCGTTGAGGATTGGTTTGAATTGAGTCAATTATTTTGATGATGTGAAAGATAGAATGCTCTTGAAATCCAGCCTGGGTTGCTTTAATTGCTCTGGTTTTGATAAATGATTTATTGCGGAACCGATTCTTTAAAGCTTTATAAATGAGTTAAATCGGTTAATATTGAGTTGATTTTTGAAATGGTTTCCTTGAGGTATGCCATTGAGGCGACTGTTGGATTTAGCCTGCTTTTGAATTGATTTCTGGTTTTGAGCTGTTGAAAAGGAATGAGAAACGGTTTAGTTGGGACCCGAACCGGGTGGCAAAAGTCCAAGTTTTAGGGGAGGTGCTGCCGAAATTTCTATAAAATCCGAGTCTTTATTGAAATGTTGTCTGGAAAATGATGAGTTAAAGACTTCTGCTATTTTATTTGAATTATCAAGAAAAGGATGATTCATGCTTTCGAAATGAGTTAGTAAAGAGAAAATTGTGATTTAGTCTTGCTTCTTAAGAAAGGCATTGTATCTCTTTCAAGAGAAAGTTATTTAGATGAAACTTGTGTTTTAAAGCTGTTTGAATGCGAAAAGGGTTTATGCCTTTGAATTTGACTTGGAGGTTTCAATTAAAGAAGTTTCAATGACTTTGAAAGAACCTGAATGTCTATTGACAAGTTTTATTTTGAAATGTTTTGAGAAAGGTTTTAAGTACTCTTTGAACTCTGAACTTTTGCAAGACTAAAACAATTTTGAACAGTTGAAACGCTTTAGAATTTAGCATGGGGGTTGAAGCTGGTTTTGCCTAAGTAAAGGAAACGGCTTTAAAAGAAGTAAATGATTACGTGACTCGGTTTGGCTTAGATCCTATTTTATTACTCAAATCGGAAAGCCAAGGTTTTAACAATTTTAAATGAATTCGGCGAAATGAGTTATGCTATTCTCCCCTAAAGACTTGGGACTCTGCCGAGAAACTTTGTTATAAAATCCCATTGTGGGATGGGTGATTTTGAATGTTCCCAAAATGAATCTTTAACTTTCCATAGTTTTGGAAGTTTCGGAAAGAGGATGCCGAGAGCGGCTTTGTTTTAAAAAGGGAACTCACTTTGAGTAAATTTGGCTTATGAGCCTGAGATGATTTGAGAAACGAGATTTCTAAAAGCCAAGGCTAAAAAGAGTTGAAGTTTGATTTCAAAGTGAAATGGCTTGAGAAAAGTGATTTGTGGCTAAAATGCCGGTTTTATGAATTTGATGATGTTGAATGGCGGAAGTGCTGTTTTGTTATGGGCCGGAATGGCTGTGTATGATTACGAATATTGGCTGGTTCTGGATTGAACCGTGAGCCGGAATGGTTATGTATGATATTGATTTATGGCTGATTTTCGAATGAGTTATGGGCCGTATGGCTGACTATGAATTATGAATTTAAGCCGGATGGCTGAGATGGATGTTGATCCATGACTGGTACTGAATGAATATATGCTTGAAATGCCTGGGCAGTAGCAAGGGTTGTGGTTCGTCCCACTTGCTCCAGGTTAGAGATTGTGACGCCTGGGTAGTAGCGGTAGTAGTGGTGATTCCACTCGCTCCAGGTTGAGCTTTTAAACACCCGCCTGGGTAGTAGCCGCAGTAGTGGTTGTTCCACTGGCTCTGGGTTAAGCGGGTAGTAGCAATGGGGTTGTAGCTCAAACCTACTTGCTCCGCGAGGGGTGTTTCTATCCATGGTTAGCTACCAGGACGTGTTGGGTTGGCTATATAACCGACAGATGATATCATCAGCCACTAGGGACAGGCATGCATCATATGCATTTATGTGACATTGTTTGGGTGTGCATATTATACTTGGTTTGCCTATGTGATTAATTGCTAATTGTTCTACTTGCAATAACTGTTTGCTTGAGCTTGCATCTTCCTATTTGTGTTTGCTACTGGGACTCTGTTGGATTGTGGTGATTGGTTGATGGTTGGATTGTTTGGGCCTAGGGCCGTGGTTGGAAGGAGATGAACCGATGGTTGATTTTGGTTTCGTGTTTCTGGTTTGAAATAAAATATGAAAAGCTATTTTGGTACAGTATAGATAAACCTTTTTGAAAGGCTTTGATGTTTTGAGAATAGAATGGTTCCTCTTTCAGAAAAGATTTCCGACTTTACTTTTATTGTAAACCGTTGTTTTTGAAAAGAGGCATAAGACGGTTATTAATCACTGGTACGGTTTATCTTCATGTATCCTATTACAGTAATTCCCAAAAACCCTCTACTGAGAACCCTTTCGAGGATGATGTTCTCACCCCCCTACATTTTTCCCCTTTCAGGATATGGGCGCAGAAGTCACGAGGAGTTTATTTAGTTGTTGAAATGTTCTGTATTACTTTAGATTATTACTTGTTGTACCCTTGCCATTATCTTGATATATTCTGTAAGAGGGATAGGCATTGTATTGGTTAATGCTTGTAATGTTATTTATATATATATATATGTATATATATGGATGCACTCTTTATGAGTCTGTGAGTTGTATGGTATCTATGGATGTACGTTATCGAACAAAAGTATTTTTGGAGCGGCTTTGCGGTTTAAAGTTTTAAACAGGCTCATATTTTAGTATTAATTAATATAAGTGTCGTCGTAATGTCCGAACTATCAGAGTCGCGCAGCCGGAAGTGCGAGCTTTGGTAGTTAGGGTGTTACATTATGGTATCAGAGCAGTTCTTCCTGTAGAGCCTGAGGAATGGACTGACTATGCTTCAATTGCATACTCTGAATGTTTGTCATGTATTAGGTTTTGTCGAACGACGAGAATTAGAGCTTTATTCACATGACGATCTATTGATTTAACGCTGTTAGCCTTGCATTGCATAATTCTTGGTATTAAGTTTGGCCGGCTTAATACTAGTGAATTATGTATATGAAAGCACTGATGGGTTATCATAGATGAAATATGAGTTTTGAGTAAAGTGAATCGCGGGTTTTGGGAGCGTTAAAAACTATTTCTCGAGGATATTCAGTTGTGTGTCTTGAATTCTATTCGAGTCGACCTGTTCTTTCATGTCCTAATTTGAATTTCTTGTTTGCTAATCCTTTGAAAAATAGTTTGACTTTTCAACTCTATTCCTCTGTTCGTATGCATTCTTGTTTGATCTTAAGTGCATATGCTTGGTTGAACTCCCTGTTGTATCTATCTTTCTCTGTTTGAGTTCTTCTTGATTCATGTATCCTTTGACATGACTTTGAACTTGTCCTACTGCACTGTGCATTTTAGCTCCGGGTTCCGAGTTCATTCTTAGAGAAATTGTTAATTCAGTGTTCCTCTTATTTGACAGTGAATTAAAGCCAATTTTGAGATTTTTATAAAGTTGTTGTTGATTAGATGTGTACTTATCTATATATGAATCTTTGGAGATTTCTTATACAGTTTAATAACTATTTATCTCTAATACCTCGCATGTACTTTTACTTGTTTATGGAACTGCACTTATTTTAAAGGTAAATTGACTTTCTAGTAATTATACTATAGCTCTAGTGCACATCTTCATTTGATTATGTATTTAGATATTTTTCAAAATTTTGAAAAGAAAGGATTTACCACTTTTGTCTCGGTTGAGTTTCGTTTGATAAACTTTACTCAATTCATTTTGAATTGAGTTTGATTTAGCATACTGCATGGTTTATGCCATTGTTATTCTTTTGAAAATGTTGGACTCATAGCTTTCTTCTTATGATCAGACTCGCTCCTTCTTAAGCTTTTCACCTCTATGAATGTCATACGTGATTCTGTTTTTAACTAATCTTTTGCATCTTGTGAACATTACCATTGATCTTGGTTTGTCTTCTCTTGTGAATCTCATCCTTAAGTGAGTCAGTTTGATTCGTTTCAAGTTAGTGCATTGTTTATTCTCTCATTATCTCTACGAGAGTTTTTAGTCAAAGATTTATCCTTGAGAAATTACAAATGATTGAGTTGCCTTTTTCTATGACTTTTGTATTCTTTTGGATCAATTTAAAACTTGTTGGATGTCTCACGACTAGTAGATCTTGTTTGAACTACTTTAATTTAAGATCCTTTCTAGTATGGCTTGATTCCTTTTTTAAGTACCTCCTAATTTTTTTGAATATCCTTCTGAGAAGGTGATTTCCAGGACACTTTTGGAGTCTTGCTTTGAATCTTTTAAAGAAGTATTGAATTCTCTTGTAAGAAGTTTTTAACGGAATTTATTTTCTGTCGCTTGATTGAGATTGAAACCATTGTTCAATTTTCACGAAGTTAATTCAAAGTTGGCAAGCGCTATTTTAAATGAGGTTTTGAAAAGTTTCCTTGTTTAATGGAAACCTGTTCGTTTGTAACGCACCACTTGTCTCCTTACCAGATTGTAAGCAAAAATTTTACCTCGGAATTTCTTTTTTAAAGAGAGTTTAACTTCCTCTTTTGTCCCCGCTATAAATGTTATACACGCTTGTTTGAATATGGGCTTTGGGAATTTTTGAACAAGCATTTGATTTCTCTTCCGAGTTTTATGAATTACTTTTGGTTAAGTTGTGCACCTAATTATCTTTCTAAAATATTTGAGGAAATATTTTAGCTCTTAGCGAAGCTTGTGTGCATTTTGTTTTTAAAACTCTACATGATTTATTTCAACATGAAATTGTATTGGAGTAAAGCCACGATTATGCTTTTGTTACTCTCTTGGAGGATGTTATTACTTAACCTTTCTTTTAGACTGCGAAGTGGTTTTTCCGCAAGTTTTGGTTCCTTTATGAACAATGTATTCGGAAGTACCTTTAATCGTGCTCTTGAGTTCTGTGAGCTTTGTCTTGGGTCTGAAATATTCTCTTCTGTAAACCTCATACTTCTTCGACCCAATTTGAATTTGGTTCAAATTAATGTGCTGATTCTTCTTATTGGACCTATTGAATTTCTTTTATCCAAGGGTTATCTTTGAAGTTGTCAATTGATTTATTTCTAGCAAACTTCATTGCTTGAACATCCTTGTTTATCTGGAATTGGATATATTCTTTCAAATCTATGAGTATTGTCTTTGACATTTGTCTCTCCTTTCTAAGATCTCGTATTCTTCTGAGTAGACTCGAGAATTGTTTTGATATCACGTGCGACTTGTAGATGTAGTAACGCGATGCATTAGTTCTTTAAGACGTGATATGTGTATACGGAAGTTGAAGCGGTAGGTGTGCAACGTATGAGTTGTGGGCGTTTTGTTCCTTGCGAACAGGTTTGTGATTGTCAGACTTGTGATCGAGTATGGAATTGTAAAGTGGTTGATGGAGTTGGAAAGTTGAAACCTTGAGGTTGATATAAGATTAGTGTGCGGATATTGAGCACATCGTTTTAACCCCATCATGTTTTATAACCTTCAATGCCTTGCCTTACTATCACATGTTTGAACCATGTCATCATTACTTTGTGAATGCCCATCTTGATTTGCATCCTATTTGGTACCTCAAGTTTTTGTAAAGCTTTGAGATCATATGGCCTTGTGCATTGAGCCTGTCTTGTAACGTTTGCTTTGCAATCACACCCCTACCTTTGTATCCTTATGCATACGACCATCCAAGTATTTGAAAACCATATATATGTTTATATTTTGAGATATGTTTGCTTCTTCCTTAAATGTGTTCAAGGATGAACTGTTATGAAATTTCTTTCGTTTTGTATCAATTTTCGAGGACGAAAATTTTTATAAGGTGGGTGGGATGTAAGACCCAGAACTTTTAAAAAGTCTTATTATGATCAAGTCTCAAATCATATAGTTATTTATAGCCTTAATTTCGAAAATCAGCTTATTAAAGATGATTAAGGCAAGTTTTGATTTATTGGATTTGAGATAAGTTATGATTATTATCCAATTTCACAATTATTGGATTATTTTCTATATTTGAATTATAAAGTTGATAGTTATGAAATAATAAGGATTTTATATGATTTGGATTATATAAGTAATATTTTAAATATTAATATTTCTATTTTAGAAAAATGAAGAAATTAAGTATATTATTTCTAATTATTTGATTTGCGCATTTTATTGAAAATAATTTGTGAAATTGGTGAGCAAATGGTATTTTCAATATATAATTAGTGTTGGATTTAATTTGGGTTTCAATTACTATATTATTCCCAATTTTAAGTGAAATTACCAAAATGCCCTTAACCCTAAATTTAAAAATGAAACCCTAAAGCCTCCAACCCAGCAACCGAAACCCTACCTGCCTTCCCTTTCACCCACAGACAGCAACACCCATGGTTTCCCCTTCCACGACTGAAAGTAGCGGAATCAAAGAGGGAAAGGGAGATTGAGCTGCAGCGAGAGCGGGAGGAGGGAGCTCATCGCTGCCATCGCGCCACGCCGCCGCAGCAGTCCATGCTGCCAGGGTCACCGTCGCACCACCATGTTGCCACCGATTTGCCGCCGTCGAAGTTTCCTGCGTCGCCACTGGTCGTGCAGAAGAGGGTTTGAGGGGAAGCAGCTGTCGCGCGCGAGCCAGAGGAGCTCATCCTCGCCGATCTGTCGCCGTCGGGGTCACCGCGCCGTCGTCCTTGCCAGCTCCGAACGAGAAACACGATGGGGCTCCGTTTCTGTTTCCCTGGTCCGCCGTGAGTGAGCGACGTTGGGAGAGAGGAGTCCCTGTGGAGCCACGAGCTACGTCGGTCACCACCACGTCGCGTCGGAGAGGAAGGCTGAGACTGAGCGCCGCTGGGAGAGAGGACGACGCGAGCTGGAGGTCCGGTCGCCGCTGTGCTATGGAGCAGACTGAACCGCGCCGTGCTGTTGGGGTTCTCACCGTCGCCGGAAAAGAATTCAGGCCGTCGCAGGTGTCGCGGTCGGAAGAGGAAGCTGTGCCCTGTGTTTTGACCGCCGGGAGTGGTTCTGTGACTTCCGGGATCACCGCCGGAGCTCTGGGCTGAGCCTCTGCCACTTGAGACCCTGCTGCCGTCGCCGGAAAAGGTTGCCGGTAAGGGTTTTAATTGTGGTTTCTGTCCTTTTTGAATTCCGGGAATACTATAGTCACTGCGTGTTAGTTTCAGTTGGAGCGATCGGAAATTGTCGTCGCTGCCGCTTGAGGTGGCTGCCGGGCTGCCGTTGAACCGGTTCGAAGACCGCCGCTGTTCCGGTTCAGTCGTTCCTTCTTCGTTCGGTATGCGTTTTCGATTTGGAAGCTCTCTAGTTACTATTTTGTCACTATACACTAAGGTTTTGCGGCATCAATTGCTATAAGATTGAGTTTTTATTGTTATATGTCACGATTAGTGTTTCTGTGGTTACCGCGAGAGTGGCTTGGAGCCGAGGTTGCGATTGTTGGCGATTTCGGTTTAAGAGAGGAGATTCCGGTGACGCGTTTGGGTTATGGTTTGCGTTTTGAGGTAGGGGCGCTTTCCGAAAACTACAGTTTATTATTGGAATTATTACATATGGATACTGATGTGAGATATGGTGTAATTAGTGATTGTATCTGCCTTATGTATTATTTGATTGACTCGAACGATTATGGATGTTGGCTTGGCTGAATTGTTGTGTGGCTTGTGAAATGTAATGTTTGAAGTTGATTCTTTAAATATTTGAAATGAGTTTAATCCGTTGAGGATTGGTTTGAATTGAGTCAATTATTTTGATGATGTGAAAGATAGAATGCTCTTGAAATCCAGCCTGGGTTGCTTTAATTGCTCTGGTTTTGATAAATGATTTATTGCGGAACCGATTCTTTAAAGCTTTATAAATGAGTTAAATCGGTTGATATTGAGTTGATTTTTGAAATGGTTTCCTTGAGGTATGCCATTGAGGCGACTGTTGGATTTAGCCTGCTTTTGAATTGATTTCTGGTTTTGAGCTGTTGAAAAGGAATGAGAAACGGTTTAGTTGGGACCCGAACCGGGTGGCAAAAGTCCAAGTTTTAGGGGAGGTGCTGCCGAAATTTCTATAAAATCCGAGTCTTTATTGAAATGTTGTCTGGAAAATGATGAGTTAAAGACTTCTGCTATTTTATTTGAATTATCAAGAAAAGGATGATTCATGCTTTCGAAATGAGTTAGTAAAGAGAAAATTATGATTTAGTCTTGCTTCTTAAGAAAGGCATTGTATCTCTTTCAAGAGAAAGTTATTTAGATGAAACTTGTGTTTTAAAGCTGTTTGAATGCGAAAAGGGTTTATGCCTTTGAATTTGACTTGGGGGTTTCAATTAAAGAAGTTTCAATGACTTTGAAAGAACCTGAATGTCTATTGACAAGTTTTATTTTGAAATGTTTTGAGAAAGGTTTTAAGTACTCTTTGAACTCTGAACTTTTGCAAGACTAAAACAATTTTGAACAGTTGAAACGCTTTAGAATTTAGCATGGGGGTTGAAGCTGGTTTTGCCTAAGTAAAGGAAACGGCTTTAAAAGAAGTAAATGATTACGTGACTCGGTTTGGCTTAGATCCTATTTTATTACTCAAATCAGAAAGCCAAGGTTTTAACGATTTTAAATAAATTCGGCGAAATGAGTTATGCTATTCTCCCCTAAAGACTTGGGACTCTGCCGAGAAACTTTGTTATAAAATCCCATTGTGGGATGGGTGATTTTGAATGTTTCCAAAATGAATCTTTAACTTTCCATAGTTTTGGAAGTTTTGGAAAGAGGATGCCGAGAGCGGCTTTGTTTTAAAAAGGGAACTCACTTTGAGTAAATTTGGCTTATGAGCCTGAGATGATTTGAGAAACGAGATTTCTAAAAGCCAAGGCTAAAAAGAGTTGAAGTTTGATTTCAAAGTGAAATGGCTTGAGAAAAGTGATTTGTGGCTAAAATGCCGGTTTTATGAATTTGATGATGTTGAATGGCGGAAGTGCTGTTTTGTTATGGGCCGGAATGGCTGTGTATGATTATGAATATTGGCTGGTTCTGGATTTAACCGTGAGCCGGAATGGTTATGTATGATATTGATTTATGGCTGATTTTCGAATGAGTTATGGGCCGTATGGCTGACTATGAATTATGAATTTAAGCCAGATGGCTGAGATGGATGTTGATCCATGACTGGTACTGAATGAATATATGCTTGAAATGCCTGGGCAGTAGCAAGGGTTGTGGTTCGTCCCACTTGCTCCAGGTCAGAGATTGTGACGCCTGGGTAGTAGCGGTAGTAGTGGTGATTCCACTCGCTCCAGGTTGAGCTTTTAAACACCCGCCTGGGTAGTAGCCGCAGTAGTGGTTGTTCCACTGGCTCTGGGTTAAGCGGGTAGTAGCAATGGGGTTGTAGCTCAAACCTACTTGCTCCACGAGGGGTGTTTCTGTCCATGGTTAGCTACCAGGACGTGTCGGGTTGGCTATATAACCGACAGATGATATCATCAGCCACTAGGGACAGGCATGCATCATATGCATTTATGTGACATTGTTTGGGTGTGCATATTATACTTGGTTTGCGTATGTGATTAATTGCTAATTGTTCTACTTGAAATAACTGTTTGCTTGAGCTTGCATCTTCCTATTTGTGTTTGCTACTGGAACTCTGTTGGATTGTGGTGATTGGTTGATGGTTGGATTGTTTGGGCCTAGGGCCGTGGTTGGAAGGAGATAAACCGATGGTTGATTTTGGTTTCGTGTTTCTGGTTTGAAATAAAATATGAAAAGCTATTTTGGTACAGTATAGATAAACCTTTTTGAAAGGCTTTGATGTTTTGAGAATAGAATGGTTCCTCTTTCAGAAAAGATTTCCGACTTTACTTTTATTGTAAACCATTGTTTTTGAAAAGAGGCATAAGATGGTTATTAATCACTGGTACGGTTTATCTTCATGTATCCTATTACAGTAATTCCCAAAAACCCTCTACTGAGAACCCTTTCGAGGATGATGTTCTCACCCCCCTACATTTTTCCCCTTTCAGGATATGGGCGCAGAAGTCACGAGGAGTTTATTTAGTTGTTGAAATGTTCTGTATTACTTTAGATTATTACTTGTTGTACCCTCGCCATTATCTTGATATATTCTGTAAGAGGGATAGGCATTGTATTGGTTAATGCTTGTAATGTTATTTATATATATATATGTATATATATGGATGTACTCTTTATGAGTCTGTGAGTTGTATGGTATCTATGGATGTACGTTATCGAACAAAAGTATTTTTGGAGCGGCTTTGCGGTTTAAAGTTTTAAACAGGCTCATATTTTAGTATTAATTAATATAAGTGTCGTCGTAATGTCCGAACTATCAGAGTCGCGCAGCCGGAAGTGCGAGCTTTGGTAGTTAGGGTGTTACACAAAACGTACTAACGAAGCTACTAACTTAAAGCACAAGATACAGATAAGATATATCAAAATATAATAGTATAATATCATAAGAATCTAGCCACGGCTCGCAGAGTTTAAGCCGGCTAGCCATATACAGACCAAAAAGAACCAGACAGTAAAAACAGCTTATACAAGTTTTGTTCTCTCAAATACAAGCCTCTAGGCAAAACAAAATACAAAAGTGAGAGACATATACAAAATAAGCCAAAAAGACTCAAAAAGTTATCCGGATCCTCCGCTTCTGTCACCAACCAGACAACTCACTGAGGTAGGTTGCGACTGCATCTGAAAAATACAACAGAAATATGGTATGAGAACCGAAGGTTCTTAGTATGGTAACAGTGCCCAGTGATGTAGGATATAAGACCCCGGGACACCAAAGGCAATCCGAATCTCCATATCCATCACAAGATTCAAACTTAAGGCATACTGAAACAGTTAAGCATAATTATATAAACCTTAACATAAATAAACTGGGTAAGCTATCTTAGTGGATTTCTATTCTAACCAACACCGTTGTCCCACAGCCTTCACCAACCGATCCTCCATGCGATCCCATCGCCACCGCCTTCCGAACCTCCTCAATCCCAGTAGAAAATACAGGTAATATACAATGCAAGTAAAACACAAGTAGAAGCATATAAGGCAAATAATTCAAGTAGCAAATAGGCATGTTATACAAATAGGCAAGCCATTTCAAGTAGTCAAAGCATACAAACAGATAGAAAATGCATATGATGAATGCCTGTCCTAATGGCTGTGATATCACATTGTCGGTTCAATTGCCAACCCGACACATCTCCATGGAGATGTCGTCCTTCGAAATCATCAATGGGAACCCCCGAGATATAGTGCTCGGATCACTGTCCAGAATTTTGCGCCTGCACGCTTGAAAAACGAATAATTGACGGTTTAGAATTCAGAATAAATTCTCGTTGCAAATATAGTTTCTAAACCAAGCAATCATCCTTTCTTACAAACGTTTTGGTTGTCACAAGTAACAAACCCAATAAAATTTATAAACCGAAGTATTCAAACCTCGGGTCGTCTTCTCAAGGAATTTCAGGGAGGTGTTCTTATTATTAGTTATAGAAAATAGTGTGTTTGGGTTTTAAAAGGTTTGAACAAGGAAAATAAATTGCAGGAATTAATAAATTAATATCTAATAAAACTCTTGGTAAGGTATGAAAATTCGGAAGTCCTATCCTAGTTATCCTTATGAGAATTGAGTTTAATCCCACTTAGTTAACCTTTACGAAAGCAAGGGAAAGTCAAGTGGACTAATTAGTTAGATCCCCAAGTCCTAGCCAACTCCCAAGGAAAGACTAGAGTTAGTGGAATTCAATTCAATTAGCAAAAATAACAATTAACAATCACGATAAGTTTGATAACTCAAGAGCCTCCAGTTAATCAATTAAAGCCAAGAATATAAAAAGCTAAATAAGAATCATAAATCTGAAATACCTCAATTGCATTAATAAAAGAAAATCAATCCAAACATAAAGAGTTCAAAAGCCAAATTGGTAACATGAGTCAGATACGAATAAAAGCATTAGAGTAAATAAAAATATAAAAGGAATATTGAACCTGATAAAGAGCTGAAATCCTAAATCCTTTAAGAGGAATCCTAATCCTAAAACCTAAGAGAGAGGAGAGAGCCTCTCTCTCTCTAAAACTACATCTAAATTATGAAAAGTGAATAAATCGAAAGGCCTCCCTCTGAATGGATGCATTCCCCCACTTTATAACCTCTAATCTATGTTTTCTGGACTTGGATCTGGGCCAAAAAGGGTTTCAGAAATCGCTGGGGGGCATTTTCTGTAGTTTCTGGTGCGTGGCATCTGTCACGCGTCCGCGTGGGTCATGCGGTCGCGTCATCTGGGAGTTTTTCTTATCACGCGTTCGCTTCGGTCACGCGTACGCGTCATTTGGGTTCTGCTCAAGGCACGCGTCCGCATCAGTCACGCGTTCGCGTCGCTGCCTTTTCGCACTGGGCTCGCGGCCGCTTCGTCTACACGTTCGCGTCGCTGCCCTTTTCTTCAAAACTTCATTTTTTGTGCTTTTCTTCCATTTTTGTATGTTTTCTTTCCATCCTTTAAGTCATTCCTGCCCTATAAACCCTGAAAGCACTCAACACACAAATCATGGCATCGAATGGTAATAAAGGATGATTAATTTTAATATTTATAAAGCATAGGAAACATGTTTTTCACATATATCACATAATAAGGAAGGGAAAGTAAAACCATGCAATTTACATGAATAAGTGGGTGAAGGATTGAATAAATCACCTAAATTGAGCACAAAATACATCATAAAATATGGGTTTATCAACGCTCTATAGATCCGAAGGGATGCGAGCGGGACACTCTTGCCACAAACCTCACATCTCAGCGTAAGTGGGATTAGACCACTGTCCTTATGCCGCCGCCGCTACCTCGGCAGGCGGGATCCAACCGCCATCCCTGCTAGGCGCATAACGTCTCATAATCTCAATACAAAATAATAGTGCAGTGGTTTTTCAGAAAATATTTTCAATACATCAGTGATTCCTCATCACACATTCGAGTCCTCGACTCATCCCAACCACTGTCAATTCATATTTTTATTCCTAACTTAACTTTTTTTCAATCCTCATCTGATACATCAACCATTCATCACATAACATCACACCATCCTCAGCACGCCAGAAACCTATCCCTCCGTTTTCCAAGTTTTCCGAATAATATCATCTAATGCCATTAAATTCTTTCCCAATGTGCTAAAAGTCCAAAACTAGGCCCAAGAGTCCTAAAATGGTGTTAGAGAAGCTTTCAAACTTGTTGGGAAGGTAAAATTGTTGAAAACAATTAAAATTTGAGAAACAGGGCGTGTGCGGCCGCATAGAGGTGTGCGTGCGCACGCCCAGGAAGATTTTAAAAGTGTGCGTATGCATAGAGGTGTGCGTATGCATAGGTGTCAAAATTTTCAATGTCTGTTCACTCACACAACCTGTGCCAGCACCTCCAACAGATTGGCCTTCCCAACGTGTGCGTGCGCACAGGTTGAAATTTCTGATTGGTGTGTGGGCGCACCAGCTGTGCTGGTGCTACAACCAGTAAGCACTTCCCTACCTGTACGTACGTACAAGTCTATGTGTGCGCACAGGTTTTAAAATTTTGCAGGGTTGTGCGTGCGCACATACCAGAAATCTCAAAATTCTGCAATTTTGCAAAATTTCAGATTTTCAACACCAACTTTGAATGATCATAACTCCCTCTACAAAAATCTAAATTTTATAAACTTTATATCAAATTGAAGGGTTTTCAATAAGCTTTAATTTCAAACAAATTCCAATAAATTTTGAAAACCGAGGCAAAAGTTATGATCAAACAAAGTTTACCAAAAACCAACTTTTACCCAAGTTCACAATTCCCACCATTTCTTACCATACACATTCCAAGCCATACGAAACCATTCAAAACTCCATTTTTCATCAAAATTAATCTTTTGTGTCATAATACGTCAACCTTACCACATTTTCTTTCATATTTCACTATTCTCATCCTCAACATCAATTATATAACACTTATCATCAAACCACATTCAAATTTACCATTTTGTCAACCTCAACATCACATCTATCATAATAAACCAACTTTCTAATCCATAAAATCATTCAACATCATCATATCATTATCAATCATCATAATTGAATCCCAACATTCATCAACTGATCATAAACTATCATTCATCAACATTCAACACACCAACAATCATTTTATTTCAATCATATTCTATGGGTCACTAGCCTAAGTATCCATGAATATTATATACTACATAGAGAAAACCGAAACCATACCTTGGCCGATTCTCTATATGCACCAAAACCCAAAATGAGCACAAGCAAGCTCCCAACTCCAAACCAAGCTTTCAATTTCACTTCAACAGGCACCAATATGTTCCAATAGCTCCCAAACTCACAATAATCAAGCTATATACATATAAATCACCACAAATCAACCTAGGGTTCAACATAAACATAATCTCACAAAGGTTCAAGAGCTCTTACCTTTCCCAATAGCTTTGGAAGCCAAAACCCAATGCTAGGTAAGGATTAGAGTGAACCTAAACATCCAAAATCACAAAAACTCACTTAATCCCAAAGTTCTAAAACCGAAATTTTGAAGAGAATAACTGAGAGGGATTCGAGATTTTCTTACCAGTTTCTTATATGGATTTTGTAGAGCTCTTTACAAGGAACACGTAGCCGCAAACGGTGCGGTGATCGGAGCTCTGTAGCTCAAGATATGAGCTTGAGAAGATTGAAGTGAATAGTGCTCAATCTCTTCTCTCCATCTTTTTTTTTTCTTTTTTTTTTAACTGGGTAAAATGATCATGTGTGCGTACGCACAAGAAAGTGTGCGTCCGCATAGAATGAAAATATGGTGGGGTGCGCGTGCATGGAGGGTGCGAGCGCTGCGAACAGAGCATGGGATAAAGGGTGTGCGTACGCACACTGCTGTATGCACGCACAGAAAATGAAAAACAGGGGAGGTGTGCGTACGCACGATGCTGTGCGCATGCATGAAACTCTGTTTCTGCAATATTTTTAAAGCTTCTAATGCACCAACCATGATACGAATGAAAAGGTTTCAAGCCTAAAACACATCATTCATAAAAAACACATGATCAAGCATAAAATGCAACAAATTTAAATCTAGAATGCAATCAAATTAAGCTAATTAAAGAGACAAAATTCAATAAACAAAACTAAAAGAAAGAAGAGTTGAAAAGATATTACCATAGTAGGGTGTCTCCCACCTAGTACTTTGGTTTTAATTCCTCAAGTTGGAATTTTGGTTGGAGCTTGTATCATGGTGGCTTATGCTTCCACTCATCCTTGAGTTGCCAACCATGCTTGCTCTTCAAGAATCCTCCGGGATCCCAAATGAAGTACATCAAGCTCTCAAGCAACCTCAAACAAACAATTGGGATCCAAAATTGTTGGTTGTAAAGATGTATGCCCAGATCCCACACTTTTGTTTCTCTATCATCCTCTTGTTGACAGTCATTTGTGTCCTTGGATGAATAGCCTCTTCAAGCACCTTTGAAGCACCCACTTGAATATTGGACTCCTCCAATTTGGACCTTGAACCATTTATGCCTTGAATTCCTTTGACAACTGACACCCATTCTTTCACTATTTAGCACTCCAAGAAGCACCCCAAGTTGATAATTCGTTTCCAAGAGAACAATTTGGTATGGGCCTATGAAGCTCATTGAAGATATTGGTACCCACTCAATTCGTCCTTGGGGTAGAGTTATCCTATTAAGCTCTTGCACAATTGCTTCCACTTCTTGGGTGTCTACCTCTTCCTCACCACTCTTTTCTAGCTCTTCCCTTTCTCTCTCAAATTCAAGAGTGGAAGGTTCCTCAAGATCGTTGAGGGGGTTGACCAAGGTGAACAAAAAATCATTGATGATGGAATCCACTTCTTGATTAAACTCTCTCAATTCTCTATTTACGTCTTCCGGTTCACTAGTTCTACCTTCCTCATCTTTTTGCGACTCTTGTTCTAGCTCTTCTTCTTTCCCTTGAGGCTCCATATTCTCCTCCTCACTACACTCCTTCGTTGCTCCTCCACATTCCTCAAGGGGAATGTCTTGATTGCTTGAGCCTAGTGAGGCTAGGTAGTTTACCGCCTCGGCTATGGTGGCCATGAACTCCCCTTGTGTCCTTCGGAACCCTTCTTGCTCTTGGAAGAATGCTTGAAGGTCTTGTTGTTCTTGGGGCAAGGATTGGAAAACATCAAATTTTGGTGGAAGAGAAGGTTCAAAGGTTGGTAGAAAGGTTGTGTAGTTGGAGGGTGTGTCATGTGGATGAGGATATTGAGGTGGTGTATAAGGGTGTGGTGGTTCATATGGTTGGTAACAAGGTGTATAGACATTTTGATCCCATGGAGGTGTATGGTATGGTACTTGAAGGGTTGGTGGTTGAGGGTTGTGTATGGGGTATCTCTCATATCTTTGGGTTTGATATTCACAAAGGGAAAAGTTCGGTTCATTGTAGTATGAGGGAGGTGTTTGCCATGAGTGTTGCTCATACACAATTGGTTCCTCCCTAAATTGATTCTCCCACTCCATGAAGCAATCTCAATTGGAATTCATCATGCCCTACAAAACACTTACAACCAAGCTCCAAGCAACAATGGTGATATCTCATAAAGAAAATAGAAAATAAAAGTAAAAGACATAAGTAAACAAGAAAAACAAACACCTTAATATTAACAAAAATGACTAAACAACCAAAAAGCAATATATTTACAACAACCAAAAGATATCACTCAATTGCATTCCCAGCAATGGCGCCAAAAACTTGATGAGTGAATTGATGTCGATCTAGAATTTCTCAAAATTAGAATATGTTCGTTGCAAGTATAGCCTCAACCAACAAGTGATGCTCGATCAAAGTTTACAATTTCTAATCTAAATCGAGAGTCTTTCAACCTCGGGTCGTCTTTCCTAGGAACTAATGCCAACAAGTGCACAATTTTGGTTGTGAGGAAGCAAAGGGGTTTTTCAATGATAAGGAAGCAAACAAATAAAGAGATAAAAGAACAAGACAAAATTGCAATTAACAAAGTAATAAAGGAATAAAAGAACTATGTATGTAATATAAATAAGTAATGCTATAAAGTGATGAAAAAGTCGTTTAAGACATAAATGAAACCTTGACTTGGGATGAATTAAGGAATCCCTTCCTTGTCATAACCACAACTATGATAATTATCATGAGTTAATCTTGCTTAGTTAACCCCAACCATCGAGAAGTAAGTCAAGCAAGCATAATTGACTTTAATCCATAAGTCCTAGTCAACTTACCAAACTAGTTGATAAAAGGCTAGCTTTAATGGAAACAAGAATCAACTAACTCCTCAAGAATTATCACTAAATGTTGGACATTATGGCTCTAGTGATCCATAAACTCATTTTCCCAAGCCAAGGGGTGGAAATCTACTCCATAACTAAGATTGGCATTTCATCAAACACATAGAGAGCATAAACATAAAACATGGTAAAATTGGGAAAATAGTGAAAGCTATGAACCATAAATGATAACAAGCAACCAAAGCAACTCAATAAACATAAAATAAGCATCAAACATTAAATTCATGAACCAAAACTCAAAATTGCAAAGTAATGTAAACTATGCATATATTGACAAGAGAACTTGAAATAGATGAAAGTGTAGAACAAGGAATGTAATTAAAAGAGAAATTAAAGAAATACTTATAATGCAATTGCTAGAATCCAAAATCAACTTGAAGTATAAAATGCTACAAAACCCTAAGAGAGAATTTTCTATACTACTCTACTCCTACTCCTACTATGTGTTTCTCTAATCTATGATGGCCCCCTTGTTATGTGTTGATATGCCCTTAATATAGCCTTCCAAACCAGCCTTCAGCACTTCAGAAATGGGCCTAAAGACCCCCAAAACAGCGCAGCACGTGACTTTTTAATGGAGGCATGCGCTGGTACCTGTGCGGACGCACAGGTGTGTGCGTCTGCACACTTTGCCGAATTTCCACTTGTGCGTACGCACAAAGGGTTGTGTGTACGCACGCATGTTGATTTCCTCCTTGTGCGTACGCACGCATGACTGTGTGCTTCCTCCTTGTTTTCTTCATGTTTCCTCCCTTGTACATGCTTTCTTCCACTTTTGGTTATCCATTCTTGCCTCCAAGGCCTGAAATCACTCAACAAACCTGTCATGGCATCACATGGGATAAAAGTGGAATTAAATTACACATTTCAAGCACAAAAAATACATGTTTTCACATTTAGGTTCAATTTAGGGATCAAACACAAAAGTATGCTATTATAGTGCTTAAGTGTAGGTTTATGTGATGAAATCCACTCAAATCAAGCTAAAATATATCAGAAAATATGAACTCATCACTATGCAATATCAAACAGATAACCTAATAGCATTAAAGAAAAGACACACAGAGTATGCAATAAAGCACAATCGGTCCATCCCTTAGGCTCATGAGGACGAACCGCTCTGATACCAATAATTGTAACACCCTAATTAGCCTAAACTTTACCTCGCGTCATAAAGCAAAGGTTAATCAAAGATTACGACAGTTCTAAGCTCATACATAATATATATACAGAAGGAATAATATAATCTAGAAGCTCGATGAAGGATATAGCCCAAAAACAGGATTTCAAA
The DNA here is from genome assembly GCF_003086295.3 of Arachis hypogaea. Taxonomy (NCBI): domain Eukaryota; kingdom Viridiplantae; phylum Streptophyta; class Magnoliopsida; order Fabales; family Fabaceae; genus Arachis; species Arachis hypogaea. Next base: position 49,465,531 of record NC_092052.1, on the reverse strand, counting down.
AGCGCAAAATGTACTAACTAAGCTATAACTTAAAGCACAAGATACAGATAAGATATATCAAAATATAATAGTATAATATCATAAGAATCTAGCCACGGCTCACGGAGTTTAAGCCAGCTAGCCATATACAGACCAAAAAGAACCAGACAGTAAAAACAGCTTATACATGTTTTGTTCTCTCAAAAACAAGCCTCTAGGCAAAACAAAATACAAAAGTGAGAGACATATACAAAATAAGCCAAAAAGACCTAAAAAGATATCCGGATCCTCCACTTCTGTCACCAACCAGACAACTCACCGAGGTGGGTTGCGACCTGCATCTGAAAAATACAACAGAAATATGGTATGAGAACCGGAGGTTCTCAGTATGGTAATAGTGCCCAGTGATGTAGGATATAAGACCCCGGGACGCCAAAGGCAATCATAAGCTCCATATCCATCACAAGATTCAAACTTAAGGCATACTAAAATAGTTAAGCATAATTATATAAACCTTAACATAAATAAATCGGGTAAGCTATCTTAGGGGATTTCTATTCTAACCAACACTGCTGTCCCACAGCCTTCACCAACCGATCCTCCATGCGATCCCATCGCCACCGCCTTCCGAACCTCCTCAATCCCAGTAGAAAATACAGGTAATATACAATGCAAGTAAAACACAAGTAGAAGCATATAAGGTAAATAATTCAAGTAGCAAATAGGCATGTTAAACAAATAGGCAAGCCATTTCAAGTAGTCAAAGCAAACAAACAGATAGAAAATGTATATAATGAATACATGTCCTAATGGCTGTGATATCACATTGTCGGTTCAACTGCCAACCCGACACATCTCCATGGAAATGTCGCCCTTCGGAATCATCAATGGGAACCCCCGAGATATAGTGCTCGGATCACTGTCCAGGATTTTGCGCCTGCACGCTCTATAGATCCGAAGGGATGCGAGCGGGATACTCTTGCCACAAACCTCATGATGGACGTAATATTCTTATGCCGGTTAGAAATTAGCAATGAATCCAATCGTGATTATCGTCTAACCAACACGCAAATATCGCATCAAACAATTCTAAAATCTATGACCGAGAGTATTGATCTCGGGTCGCTCTCCCTAAGAATTGCCTTAGAATGCACATCATTAATTAGGAAGTCTTTTGTGGTTTTGAGAGTTGGTGCAAGAATTCAAGCTAACCAAAGTAAACAACAATTAATTGAGATAAAAGCCTTGGCTAAGGGTAGGTATTAGAAGTTCCATCATTATAGTTTCCTTCAATTATGATAAGAGTTGATTATTGCTTCACTTAGTTAACCCCCTAACAATGGAGGAAAGTCAAGTGAGAGTAACTAACTTGAGTCACAAGTCCTAGTCTCACCCTAGGGAAGTCTAGCTTTAGTGCACTCCAAGTCAATTAGCAATTTTCAATTCCTAATCAATAATTGATATCCACTACTCAAGTGTCTCCTATAACTCTACCCCTAAGCCAAGTAAGAGAGAAATCTACTCCGTAGCTAGGGTTGTCATGATCACAAATAATTGGTAGGAAATCATAGAAGACATGATGTAATTGAGAGAAAAGAATCGAATTAAAGCTATCTAATCCAAGCAATCATCAACAATCAAGCAATTGAATGAAATTCCTCAATTCATTAACCAAAATTCAAAATAACAAAGTCACAAATCTAGATCCAAGAGATTGAATCAAAACAACACTAATTGAGAAGAGAAGAAGAGTAGATCTACAACTTGTATCAAAGAAAAAGTGAATTAGCAATGGATCTCACCAAGAAATCAAAGGAGAATTACAATAGAAAGAGTGAAATCCTAGAGAGAAGTTGGAGTTTCTCTCTCTAAAAGCAAAATGTAACTAACTACCCAAAATATCTAGAATTATGACTAATTGTCCTAACCCTCCTAATTCTTGGTCTTCTTAAGCTTTTTCCTCCAAAATTCTGCCCCAAAACAGGGCCTGGGACTCCTTGAAATCGCTGGTCACATTTTCCTCTTAAAAAATCACGTGTGCCCATCGGCGCGTACTGTAACTACCCTGATTTTCGAGTACGCGAGATCTTTTCTAAAGGCACGGATTTCTATGGAAGATCAGTAAAGGGAACACCTCTTCTATATCAACAAGTATCTCGATCCTCATTGTCATTATGTCATCCTTAAGCTAGAACCTCTTCTGAGGCAAGCTCGATAACGCAATCACGAAGAACCTAGTTTTTGAACCGTACTGGTTAGGAGTTTTAATTCTGATTTTCGTAAGTAGTCTCAGTTTGACGAACCAGACTCGATTCATGAGAGAAGAGAGATAATAGTATAATATTATCATTGTATTAGTATTAGAAGATTCTTGAATGATATTATAAAGTTACCTGGTCTATTTTAGTTAAAAACAGAAAATCGGTTTAACCAGGTTTACGGTTTACTGGTGCAGCTTAGCACCAGCACTCTCTGATGACTTTAGCAATGCTAAGGCCTCATCATGCATGTTCTATTCTCATAATAAATATGTTACTAGTGTCATTTATGCTAGTAGCTCAGAAAATAATTTTTAGAGATGTTTTTACAAGTGTTCCGATACATCTAGTTTTAGTAGTTATACACCTAAGATATTTTAATATTATTTTAATCCACCTCCAAGCCAACCAATCACAACTGACCCTACACCCCCCAAAACCCCCAAGGCTGCCTCATTTTCTCATTGTGGCCAAAAATCATCAAGAGAAGAAGGAGAGAAAGTTCTTGGTTCATAAATCTTCAAAGCTTGATTTCTTCTGAACTAAAACTCAAATCAAAACTCTGATTTCACCAAAATTATCCTCTCTTCTTCCTCTACATAACCATATAAAATATCAAGGCTGGAAATAAGGTGAGATAGCTGTCTCCCTCCCTCTTTAATTCGGTTTTCAAGGAAACATGCTTAAACATGTGTTTTCTTGATGTTCTTCCTTAGGAATCATGCTTAACTTGACTTGAGGGTCAAGAAACGTTAATTTACAGCAAGTCTAAGGTGAGATATTCCTTCCTAAAATGCTGAGCAAGATTTGGTCAGTTGAGGGTTTTTGGATTTAAAGTTGTTCTTGATGTGATTTAGGAGGAAAAACTACTTAAGGACCACCTGAAAGTATAACCGAATTAGGAGCAGCAAAACCAGGTAGGGTATGACGAATTTAATCTTGATTGATTGTGTTTGAGTTGTGTGATTATGATATGGTTTGGCTGTGCTTGAAATTGATGATTTATATGAGTTATTCTTGTTGAAAATTTGATGAAAATTTGATGAAATTTGATGAAATTCAAGCTATGAATTTATGTTCTTGAGTGCAGCTGGAAAAATTAACCCTAGACCTCAAATTGGGGTTCAATTTGTGTTTAAATCATGTGAAAAAGATGGGGTTTTAGTGGCTGGAACTTTATTACGAATTATGGTAAAAATCAGTTGCTGAAAAGACTGAAAAACGGGTAAAAACAGAGAAAGAATCTAAAGAATTTACGAAGAACACTTTGAATGTGATGAAGAACATTGAAGAACACCTTTTAGATCTTAGAAAGGGCAAGGAAGTAAATATCTTGGTTTTTGAGGGGTTATTTTGTAATTTATGAAAGTTAAGGTGGTTAAAGTAGAAATATTAAAAGTTACGGATGGTAAAAAGTGAATTTATAAAGTAAAAGGTTAAAGGAAGGTAATTTTCGAAAATATATTAATAAAATAATAAATAATAATAAAATATTAAATAATAATATTTAATTAAAAATAATATTTTAATAAAAATAATAAAATAATACCGAAAAAGCAGTTTTCTGTAAAAGCTTTAGAAAGACAACTTTAAGTGCAGAATCTCATAATTACCTTCATAAAACACCTAGGGAGTGGTAATAACATGTTAGTGAGGCAAAGATAAAAAAATATAAAAAGTTAAAGAAAAGATAAACACCAAAGAAAATTCTGTAAAGTTTTAATGACAGAAAAACAGACAGAGATTAGTAAACGAACTAGGGCAACATAGTTAGTCGTTGAGTTGCGGCTAGGGTCAGGTATTATATGAAAAGTTAAACTATTTCAGTATAGACTTAATGAACCTATACTTGGGACAGGCTAATGGTGCACGGAATTTTGATCTTCAACAATGGTGCCAAAGGACTTGGAGCTCTCAAACGTGAATCACACTTTGTCACAATTCCGCACAACTAACCAGCAAGTGCACTGGGTCGTCCAAGTAATAAACCTTACGTGAGTAAGGGTTGATCCCACGGAGATTGTCGGCTTGAAGCAAGCTATGGTCATCTTGTAAATCTCAGTCAGGCGGATTCAAATGGTTATGGAGTTTAAGGTGATGAAAATAAACATAAAATAAAGATAGAGATACTTATGTAATTCATTGGTGGATTTCAGATAAGCGTATGAAGATGCTTTGTTCCCCTTGAACCTCTGCTTTCCTATTGCCTTCTTCCAATCATTCATACTCCTTTTCATGGCAAGCTTTATGTTGGGCATCACAGTTGTCAATGGCTACATCCCGTCCTCTCAGTGAAAATGGTCCTGATGCTCTGTCACAACATTGGCTAATCAGCTGTCGGTTCTCGATCATGTCAGAATAGGATCCATTGATCCTTTTGCGTCTGTCACACGCCCCACAATTGCGAGTTTGAAGCTCGTCACAGTCATCCCTTCCCAGATCCTACTCGGAATACCACAGACAAGGTTTAGACTTTCCAAATCTCAGGAATGGCCGCCAATAATTCTAGCCTATACCACGAAGGTTCCAATCTTAGATTAAAAACCCAAGAGATATGCATTCAAGCTTGTTTGCATGTAGAACGGAAGTGGTTGTCAGTCATGTGTTCATAGGTGAGAATGATGATGAGTGTCACAGATCATCACATTCATCAAGTTGAAGAACGAATGAATATCTTGGAGAAGAAATAGACTTGAGTTGAATAGAAAAACAATAGTACTTGTATTAATTCATGAAGAACAGCAGAGCTCCACACCTTAATCTATGGTGTGTAGAAACTCCACCATTGAAAATACATAAGAAAAAGGTCTAGGCATGGCCGAATGGCCAGCCTCCAAACGTGTCTAAAATAGCATAAGACTTCTCAAAGATCAAAAGTATAAGGTCCTATTTATAGAGAACTAGTAGCCTAGGGTTTACAGAAATCAGTAATTAATGCAGAAATCTTCTTCCGGGCCCACTTGGTGTGTGCTTGGGCTGAGCATTGAAGCTTCCATGTGTAGAGACTTTTCTTGGAGTTAAACGCCAGCTTTTGTGCCAGTTTGGGTGTTTAACTCCAGCTTTTGTGCCAGTTTTGGAGTTAAATGCCAGAATTCTTGAGCTGACTTGGAACGCCTGTTTGGGCCATCAAATCTTGGGCAAAGTATGGACTATTAAATATTGCTGGAAAGCCCAGGATGTCTACTTTCCAACGCAATTAAGAGCGCGCCAATTGGGGCTCTGTAGCTCCAGAAAATCCACTTTGAGTGCAGGAAGGTCAGAATCCAACAGCATCTGCAGTCCTTTTTCAGCCTCTGAATCGGATTTTTGCTCAGGTCCCTCAATTTCAGCCAGAAAATACCTGAAATTACAGAAAAACACACAAACTCATAGTAAAGTCCAGAAGAGTGATTTTTATTTAAAAACTAATAAAAATATAACAAAAACTAATTAAAATATACTAAAAACATACTAAAAACAATGCCAAAAAGTGTATAAATTATCCGCTCATCACAACACCAAACTTAAATTGTTGCTTGTCCCCAAGCAACTGAAAATCAAATAGGATAAAAAGAAGAGAATATACAATGAATTCCAAAAACATCTATGAAGATGAGTATTAATTAGATGAGCGGGGCTTTTAGCTTTTTGCCTCTGAACAGTTTTGGCATCTCACTTTATCCTTTGAAGTTCAGAATGATTGGCATCTATAGGAACTCAGAATCCAGATAGTGTTATTGATTCTCCTAGTTAAGTATGTTGATTCTTGAATACAGCTACTTTATGAGTCTTGGCCGTGGCTCTAAGCACTTTGTTTTTCAGTATTACTACCGGATACATAAATGCCACAGACACATAACTGGGTGAACCTTTTCAGATTGTGACTCAGCTTTGCTAGAGTCCCCAATTAGAGGTGTCCAGGGTTCTTAAGCACACTCTTCTTTTTGCTTTGGACCTCGACTTTAACCACTCAGTCTCAAGTTTTCACTTGACACCTTCATGCCACAAGCACATGGTTAGGGACAGCTTGGTTTAGCCGCTTAGGCCAGGATTTTATTCCTGTGGGCCCTTCTTTCCACTAATGCTCAAAGCCTTGGATTTTTATCACCCTTGCCTTTTGGTTTAAAGGGGTATTGACTTTTTCTGCTTGCTTTTCTCTTTTTTAGATCATCAGATAACATTTCTCCTTTTCCTTTCATTCTTTCAAGAGCCAACAATTTTAACATTCATAAACAATCAAATTCAAAAATATGCACTGTTCATGCATTCATTCAGAAAAATAATAGTATTGCCACCACATCAAGATAATTAAAATGTTTTAAAATTTGAAATTCATGCACTTCTTTTTCTTTTTCAATTAAAAATATTTTTCATTTAAGAAAGGTGATGGATTCATTTTCATAGCTTTAAGGCATAGACACTTAGACACTAATGATCATGTAATAAAGACACAAACATAAATAAACATAAGCATAAAAATTCGAAAAACAGGAAAATAAAGAACAAGGAAATTAAAGAACGGGTCCACCTTAGTAATGGCGGCTTGTTCTTCCTCTTGAAAATCTTATGGAGTGCTTGAGCTCCTCAATGTCTCTTCCTTGCCTTTGTTGCTCATCTCTCATGGTTCTTTGGTCTTTTCTAATTTCATGGAGGACGATGGAATGCTCTTGGTGCTCCACCCTTAGTTGTCCCATGTTGGAACTTAATTCTCCTAGGGAGGTGTTGATTTGCTGCCAATAGTTTTGTGGAGGAAGATGCATCCCTTGAGGCATCTCAGAGATTTCATGGTGAGGAATTTCCTCATGTCCATAAGTGGGATCTCTTGTTTGCTCCATCCTTTTCTTAGTGATGGGCTTATCCTCATCAATGAGAATGTCATCCTCTATGTCAATTCCAACGGAATTGCAGAGGTGACAAATGAGATGAGGGAAGGCTAACCTTGCCAAAGTAGAGGATTCGTCCGCCACCTTGTAGAGTTCTTGGGATATGACCTCATTAACTTCTACTTCCTCTCTAATCATGATGCTATGAATCATGATAGCCCGGTCTATAGTAACTTCAGACCGATTGCTAGTAGGAATGATTGAGCGTTGGATGAACTCCAACCATCCCCTAGCCACGGGCTTGAGGTCATGCCTTCTTAGTTGAACCGGCTTTCCTCTTGAATCACTCTTCCATTGAGCACCCTCTTCACAGATGTCCATGAGGACTTGGTCCAACCTTTGATCAAAGTTGACCCTTCTATTGTATGGGTGTGCATCTCCTTACATCATAGGCAAATTGAATGCCAACCTTACATTTTCCAGACTAAAATCTAAGTAATTTCCCTGAACCATTGTAAACCAATTCTTAGGGTCCAGGTTCACACTTTGATCATGGCTCTTGGTGATCCATGCATTGGCATAGAACTCTTGAACCATTAAGATTCCGATTTGTTGAATGGGGTTGGTGAGAACTTCCCAACCTCTTCTTAGAATCTCATGTCGGATCTCTGGATATTCGCCCTTTTTGAGCTTAAAAGGGACCTCGGGGATCACCTTCTTCTTGGCCACAACTTCATAGAAGTGGTCTTGATGCACCCTTGAGAGGAATCTCTCCATCTCCCATGACTCGGAGGTGGAAGCTTTTGCATTCCCTTTCCTCTTTCTAGAGGTTTCTCCGGCCTTTGGTGCCATAAATGGTTATGGAAAAACAAAAAGCTTTAGCTTTTGCCACACCAAACTTAGAAGGTTGCTCGTCCTCGAGCAAAAGAAGAAAGAAGAGAGTAGAAAAAGAAGAAATAGAGAAGATGGAGTGGGTTTTGTGTTTCGGCCAAGGGGGAGAAGTGGTGTTTAGGTTGTGTGAAAATGAAGGAGTGAAGATGGGTTTATATAGGAGTGAGAGGGGTGTGTATGGTTCGGCCATTATGGGTGGGTTTGGGAGGGAAAGTGGTTTGAATTTGGATGGTGAGGTAGGTGGGGTTTTATGAAGGATGGATGTGAGTGGTGAAGAGAATGGTGGGATTTGATAGGTGAGGGGTTTTTGGGGAAGAGGTATTGAGGTGATTGGTGAATGGGTGAAGAAGAGAGAGAGAGGTGGGGTAGGTGGGGATGCTGTGGGGTCCACAAATCCTGAGGTGTCAAGGATATCTCATCCCTGCACCAAGTGGCGTGCAAAACGCCCCTTTCTGCCAATCCTGGCGTTAAACGTCAGGCTGCTGCCCATTCCTGGCGTTAAACGCCAGTCTGGTGCCCATTTCTGGCGTTAAACGCCTAGAATGGTGCTAGACTGGGCGTTTAACGCCCATTCTGCTACCTTTACTGGCGTTTAAACGCCATAACTGTCTTCTCCAGGGTGTTCTATTTTTCATTCTGTTTTTCACTTTGTTTTTGCTTTTTCAATTATTTTTGTGACTTCTCATGATCATCAACCTACATAAAACATAAAATAACAAAAGAAAATAGAAATTGAATATAGATAAGTAAAAATTGGGTTGCCTCCCAACGAGCGCTTCTTTAATGTCAATAGCTTGACAGTGGGCTCTCATGGAGCCTCAGAGATGTTTAGAGCAATGTTGGAACCTCTCGACACCAAACTTAGAGTTTGACTGTGGGGGTTCAACACCAAACTTAGAGTTTGGTCGTGGCCTCCCAACACCAAACATAGAGTTTGACTGTGGGGGCTCTGTTTGACTCTGTATTGAGAGAAGCTCTTCATGCTTCCTCTCCATGGTTACAGAGGGATATCCTTGAGCTTTAAACACAAGGGAGTCTTCATTCACTTGAATGATCAATTCTCCTCTGTCAACATCAATCATAGCCTTTGCTGTGGCTAGGAAGGGTCTGCCAAGGATGATGGATTCATCCATACACTTCCCAGTTTCTAGGATTATGAAATCAGCAGGGATGTAATGGTCTTCAACCTTTACCAAGACATCCTCTACAAGTCCATAAGCCTGTTTCTTTGAATTGTCTGCCATCTCTAGTGAGATTCTTGCAGCTTGTACCTCAATGATCCCTAGCTTCTCCATTACAGAGAGACGTATAAGGTTTATGCTTGATCCTAGGTCACACAGAGCCTTCTCAAAGGTCATGGTGCCTATGGTACAAGGAATTGAGAACTTTCCAGGGTCCTGTCTCTTTTGAGGTAATCTCTGCCTAGTCAAGTCATCCAGTTCTTTGATGAGCAATGGAGGTTCATCCTCCCAAGTCTCATTACCAAACAACTTGGCATTTAGCTTTATGATTGCTCCAAGGTACTTAGCAACTTGCTCTTCAGTAACATCTTCATCCTCTTCAGAGAAAGAATACTCATCAGAGCTCATGAATGGCAAAAGTAAATTTAATGGAATCTCTATGGTCTCAGTGTGAGCCTCAAATTCCCATGCTTCCTCATTAGGGAACTCCATGGAAGTTAGTGGACGTCCATTGAGGTCTTCCTCAGTGGAGATCACTGCCTCTTCCTCCTCTCCAGGTTCGGCCATGTGAGATGTGGTTATGGCCTTGTACTCTCTTTTTGGATTCTCTTCTGTATTGCTAGGGAGAGTGCTAGGAGGGAGTTCAGTAATTTTCTTACTCAGCTGACCCAATTGTGCCTCCAAATTTCTAATGGAGGACCTTGTTTCAGTCATAAAACTTTGAGTGGTTTTGATTAGATCAGAGACAATGGATGTTAAGTCAGAGTGGCTCTGCTTAGAATTCTCTGTTTGTTGCTGAGAAGATGATGGAAAAGGCTTGCTATTGCTAAACCTGTTTCTTCCACCATTATTGTTGTTGAAACTTTGTTGAGGTCTCTGTTGATCCTTCCATGAGAGGTTTGGATGATTTCTCCATGAAGGATTATAGGTGTTTCCATAGGGTTCTCCCATGTAATTTACCTCTTCCATTGCTGGGTTCTCAGGATCATAAGCTTCTTCTTCAGAGGAAGCTTCCTTAGTACTGCCTGTTGCTACTTGCATTTCAAACAGACTCTGAGAAATCATATTGACTTGTTGGGTCAATATTTTATTCTGAGCCAATATGGCATTCAGAGTATCAATCTCAAGAACTCCTTTCTTCTGAGTTGACCCATTATTCACAGGATTCCTTTCAGAGGTGTACATGAATTGGTTATTTGCAACCATTTCAATGAGTTCTTGAGCTTCTGCAGGCGTCTTCTTCAGATGAAGAGATCCTCCAGCAGAGCTATCCAATGACATCTTGGATAGTTCAGACAGACCATCATAGAAGATTCCTATGATGCTCCATTCTGAAAGCATGTCAGAAGGGCACCTTCTGATCAATTGCTTGTATCTCTCCCAAGATTCATAGAGGGATTCACCTTCCTTCTGTCTAAGGATTTGGACTTTCACTCTAAGCTTACTCAATTTTTGAGGTGGAAAGAACTTTGCCAAGAAGGCATTGACTAGCTTTTCCCAAGAGTTCAGGCTTTCCTTAGGTTGTGAATCCAACCATGTTCTAGCTCTGTCTCTTACAGCAAAAGGAAAGAGCATAAGTCTGTAGACTTCAGGGTCAACCCCATTGGTCTTGACAATGTTACAGATTTGCAAGAATTCAGCCAAGAACTGATGAGGATCTTCCAATGGAAGTCCATGAAACTTGCAATTCTGTTGCATTAGAGAAACTAATTGAGGCTTAAGCTCAAATTGTTTGCTCCAATGGCAGGGATAGAGATGCTTCTCCCATAGAAATCAAAAGTAGGTGCAGTAAAGTCACCAAGCACCTTCCTTGCATTGTTGGCATTGTTGTTGTTTTCGGCTTCTATAGTTTCTTCTTCTTTGAAGAGCTCTGTTAGGCCCTCTAAAGAGAATTGTTCTTTAGCTTCTCTTAGCTTTCTCTTCAAGGTCCTTTCAGGTTCAGGATCAGCTTGAACAAGTATGCCTTTATCTTTGTTCCTGCTCATATGAAAGAGAAGAGAACAAGAAAGTAGGAAATCCTCTATGTCACAGTATAGAGATTCCTTGAAGTGTCAGAAGAAAAGAAGAATAGAAGGAGGAGGTGGAGAAGAGGGAATTCGAACTTATCAAGAGGGACAGAGTTCGAATTGCACCTTGATGAGGAGTCTTAGTCCCTTAAATAGAAGGATGTGAGAAGAGGGGAAGAAGTTTTCGAAATTAAAGTAAGAGATTTTGAAAATTTGGTAATTGGTTTTCGAAAACTAAGATTGAGAAAGAAATCAAGTGATTTTTGAAAAAGATTTTGAAATCAGAAATTAAAAAGATATGATTGAAAATTAATTTTGAAAAAGGGTGTGGTTAAAAAGATATGATTGAGAAGATATGATTGAAAATCAAATTAAAAAGAGAAAGTTTTAAAACTAAAGTTGATTACTTGACTAACAAGAAATTAAAAGATATGATTCTAAAATTTAAAATTTGATCCTTTCTTAATAGGCAAGTAACAACTTGAAAATTTTTGAAGTAAATCTTGAATTGAAGCAAGGATTTTTGAAAATAGTAAAAATAAATATAAAATGGAAAGAAATTGATTTTGAAAGAGATATGATTGAAAAGATATGATTTGAAAAAGATTTGATTTTGAAAAATTATGAAGATTTGAAGAAAATCTAAATTAAAAACAAAATCTTCCCTCTAGTGTCATCCTGGCGTTAAACGCCCAGAATGGCATCCATTCTGGCGTTTAACGCCCAAAACTCTACCTTTTTGGGCGTTAAACACCCAGCCAGGTACCCTGGCTGGCGTTTAAATGCCAGTTTTCCTTCTTCACTGGGTGTTTTGAATGCCCAGTTTTTTCTGTTTGATTCCTCTGCTGAATGTTCTGAATCTTCAATTCTCTGTATTATTGACTTGAAAAGACATGATTTTGAAAATATTTTTGAATTTTTAATGATGAGAAACAATCAAAATACAACTAATCTTAGGAAACTCAAATCAAACAATGCATGCAGGACACCAAACTTAAAAATTTTCATATAAGAGACACTAACAAATTGAGAATGCATATGAGAAACAACAAAATACACAAAACAAGAGAATTTAAAGATCAGAGCACTGAAATTATCAAGAACAACTTGAAGATCAATGAAGAACATATTGCATGTATTCGAAAAATACAAGAAGAATAAAAACATGCAATTGACACCAAACTTAAAAATTGATACTAGACTCAAACAAGAAACATAAAATATTTTTGATTTTTATGGTTTTATAATTTTTTTTTGTGATTTTCGAAACTTATATGAAAAAAGAAAATAAAGAGAATCAAAACTTTTAATGAGAATTCCAGGAATCATGCAATGTTAGTCTAAAGCTTCAGTCTAAAAAGATTAGACATGTTTGGCCAAGCTTCAGCAAGACATTACATTCAGCAGCTAAATTGATGAGAATCAATCAGCTTTTGTGATGCTAAGAACATCACCTTGAAACTCTAGAATTCATTCTTAAAAATTTTGAAAAGTACCTAATCTAAGCAACAAGATGAACCGTCAATTGTCCAAACTCGAACAATCCCGGGCAATGGCGCCAAAAACTTGGTGCACGAAATTGTGATCTTCAACAATGGCGCCAAAGGACTTGGAGCTCTCAAACGTGAATTACACTTTGTCACAATTCCGCACAACTAACCAGCAAGTGCACTGGGTCGTCCAAGTAATAAACCTTACGTGAGTAAGGGTCGATCCCACGGAGATTGTCGGCTTGAAGCAAGCTATGGTCATCTTGTAAATCTCAGTCAGGCGGATTCAAATGGTTATGGAGTTTAAGGTGATGAAAATAAACATAAAATAAAGATAGAGATACTTATGTAATTCATTGGTGGATTTCAGATAAGCGTATGAAGATGCTTTGTTCCCCTTGAACCTCTGCTTTCCTATTGCCTTCTTCCAATCATTCATACTCCTTTCCATGGCAAGCTTTATGTTGGGCATCACCGTTGTCAATGGCTACATCCCGTCCTCTCAGTGAAAATGGTCCTGATGCTCTGTCACAACATTGGCTAATCAGCTGTCGGTTCTCGATCATGTCGGAATAGGATCCATTGATCCTTTTGCGTCTGTCACACACCCCACAATCGCGAGTTTGAAGCTCGTCACAGTCATCCATTCCCAGATCCTACTCGGAATACCACAGACAAGGTTTAGACTTTCCAAATCTCAGGAATGGCCGCCAATAATTCTAGCCTATACCACGAAGGTTCCAATCTTAGATTAAAAACCCAAGAGATATGCATTCAAACTTGTTTGCATGTAGAACGGAAGTGGTTGTCAGTCACGTGTTCATAGGTGAGAATGATGATGAGTGTCACGGATCATCACATTCATCAAGTTGAAGAACGAATGAATATCTTGGAGAAGAAATAGACTTGAGTTGAATAGAAAAACAATAGTACTTGTATTAATTCATGAAGAACAGCAGAGCTCCACACCTTAATCTATGGTGTGTAGAAACTCCACCGTTGAAAATACATAAGAACAAGGTCTAGGCATGGCCGAATGGCCAGCCTCCAAACGTGTCTAAGATAGCAAAAGACTTCTCAAAGATCAAAAGTATAAGGTCCTATTTATAGAGAACTAGTAGCCTAGGGTTTACAGAAATCAGTAATTAATGCAGAAATCTTCTTCCGGGCCCACTTGGTGTGTGCTTGGGCTGAGCATTGAAGCTTCCATGTGTAGAGACTTTTCTTGGAGTTAAATGCCAGCTTTTGTGCCAGTTTGGGCGTTTAACTCCAGCTTTTGTGCCAGTTTTGGAGTTAAATGCCAGAATTCTTGAGCTAACTTGGAACGCCTGTTTGGGCCATCAAATCTTGGGAAAAGTATGAACTATTACATATTGCTGGAAAGCCCAGAATGTCTACTTTCCAACGCAATTAAGAGCGCGCCAATTGGGCTTTTGTAGCTCCAGAAATGTCACTTTGAGTGCAGGGAGGTCAGAATCCAACAGCATCTGCAGTCCTTTTTCAGCCTCTGAATCGGATTTTTGCTCAGGTCCCTCAATTTCAGCCAGAAAATACCTGAAATTATAGAAAAACACACAAACTCATAGTAAAGTCCAGAAGAGTGATTTTTATTTAAAAAATAATAAAAATATAATAAAAACTAATTAAAATATACTAAAAACATACTAAAAACAATGCCAAAAAGCGTATAAATTATCCGCTCATCAGCTAACTATTTATACTGAAATTTACATAAGCTTTAAATATATACGTTAAGCAGAGAAATTAGAGCAGAGTAAAGAAACACAGAAAACAGAGTAACCAGAGCAGAGTAAAGAGGTACAAAGAAAAAGAGTAATATAGATACAGATAAAAGAGTAATCAGAGTAGAGTAAAGAGACAGAGAGAGAAGAGTAGTAGAACACACGAACTGATAATGTTAAATACGGGAAGTACCCACGAACTGAATGATCATTGGTCTCGGGGAAACCTATGAACTGTTAACTATTTCGTGTGCGGGAAAACCCACGAATTGATAATCATTGATTATGGGAATAACCCACTAACTGTTATATGTTGATCTCGGGTATAACCCACGAACTGAGGATTGCTGTGTGGTTGTATGCTGATCTCAGGTATAACCCACGAACTGAGGATCTCTGTTTTATTTGTGTATTGATCTCGGGGAAACCCACAAACTGAGGATCTCTGTTTTGTTTGTGTGTTGATCTCGGGGACGCCCACAAACTGAGGATCACTGTTTCCCCTTGTGCGTATATTATGGGGTCGAGCTTTGGGCCGACTGCCAGTAGTCACGAAGGAGTGGTATTCTTTCCACCGACACGTATGCACTAAGGACACAAAGGAAAACCATATATGGGACTTGTTCCTAGGTAATGTCAGGCTGCAGGGTGTAAACTGACACGTGAGCTCATGGTCTGCATAGGACAGACATGCATCATACTTAGTTGTGCATTTCCTCTGTTATGATTGCTGAATGAATGTATGCTTTGTTTGTTTGTATTCTATTCTTTGTATTTGTGTTTTATTTTCTTGTATTCTTTTGTTTGCATTCTGCTTTCTTTTTTTTCTATTTTCTCTATTTATCTATCTTCTGTTAACTATTTCTCTATATTATGTTATTCGTCTACCAAACAACATGGAATTAATGAACTTAACTAATAACCCCGGCCCTACTAAGAACTCCCCAGTTCTTACCCCTTCTTTCTCCCTTCCCCCTTCAGATGGAAGCATGAGTACCCTTCCGTAGTTCATTGACGACCGTTCGTAAAAAGGATTCCGCTCTAGATAGTCTTCTAAGTTTAGGGTGAATCTCGTTCTCTGTTTATATGTATATACTGTGAGACCAGCCAATGTCTACACCCCGTTTGTATGCAAACTTTAACTTAAATCCTGTGTACGAGACTCCTGTTATGTAGCTGCTTGATGAGGTACCAAAGAGACGTCATATGGCAATGACTAATCGTGCAGAGGAGTAGTAGATGATGTTCCACCTTTTGATGACGTTCCACCTGACTTGAGTTTTGAAGACTTAGAATGTATTTTTCCTCGCTTTAGTAGTTTAGAGGGACTAGGTGAGTATAGAGTCTAAGATAGCCTGGGTGCCAGCTTAGGGACTTCTTGAACAGGTTAGGGCCTGGGATGTTGTATGTATATATATGTATATAGTTATTATCTAGCTATATCTAGGGGTGTTCTAACTAAAGATCTTTACTCTAATAAAGGCTGGATAACCGAATGTTATTAACTGTTGAGATGTATATAAGTGTGGTTGTTTATAACTGTTTTATCTATTATTATTTGTGAATTGATTATGAATGATTCCGTCTATTAATCCAAATATTTTCAAAAAAAAAAGTACCTCGAAAAATAACTACGCTTTTAACAACAAATCAGGCTCATATAATAGATAATAGATAATAATTAGACAAGTTGGTAGCGCTCAGTTTCTAGTATGATCATGACTTACTAGAAATTGGGTCGTTACACGTACGCGCACCTGGTGATTTTTGCGACCTACGCGCAGGCGTACAGTGCGCGCGCGCGTCAAAGAAATTATGGCCTAGCCATATAAGCACGCCGGCTTCTCGCTTCAGCTCCATCTAGCCGGCTCTGAGGGTGCGCATCCACGCATACGCGTACGGTGCGCGTGCGCGCCCATGTCCAAACTCCAAAACTTCAATTTATTCGATGCTCCTTCCATTCATGCATGCTTCCTCCACTCCTCTTAGCCATTTTTGCCCTATAACTTCTGAAACCACTTAACAAACGGGTCACGGCATCGAATGGTAATAGAGGAAGATTTCAATATAGAAATTTTTATGCAAAAGAAGCATGTTTTCATCTATGAGGCAAAGTGGGGAAAGGAACACAAAATCATGCAGTTTTATATGAATAAGTATGGAAGATCATTGATAAAACCCTTAAAATCTATACATGATAAACCCTAAAAAGGGGTTTATCAACCTCCCCACACTTAAAGTATAGCATGTCCTCATGCTAAAGGAAAGCAAAAGATCAAAGGATCACAAGAGAGTGAGACTCATGGGATGCAATCTAACTACATGAATGCAACAAGGGTGTATGCTATTATCTACTTGGTCAAGAGCAATTCGATCTTCCTAGAACACTTACATATATGCAAATAGTGAAAGGGGATGGGCAATGTATGAACTCTACCAATTCTAATCATCAAAGTGAAATATGCATAGCTTGCATGAAGAATGCTCGCAAGAGCCGGGAACAAGGAATTGAGCTTCGAACCCCTCACCGGAAGTATTTGTACTCTATTCGCTCGGTGTATAGGGTTGATCACTCAATCCTCCCCTATTTCATGCTCTTCCAAAATTTGTTCTTCCTCTAATAATCAACAATTATTCTATGCATGCATACATATATCATGAGGTCTTTCGTTAGGTTGTAATGGGGTTAGGGTTAAGGTAGGGTTATATATTTGGCTAAGTGGGCTAAAAATTGAATCCTTTGATTAACTTGAGCTTCCCACCTAACCTATATAACATCCTATACAATTATGTACTAACTTAGCTACCCATTCCTCACTCTTTCACATACTCATGCATTTACTTTTGATCATTATACATATGCATTGATTTGCCTTTAGGTCTTACTTTGGGGCATTTTGTCCCCTTTTATTGCTTCTATTTTTTTTCTTTCTTTTTCTATATATTTTTTCTTTTCTTTTTCGCTTTTATTTTATTATTATTATTTCTTTTTTTATTTTTCATCATTTTTTTCCTTTTCTTTTTTCAACTATATACAAGAACATCAATGCATAAAGTCTATTCATTTAATCAACACATGAGTATGTATCCACTTCCTAATATTTTTAACAAGAACAATAACATACTTTTACCTCAACCGATGCTCTCCCCCATTTTTCCACACTTGAATGGCGCACACGCACTAGCCTAAGCTATTCAAGGATTCAAATAGGGACATTCATGGTTTTTCACTTTTGGCTTGTGATGTGCTAAAATTAAGAATAAGTGAGTTAAGCGTAGGCTCAAAATTGGTTGCAAAGGTTGCTATAAGGTAAGGTCATTTGAGTAAGTAGCTGAGTGAATTGATGGCCTCAATCATGTACATGCATTCATACATATAACAATGGACATATAGAGTCAAACAAATTAAGGATTACAATCATAGAGAGAGAACAATGCACACAAGAAGGAAAGTAAGTGGCTAGAAGATGTATCCACGCAATTAGGCTCAAAACTCACTTGCTTGTGTTCTTGGCTCAAAATCTATGTTCCAAATTACATTCTTCAACAAAGCCTAGCATCAAAAGTTTTCAAAATTGGTAGGGTCGCCCTAAAATTCTAGCTTCTTAGGAAAGAAGTCATTACTCTAACCAAGTGGACTTATTAAGAGATAATTAACATGCAAAGGATGTCAAAAGGTGAAAAACCTAATCATGCAATCTATCATAATTAACAAAAGAGAATCAAAATTTATTCAGGTGTTACCTATGAAGACTGGTCAGCCGACCAACCTCCCCACACTTAGAAGTTGGCACGGTCCTCCATGCCTTGAGTGAGATGCAGTGGTTGATTGGCTTCCAAGTGTCCATCATCTGCTCCATTATCGCTATCTCCATTATCGGTGCCGGTGGATGTGGAAATATCCGGTTCTTCCATAGGTGGTGCTAGGCAACTTAGAAGCTTCTTGACAAAAGTGTATCGGCGTTAGTTGTGCCGCTCATAACGATCGAGCTTCTTGTGGAGGTCCTCTATGCGTTGCATGGATGATTTGGGTGGTGTGCTTGAGGTGGTGGGGATGCTCATGGGGATGGCTAAGATATCTCCCGTTTGGAACAACATCGCCGTCTATCGGAATTATGACCCTCTGATCCTTGGTCTCTCGGGGGACACCGGCTGCGGCTACTAAGTCGGTCACTAGAGCGGGAAAGGGTAGGTTCCCCTTAGCGTGGATGCGGCCCATAGCTTGGCGAATGAGACGGGGGATATGCAGCAGTCTCTCTGTGAGGACACACCAAACCAACAAGGCTAACTCGGCAGTGATAGATAAGCCATGGGTGCTTGGGAGCACATAGTAGGCTAGAATTTAAGCCCATGCCTGAGCCTCTCTAGTGAGAAAACGTGCGGTGATGTCCTTGGGCCGGGGCCTCATCCTTCCTTGAATCCAGAATGATTCGGGTATGGCAATGACCTTAAGGACGGCATTTCAATCAAACTCATATTCACATCGTGCTGACAAAATCTCTTGATATGCATCAATCCCTTCCGCTAACGGTCCGGTCTTAAGCACACTTTGAATGGCCTCCTCTGTGACGGAAACTTGTCTTCGATGCACAAATACCGATGCAAGGGATGAGTAGTGGTAATTGGTGTAAAATTCTACCACCCAGGACAAGTTTGCTTCACATGGCTTCCTCAATAGGAACTCCCATTGCCGTTGCTCGATGCGGGGCATGACAAGCGGTATGATATGAGCTGGAGGGGCTAGAAGAGGCTCCGCATGATAGTTCCTTTCTTTGATCAAGGGGTAGGCAAGTTCGCAATAGCAGTTGGGAACTTGTTCGGGTCCCTTGCCGGATTGTCCTTTTCGAAAACATCAATGTTAGCAACGCTCCTTGTCTTATCGAGGAGGGGATTGGCTCTAGGTGCTTGTTGTGCTTTGATAGTGGACTGGAGAGGTGCCTTCTTGGACGCCTTTCCTTTGTCTTTCTTGATAACCATCCTAGAAAAGAGGGAAAGGTGGCAAAATTAAGCTCAAAGAAGTACTAAGAAATAATAATCATGCAAGTGATAAAGCATAAGAGAATAAGTGACTTAGATACATGACAGCTGCAACATGTAACCATGGCAACAATGAAAATCATGGCTAATCACTAGCATGTGATGTATGAGTGGTATATGCATGCAAACAAGAAACATGAGAAGCATACACTTTTAACATCAATAATAAGAGGTGAGTGTCAAGGGATGAGCTCTGTAGCTCAAGATATGAGCTTGAGAATATTGAAGTGAATAGTGCTCAATCCCTTCTCCTCTCCCTCTTTTTTTTTTTAACTGGGTAAAATGATCATGTGTGCGTCCGCACAGAATGAAAATGTGGTGGGATGCGTGTGCATGGAAGGTGCGAGCGCTGCGAACAGAGCGTGGGATAAAGGGTGTGCGTATGCACACTGCTGTGCGCACCCACAGAAAATGAAAAACAGGGGAGGTGTGCGTACGCACGATGCTGTGCACACGCACAGAACTCTGTTTCTGCAACATTTTTAAAGCTTCTAATGCACCAACCATGATACAAATGAAAAGTTTTCAAGCCCAAAACAAACCATTCATAAAAAACACATGATCAAGCATAAAATGCAACTAATTTAAATCTAGAATGCAATCAAACTAAGCTAATTAAAGAGACAAAATTCAATAAACAAAACTAAAAGAAAGAAGAGTTGAAAAGATATTACCATGGTGGGGTATCTCCCACCTAGCACTTTGGTTTTAATTCCTCAAGTTGGACTTTTGGTTGGAGCTTGTGTCATGGTGGCTTATACTTCCACTCATCCTTGAGTTGCCAACCATGCTTGCTCTTCAAGAATCCTCCGGGATCCCAAACGAAGTACATCAAGCTCTCAAGCAACCTCAAGCAAACAATTGGGATCCTCTTGTTGACAATCATTTGTGCCCTTGGATGAATAGCCTCTCCAAGCACCTTTGAAGCACCCACATGAATGTTGGACTCCTCCAATTTGGACCTTGAACCATTTATGCCTTGAATTCCTTTGACAACCAATACCATTTCTTTCACTATTTAGCACTCCAAGAAGCACCCCAAGTTGATAATCCATTTCCAAGAGAACAAATCGGTATGGGCCTATGAAGCTCATTGAAGATATTGGTACCCACTCAATCTATCCTTGGGGTGGAGTTATCCTATTAAGCTCTCGCACAATTGCTTCCACTTCTTGGGTGTCTACCTTTTCCTCACCACTTTTTTATAGCTCTTCCCTTTCTCTCTCAAATTCAAGAGTGGAAGGTTCCTCAAGATCATTGAGGGAGTTGACCAAAGTGGACAAAAATTTATTAATGATACAATCCACTTCTTGATCAAACTCTCTCAATTCTCTATTTACCTCTTCCGGTTCACTAGTTCTACCTTCCTCCTCTTTTTGCGACTCTTGTTCTAGCTCTTCTTCTTTTCCTTGAGGCTCCATGTTCTCCTCCTCACTAAACTCCTTCGTTGCTCCTCCATATTCTTCAAGGGAAATGTCTTGATTGCTTGAGTGTCGTGAGGCTAAGCGGTTCACCGCCTCGACTATGGTGGCCATGAACTCCCCTTGTGTCCTTCGGAACCCTTCTTGGTCTTGGAAGAATGCTTGAAGGTCTTGTTGTTCTTGGGGCAAGGGTTGAAAAACATCACATTTTGGTGGAAGATAAGGTTCAAAGGTTGGAAGAAAGGTTGCGTAGTTGGAGGATATGTCATGTGGATGAGGATATTGAGGTGGTGTATAAGGGTGTGGTGGTTCATATGGTTGGTAACAAAGTGTATAGACATTTTGATCCCATGGAGGTGTATGGTATGGTACTTGAAGGGTTTGTAGTTGAGGGTTGTGTATGGGGTATCTCTCATATCCTTGGGTTTGATATTCACAAAGGGGAAAGTTCGGCTCATTGTAGTATGAGGGAGGTGTTTGCCATGAGTGTTGCTCATACACAATTGGTTCCTCCCCAAATTGATTCTCCCACTCCATGAAGCAATCCCAATTGGAATTCATCATGCCCTACAAAACACTCACAACCAAGCTCCAAGCAACAAGGGTGATATCTCATAAAGAAAAAAGAAAATAAAAGCAAAAGACATAAGTAAACCAGAAAAACAAACACCTTAATATTAACAAAAATGACTAAACAACCAAAAAGCAAGATATTTACATCAACCAAAAGATAGCACTCAATTGCATCCCCGGCAACGGCGCCAAAAACGTGATGAGTGAATTGATATCGATCTAGAATTTCTCAAAATTAGAATATGTTCGTTGCAAGTATAGCCTCAACCAACAAGTGATGCTCGATCAAAGTTTACAATTTCTAATCTAAACCGAGAGTCTTTCAAGCTCGGGTCGTCTACCCTAGGAACTAATGCCAACAAGTGCACAATTTTGGTTGTGAGGAAACAAAGGGGTTTTTCAATGATAACGAAGCAAACAAATAAAGAGATAAAAGAACAAGAAAAAATTACAATTAACAAAGCAATAAAGGAATAAAAGAACTATGTATGTAATATAAACAAGTAATGCTATAAAGTGATGGAAAAGTAGTTTAAGACATAAATGAAACCTTGACTTGGGATGAATTAAGGAATCCCTTCCTTGCCATAATCACAACTATGATAATTATCATGAATTAATCTTGCTTAGTAACCCCAACCATCAAGAAGTAAGTCAAGCAAGCATAATTGACCATAATCTATAAGTCCTAGTCAACTTACAAAACTAGTTGATAAAAGGCTAGCTTTAATGGAAACAAGAATCAACTAACTCCCCAAGAATTATCACTAAATGTTGGACATTATGGCTCTAGTGATCCATAAACTCATTTTCCCAAGCCAAGGGGTGAAAATCTACCCCATAACTAAGATTGGCATTTCATCAAACACATAGAGGGCATAAACATAAAACATGGTAAAATTGAAAAAATAGTGAAAGCTATGAACCATAAATGATAACAAGCAACCAAAACAACTCAACAAACATAAAATAAGCATCAAACATTAAATTCATGAACTAAAACTCAGAATTGCAAAGTAATGTAAACTATGCATATATTCACAAGAGAACTTGAAATAGATGAAAGTGTAGAACAAGAAATGTAATTAAAAGAGAAATTAAAGAAATACTTACAATGCAATTGCTAGAATCCAAAATCAACTTGAAGTATAAAATGCTACAAAACCCTAAGAGAGAATTTTCTATACTACTCTACTCCTACTCCTACTATGTGTTTCTCTAATCTAAGATGGCCCCCCTTGTTATGTGTTAATATGCCCTTAATATAGCCTTCCAAACCAGCCTTCAGCACTTCAGAAATGGACCTAAAGACCCACAAAACAGCGCAGCATGTGACTTTTTAATGGAGGCATGTGCTGGTACCTGTACGGACGCACAAGTGTGTGCGTCCGCACACTTCGCCGAATTTCCACTTGTGCGTACGCACAGAGGGTTGTGCGCACGCACGCATGGTGATTTCCTCCTTGTGCGTACGCACACATGACTGTGTGCTTCCTCCTTGTTTTCTTCATGTTTTCTCCCTTGTACATACTTTCTTCTACTTTTGGCTATCCATTCTTGCCTCTAAGGCCTGAAATCACTCAAAAAACCTGTTATGGCATCACATGGAATAAAAGTGAAATTAAATTGCTCATTTCAAGCACAAAAAATGCATGTTTTCACATTTAGGTTCAATTTAGGGATCAAACACAAAAGTATGCTATTATGGTGCTTAAGTGTAGGTTTATGTGATGAAATCTACTCAAATCAAGCTAAAATATATCAGAAAATATGGACTCATAACTATGCAATATCAAACAAATAACCTAATAGTGCAACGACCCAACTTCCAGTACGTCATGATCGTACCAAAAGTAAGGAGTTACTAACCTATTTCTTTTATTAACTATTTAATATTGAGCCTTTAGTTCGATATCGCGTTTCTATTTTATAGAAAATTCCAGAAAATTTTGTTTTTGATTATCACAATCATATATCAAACATTTCAAAGCAATAATAATCACATAATATTATTAATAATAATATCTGTCATACAAAAGATTTCAAATAAAACTCAGATACAAATCCTATCCCTCTATATAAAATAAAAATCTTAAGCAATAAGGACGAGGGAACTCTATGAAAGCAAATTAGCTCATACACTTAACTCATAAATAAATTCTATAATCGCCTGCAACTTCAAACTGTGTCTTCGAACCTGTGTCACTAATAGGGTGAAAGATTTTGGGGTGAGAACAAACCACATATTCTCAGTAGGGAATGGGAATGCCGTAAAAGTAATGATTAACATGCAAATAATTAACTTTGCTTATAAAACCCCTTTTACAAAACCTTAGGAAATACTTTTTAATCTTACTTTAGTTAATTAGTTACTTTCTTTAAATCATATTACTTAAATAAAGTCTCAACCATCACAATAACTAAGTAAATCAGCAACATAAATAATATACCCAAACCTCATTTCACAAATACCATTCCTCAATACTTTACTAAGTTCACAGCATCAACAAAAATATCCAATCAAACACACAAGCAAGTCACCAAGACAAGCAACACAATCACAAAGAAACAAGACAAGCAACACAATCAAATGCATATGCACAAACAATATGATGCATGTCTGTCCTAAGCAGACCATGCGCTCACATGTCGGTTTACACCCTACTGCCCGACATTACCTAGGAACAATTCCCAGATATGGCTTCCCTTTGTGTCCTTAGTGCATACATGTCGGTACTTTCCGAGATCAATGATCATTCAGTTTGTGGGTACTTCCCCAATTTAACCAATTATCAGTTTCACACTCTTGTTCAGTAACTCTTTATCATATTACTCTTTTCTCTTTTCTTTACTCTGCTCTGATTTTTGTCTTCTCTTTGTCTCTTTATTCTGCTCTAATTATTCTCTTCTCTTTGTCCTTCTACATCTTTCCTTTAACCTTTTTCTTAATTTCCCTCAGGCATTTGCTCATAAAAATCTTAACCATTAAATCATTTTATAATCTCTACTTTAGCAATCTTAATTCAAAACTAACTTTAAAACTATTTTTTTTTAGTTTAACCCTCTTCAAAGGACTTAAGTAAATCATATATTTTAAATTCACTAAATGCTTTTTGAAATATAATCCTCTCATTAAAATTAATCAAATAAAACTCTTCCAAGTTTACTAACTTCCAAAAGACTCAAAAATCATCTCTCTCTTTACTATTCAAATACAAATATTATAAATTCATCAAACTTCTAAAATGTAATCCTTTATTTGAAGCTTAAAACATAATTCTTTTCATATTGAATCAATCTCAAAACATAATTTCTTTCTTAAATAATTTAATTTTGAAACATAAACCTTTCTTTGGTAAATCGAGTTTAAAATAGAATAATTCTTTTCTTAACTAAATAAAACTTAAATAATCATTTTCCAAATCCGAATCTTCTAAAATAACTTCTCAAATAAAACCTCAGATTTTATAAAATTTCGGCAGCACCTCCCCTAAAACTCAGACTTAGCCACCCTTACGGGTTCCCTCTTTCTCAACAATTCAACAATCCTTTCTCAAGAATTATCAAATACAAGATTCTCAAGCAATCAGAAAATCCACAATTTGCAATTTTGACATAATCCAACCATCCAATTTTCATCTCATCAATTCATAACTAAATCCATAAGTCATAGAATCATTTCAAATTAAACTCAATCAATTGTCCATCCGTTTATCAGCAACTATCATAACAGATTCTCAATAATTATCTCATCATAATTCAATTTAAGAACTAACATCCTTTCATCAATTAAAATTAGAATTTTACCCAGTCATCATTTTTTTTAAAGTAAACCAGTCTAACTTTAAAAACTCATAACTAATTTCCCAAAACCAATCTTCAATCAGTCACCAACCAAATCCACTACCGTTACAATATATCAAATAACCAGCACATCATTCAATTCAATATAAATCCGTCAAAGATCAGAATTTCAGTCAATTTGCAACCATCAAGCAAACCAGCCTATGGCAACCAGCTCAACATAATCAAATAACAGGATTCTAAGTAATTCCAAACAATTAGAAAATCGGTAATAGTTATAGCCTCAGTCAAAATCAGTATCACCAGTTAATTATTCACTGCAACAAAACCAAACTGAATTCATCAATCATCAACATGTCAGTTTTTTTAAATAATTAACTCAACATATTTTAATTTAGTAAATAGCACCAGTTTAATCACCGTTCACAACCACATTTAATTCGAATCATAACTCAGAAAAATCACAATAGCTAACCATTCTCAAACACATTTCAAATCATTCTTGTCAATTAAGAAATTCTTAACTATTATTAACCATTTGCACTTATCCAAATAACTTTGTAGGGATTCTAAATTAAAAACGTTTAACTTTAAAAATAAAATCCCTACCTCAGAGTGTCGAAATCCATAGAAATTGGGAATGTTGCACTCATCAGCAACAACTTTAATAGTAGCCATATCATCTCAAAGTAGTAGCAGCAACAGTTTGGCATCTCCGATCGACGGCAGCAGCACTCTGTCAGGTTCTGACATCTGTTCTGTCCCCTTGGCAGCAACTACAGTAGTTCTGGGCAGCTCTAGTAGCGATTTCCAGCACTCGTTTTGTTTCCTGGGTTGCAACCATGGTGGTTCTGAGCAACTCCAGTGATGGTGGAAGGCCTCAGCATCAGCCAAACAGCAGCAGTAACAATTCAGAGTAAAGCCAGAACAGGGCCAGACCAACAATAATAGTTCCAGCAGCGGCGGTTGCGTCTTCTTGGATTCCAGAAA
The DNA here is from genome assembly GCF_003086295.3 of Arachis hypogaea. NCBI lineage: Eukaryota > Viridiplantae > Streptophyta > Magnoliopsida > Fabales > Fabaceae > Arachis > Arachis hypogaea. The sequence goes on along the minus strand of NC_092052.1, from coordinate 49,439,357 downwards.
CCTGAGGCAGAAGCAGAACTAGCTAGCTTCTCCATTCGGTCCTCCAGCGATGATGTCCGGCGATGTAGCAGTTCAGCGACGGCGACGACTTCCATCGACGGTAGCGGCGGTGAAGTGACATGGTGGCGGTGACAGAAGACTTCTCCTTCCTCCTCTGTTGCGTCGTATCTCTCTCTTTCCCTCCTCAGATTCGCGCTTTCTCTCTCTCCAGCGACAGCGGCTCCGACCACATCAGCGGTGATAGCGACGGCGACGCACGATACTCCTCCAGCGGCGGCGACGCGTGGGTTGACGATGACGGCTCCATGGAACGGTGGTGACGGCACAGGCAAGATGCGGCGGTGGCGGTGAACTGGACGGCGTAGAGTCCGACTCCTTCCCCTCCGATTCCGAGCTCTCTCTTCTTCCCCTCCTTCTCTGCATTTCTTTCTCAATTCTGTGTGTGCTTTTTACATTTAGGAAAAGAAAGGGGGTGGGGGTACGGCTGAGTGTGGTGAGGGAGTTAGGGTTAGGGTTTCGCAATTAATTTGGGAATTAGGGTTTCTGATTCAATTTGGAATTTTATAAAGGAATATGGATAGATATGAATAGATATTTTGATAAAATTGGAGGGTAGAATAATTTTAAAACCAAATATACTTTCTTAAAAATATTTAAGAACATTATTTATCAACATATTGCTAAGTTGAATTAATGATTTCTAATTTTAAGTTATAAAATAACTATTGATAATAAAGATCGTACATAAATATTATTTGCCATAAACTTAAAGTATTTATAAAAATTAATCTAATAATTTCTAATAAATTAATTTCTAAGAGTTCAAATTAATAACATAATTCATTCAAAATAGAATTTATTTAAATTAAATTATACAATTCTTCTTATTTTTTAATTATCAAAATTATGATTTTAATTATACCAAATATCTAATAAAGATTATATAAAAATTTTAATTAATTTAAACTTCAATTATCATGAAACTCCATTTAATTATCTTTAGTAAAATAATTTTCTTAAAATAAAATTATCAACAAATAAAATAAATCACAAATAACTAATTATTTGATTTTCAAAAACTAGGGTTGTTACAAATAGCATCAATGAAAAGACACACAGAGTATGCAATGAAGCACAATCGGTCCATCGCTCAGGCTCACGAGGACGAACTGCTCTGATACCAATAATTGTAACACCCTAATTAGCCTAAACTTTACCTCGCGTCGTAAAGCAAAGGTTAATCAGAGATTACGACGGTTCTAAGCTCATACATAATATATATACAAAAGGAATAGTATAATCTAAAAGCCCGATGAAGGATATAGCCCGAAAACAGGATTTCAAAAGCGCAAAACGTACTAATGAAGCTATAACTTAAAGCACAAGATACAGATAAGATATATCAAAATATAATAGTATAATATCATAAAAATCTAGCCACAGCTCGCGGAGTTTAAGCCGGCTAGCCATATACAGACCAAAAAGAACCAGATAGTAAAAATAGCTTATACAAGTTTTGTTCTCTCAAATACAAGCCTCTAGGCAAAACAAAATACAAAAGTGAGAGACATGTACAAAATAAGCCAAAAAGACTCAAAAAGATATCCGGATCCTCCGCTTCTGTTACCAACCAGACAACTCACCGAGGTGGGTTACGACCTGCATCTGAAAAACACAACAAAAATATGGTATGAGAACCGGAGGTTCTCAGTATGGTAACAGTGCCCAGTGATGTAGGATATAAGACCCCGGGACGCCAAAGGCAATCCTAAGCTCCATATCCATCACAAGATTCAAACTTAAGGCATACTGAAACAGTTAAGCATAATTATATAAACCTTAACATAAATAAACTGGGTAAGTTATCTTAGGGGATTTCTATTCTAACCAACACCACTGTCCCACAGCCTTCACCAACCGATCCTCCATGCGATCCCATCGCCACCGCCTTCCGAACCTCCTCAATCCCAGTAGAAAACACAGGTAATATACAATGCAAGTAAAACACAAGTAGAAGCATATAAGGCAAATAATTCAAGTAGTAAATAGGCATGTTATACAAATAGGCAAGCCATTTTAAGTAGTCAAAGCATACAAACAGATAGAAAATGCATATGATGAATGTCTGTCCTAATGGTTGTGATATCACATTGTCAGTTCAACTGCCAACCCGACACATCTCCATGGAGATGTCACCCTTTGGAATCATCAATGGGAACCCCGAGATATAGTGCTCAGATCACTGTCCAGGATTTTGTACCTGCATGCTTTATAGATCCGAAAGGATGCGAGCAGGATACTCTTGCCACAGACCTCACATCTCAGCGTAAGCGAGATTAGACCACTGTCCTTACGCCGCCGCCGCTACCTCAATAGGCGGGATCCAATCACCGTCCCTACCGGGCGCATAGCATCTTAATCTCAATACAAAATAATAGTGCAGTGGTTTTTCAGAAAATATTTTCAATACATCAGTGATTCCTCATCACACATTCGAGTCCTCGACTCATTCCAACCAATGTCAATTCACATTTTTATTCCAAACTCAACGGTTCCTCAATCCTCATCTCATACATCAACCATTCATTACATAACATCACACCATCCTCAGCACACCAGAAACCTAGCCCTCCATTTTTTAAGTTTTTCGAATAATATCATCTAAAGCCATTAAATTCTTTCCTAATGTGCTAAAAGTCCAAAACTAAGCCCAAGAGTCCTAAAATGGTGTTAGAGAAGCTTTCAACCTTGTTGGGAAGGTAAACTTGTTGAAAACAAGTAAAATTTGAAAAACAGGGCGTGTGCAGCCGCACAGAGGTGTGGGGCGCATGCCCAGGAAGATTTTAAAAGTGTTCGTACGCATAGAGGTGTGCGTACGCACAGGTGTCAAAATTTTTAATGTCCGTTCGCTTGCACAACCTGTGCCAGCGCCTCCAACAGACTGGCCTTTCCAACGTGTGTGTGCGCACAGGGCTGTGCATACGCACAGGTTGAAATTTCTGATTGGTGTGTGCGCGCACCAGCTGTGCTAGTGCTGCAACCAGTAAGCACTTCCCTGCCTGTGTGTACACACAGTTCTATGCGTGTGCACAGGTTTTAAAATTTTGCAGGGTTGTGCGTGCGCACAAGGCTGTGCGTGCGCACATACCAGAAATCTCAAAATTCTGCAACTTAGCATAATTTTAGATTTTCAACACCAACTTTGAATGATCATAACTCCCGCTACAAAAATCCAAATTTTACAAACTTTATATCAAATTGAAGGGTTTTCAATATGCTTTAATTTCAAACAAATTCCAATAAATTTTGAAAATCGAGGCAAAAGTTATGATCAAACAAAGTTTACCGAAAACCAACTTTTACCCATGTTCGCAATTCCCACCATTTCTTACCATACACATTCTAAACCATACCAAACCATTCAAAACTCTATTTTTCATCAAAATTAACCTTTTGTGTCATAATACGTCAACCTTACCATATTTTCCTTCACATTTCACTATTCTCATCCTCAACATCAATTATATAACACTTATTATCAAACCACATTCAAATTTACCATTTCATCAACCTCAACATCACATCTATCATAATAAACCAAATTTCTAATCCATACAATTATTCAACATCATCATATCATTATCAATCATCATATTATAATCACCTTTAAATCCTCAAATTCTCTCTCTAACTTTTCGGAATCTAATTCGGGCATTATAACCACTTAATTAACTGGTTGATTAGTTGCGATTCTTACATGTCATGCGACTATTGAGTGAAAAGTTTGAATAGACGAGCGAGGCAAAGAAGACCATCGTTTGCGAATTGGGATTTGGTGGTCTCATGCACATCCCACTAATGAATGTGCTACACAAACTGTTAAAGGAGTTGGCTAATTATTTTAATTTGGACAAAAACAAACTGGACACAAGCCATGGTTCGTTTAAAGTTAAACCCAAAATAATAGGGGCTGCCCTTGACCACAATGCATCAGGTAACTGATTACAGAAAATCTCTATACTTGCATTCTCTGTAATCTATTCTTTGTAATATCTTATTATGATCTCATGTAATCTAGTAATAAATTTAGGTGTATATGAGTGATATTTGGGTTTATTTCAAGTGATTTGGAGTGTAAATTTTTTTTATAGGAGATCTATTTCCTGATAAAGTGAGTTTTAAAGATCTTTCTGAGTAGAACAAAGTGATTTTTATTAGGTTCCAGGGGAAGACATTAAAGAATCTGACCGATGAGATGATGAATATCTGTATTGACAACGACCAAGATCGCCTGATGTTCAAGAGGTTTTTTTTCCTCTATATTCAAATGGCGTTCTTGTTGCCAACTACAATAAACAAAGTATCTTCTGTCCACCTAGCTCCAATTTTTTGGATGGACAATGTAACCAAGGGCAACTGGGGTGCCCATGTGCTCAATTTCATCATCAAAGGCATAACCAATTACTGTTTGAAAAAGAAAAAATTGATTGATAGCTGCCTCTATACCTTGATGATAGTCTATTTCCATCTAACAAAACACGTAGACAAGAAGGGAGAAGCAATCCCTAGACTGCCTTGGGTTAGCCACTAGAATAGACAGCTGCTGGTTGTGAGGATCAGAGTAGAGATTGATGGTCATATGGTAACTGAATAGAATACCTTCTCTAATTTGAGTATATTTTATTTATGTAGATGTTGTAAACTAACATTTCTACTATTTCAGGGCATTGTCAAGAAGGCGGAAGTCAAAAAGAAGTTGAAGGAAATGAAAGAAAAATAAAAAAAAAAAGAAAAAAGAAAAAGACAAAAAAGAAGAAAGCAAGTTCATCCGAGAGTGATTCATCGGACAGTGAACTTGATTTTTTGCTTATGGCCACGTTTTTTTTTTGCTACGCTTTTATGAGAGTGGCGATAAAATAAAGATTTGGCCACGTTTTTTCCACTCTTGAAAAGCATGGCGAAAGGTGTCAATGGCCACGCTTTTATGAGAGTGGCAATTGATGCGAGATTTTGCCACGCTTTCATTTGCCACGCATAAAAAGCGTAGCCGTAGAGAGAAACCGGCACGCTTTTAAAGCGTAGCAATAGAGTTTTGTTATTGCGGCGTTCGAAAAGCGTAGGCATTTCCTAGAAGCCTTTTGGCACGCTTTAAAAGTGTGGCCAAAAGGCTCCCTCGAAAAAAAAAAGGTAGGGATAAATTAAAAAACCCCTTCTTCGTTTAAAGACTCAATTCACTTCGAGAAAAAGGTTCATTGTGCTCTGCCCTAACCCCTTCTTATTCGTGCTCTGCCCTAACTCCTCCATCAAAAGCCCCAACGCGACGAAACACTCACTGCCCTAACTCCTCCTCCTTCATTGTGCCTCGCCCTCACTCGCCGTGGATGCTCCCCATTGCCGCTGCTCCCTTATGTCGTTGCAAAACCCTAACCCCCTAACCCCTTCCGCGTCGTTCCCTTCCTGCTTCTTGCTTCTTTGTAAGTCCTCTTCTTTTATTTCTTTTCCTATTTCACTTTACCCCCTCTTACTCCCTCCCCCCTTTCTGTTCATTTATTTTTTACTTTTAATTACCTGATTCGTTGAAATCAGGATGTATTGAAGGCAATCTCGTTGAAGCAGAAGTGGGATTTGAACGATTTGCGGGTTCTTAATTCGGAATCTGTTGGGAACAGGTTCAGGTTTGGAACGTTTTAAAAATTCGAGTTCAGAATTGGGTTTGGGAAAAAGAGCAATTTTTCTGTGAAATTCTCTGACCAGGTTGCGAGTTGGAGCAAGTTGAGGAGGAAGCCCAAATTGGTGGAAGAGGATTTATAGGTCTGATTCATCATGTTAGCTCCACGGCTGTTCTTGATTCAATCAATTTGGAAGGTCCTTTTGAGTTGGTTGTTGATGACACTCACAGATTCTCACTATCATTGCCTGTATGATATGATTTCTCATCTAAATTTTAGTTTTTTAGTAGTTTTCTGTTGCTGTTCATTCAGATCTCTGTATGGCAGAAGTAGCTGAACTTTTAGTTCATGTTTCTTTTCTTGTTCACTTGGAAGTTGTTGTTATTCTTTCTTATGTCGCTATTAGATTAATTTTTTATATTATGTTTTTTTTTTAGTAATTTTAAGTGATAGCCAATCATAGAGTTTGAACTTTGAAGGAGTTGTTAGGGGAGTTAAGAGTTTAAAAATCATCCTCTGCAGAGAGCACAATTTACAATTAAATTCTTGCTAAAATTATTTAAAGTTACTTATATATTTGAATACTGTTTAATTTTTGTGAATTTTGAAGCAGCTATTTATTGTCGAGACCATTGTTATCATCACCAAACATGAGTTCATGGTCCCATGTTTTCATTGTGTTTTGGTTTATTTGACTGAATCTTAGTAGAAATGAAGTAGGAATGCACCATTTGGATGTTGCATAAGTTCCTGAACGAATTGTAAAATTAACTTCCAAAATTCAATCCTTGGTTTAAGATTCTTTTCCTTATAAACACACTTCTCTAAGTTCTCTCATCTTTCTTTTATTTCTTTCTCATGGATTAATCCATTTCCTTTCCTAATATATACGAAATTCATGCCAAGATTAATGTGATATATATTAAGAGAAAATTAAAGGGACGAATAATTGATGATGAAAGGCATTAGCCGTAACATGATTTTCAATATGTATATGTATAATGTATTGTTATTCCTATATTATTTTTATTTTAATTTAATTTCTCCACCGAGAGAAAGCAACATAAATCTTCAAAATTAATCAATTATCTAATAGCTACTACCCAATATATTGAAGCTAATTAATGAGTACTTAGTAGTATTAGCTTTATCCATTTAACTTTCTGCAGCTGACTTTATTATATGCGCCATGCATAAGGCTTTCATGCTGATATGTTGTAATTTACTTTGGATAAATAGTAACAAATTCTTGTTTCTCAAATCCAGGGAGCAATCTCACAAATTCATTTCTTCAAAGCTCTACCATTTGCACCAGAAGACTCCAAGAAACTTGTTAGTTTTTGCTATGTCTGCTGATGGTATTACCTCTTTTTTCTTCCTCATTCCCTGTTTTCTGAATTTTGTAAAGGCTTTGGGAATTGATGCTACTGGTGTCTTTGTCTTGAATTATTGGATTATTATTACTGGATTTGGATACTAATTCTTGCCGATTGCCACTATTCCGAGGGTTACCTGAAACTGTAGGTCGATCTCGGACGAGATCTTCTATGCTGGTCGGAGATGACGCGTCCGACTTGTTGAACTGGCAATGCTGCTGATCCTTTGTCACCGGAGGGTGGTGGTACCTGCAAGGGACTCCGATGCTTAAGTTAGCAAGGGTATTAAGAAGGTATTTTGTAGAATCAGAGTATGAGTTATACCTGGGTGCTCCAGTGTATTTATAATGTTGTAGAGTGATCTTTTCCTGGAGATAAGATAGTTATTTTATCTTATCTTTGAGTAGAGTTATCTTTATCTCTGTGGAAACCGCCCTTTTCTTTCTAGGCTTGAGCCGCCTTTGGACTTGGGTCGTGTTCCTCTGTTTGGGCCCATTTTCTGGGCTTTCCTGGTGATTTGGCCGAACTCTTTTGAGAAGAGGTCGGGTAGTTTTGACCTGAAGAGGTTGGTCGACTCAGCCCGAGTCGGACAGTTCGACCCAGGATATGAACAGTGCCCCTGCTCGAGTGTGGTCTTCCTTTTGAGGTCGAGTCCTTAGTTTTAGGACTTCAATCCTTCTCTGGAGAAGCCGAGCTCGAGCATTTGTTGATCTCTTTTTGTAGAGCTTCCCTCTGAATGTGGAACGTTTTTCTTTACTCTTTTAATTTTGAAAACGTGCGTTTCTTGCCTTGGGAACGTGCGAAGGTTTTAAATGCCCCTTAACTTCCCCCTTCGCCATTTCCTTTGCTTCCCACTCCTTACTTCATTTCAAATTTTCAAAGAGTCTCTCTTCTCCGTTTCTCCTCTTCTTGCTTCACTGCAACTTCTCATTCTTTGTGTTCTCTCTTTTGCTTTTGAAGAGGCGATCGTCGGTGTTTTTACTGCTTCTATTCTTCGATCAGTTTATCGTTCCTTCTCTATTGCAGGTTGGTCTTTTTTCTTTCTCTTTTCTCTTCTTTCTACGTCGTTCCTTTTCATGTCTGACTTTACAGAAAGATTTTATCTTTGTTTGGGAAAAGTTTGAATCTTTTTGTATTTTGCTGTGTCTAACCGCCGTTGCGTGTTTTGGGAGTTTCTTCCATTTGCATGAGTCTTTTCTTGTTTCCTGCTAGTTAAAGCTTTGAATGTTGTTACTATCTCTGATTGTATCTTCTTGATTTGGAACTTTGAAATAATGAACTATTTGATTCTGAGAAATGTTGCGTCTTTAATGATTTCCCCTTTGCATGCTTTGATGTTTGATATTTCGCTTTTGTTGATAGGCTGTAAAAGGTGATGACTTTTGATAGATTATTTTGTGTTTTTTCTTGTGGAATATCGCTGTCAAAAGGAGGGTTGTTTTCTTGTTTGAGGGATGTCGGGATGTAGGTCGCATTCTTTTGAAACCTTATTCTGTTGTTACCTCCAAAGGGTGCCTCTGGACCTTGGTGTGAGTCCTAGGGTCCCCTTTTGCTGTTTGTATGCTTTAGCCCGAGTTGTATCCATATTTGTCTGAGATGTTTTCATTAGTAATCCATTTTCTTTTTCTTACTATAGGACTAGTTGACCCATGTCATCTCGCAAAGACATTATCGAGACCTCTTCCAGAGTCCCCGAAGGCATGTCGGATTGGCTGGACTCCCTCGTGTTGAAGTGTGTCTCTGTGGTAAATGCTGAGTATTGTGTAGAGCCGAAGAAATATCACAGGATTTGTAGTAGACAGGAACAAGAGAAAAATTACGAGCTAGTAGCGCCTGATCCCGATGAGAGGGTTTGTTTCCCGACCTCGGTCCAGGGGGAACGTCCCTTCTTTTATACCTATGACTATTTTTTCAGCCAGCTGAATCATTACTTTTCCTTTTACTCCTTTTGAGACCAATTTGTTGTGGTCGTGCAATGTATCTCCATCCCAGCTTCACTCGAATTCGTGGGGCTTCCTTAAGATCTTTCAATTACTGTGTCAAGAGTTGGATGTTAAACCATCTCAAACCCTTTTTCTTTACCTCTTTGTTTTGACTAAGCCCGGGATGGCTAAGAAGAAGGCTGCTCGGGTATCTTTCTGAGCTGCCCAGGGAAAGAAAGTTTTTTCAATGTATGATGAATCTTTTCACAATTTTAAGAACTATTTTTTCAAGGTCCGAGCTATTGAAGGAGCCCGACCTTTCTTTTTGGATGAGAATAGCGAGCCCAGCTTTTCTTTAGAATGGCAAAAAAATGTATTGGTGTCTAGGTATACTTGGGAGATGTTGGATGAAGTTGAGCAAGCCTTTGTAACTGTGTTAGAAGAGAATTGGGGGCAGCCTCCCCATCTTGATACAAAGAGATTTCTAGGAAATCTCTCACTTCTCCGAGCTGAGCTGGGTAGTGGTCGACTTCTTTTGCATCTTGTTGTGCTTGTTTATTTTGTCGAGTTTATTCCTTTTCCTTTCACCTTATAACTTGGTTTTTTTGCTGTGTATTTTCAGAGATGATTAGAAAAAATGACTCCATGAAGGCCTTTAAGAAGGCAAGAAAGTCTACAGCAGCCCAGAACATCTCGACAAAGGGGGCTGGGGAAGGATCTTCCCAGGTTCCTCCTCAAAAGCCGATATTGAGCACTTCTGGGCCGAGGAAGATGATTCCTACTCCTCAGGTCCACTTGGTTGATCTTCCCCATGCTTCTGCTGCTACCTCTTCTCCTACTTCCGTCCCTCCTCCAAAAAGACAGAGGACTGTTGAGCCTTTCAATCTGGATGCCCCCTACTTTGACGCTGTCGGGTTTGTTGATCAACAAATTACTCCTTATGATGTTGTTCCTACTGAAAATGTATCCATTCTTCGTCATTTGGACTTCATTACTCGGAGTGGTATAAAAATGGCAAACATGGGGCAGCGTTATTTTGGACTGCCCAGGATGTTCCAGTTCACTTGACAAAGGCTTTTATGCAGGAGGCTAAGTCGGAATATGACAGGATCAAGGGGTTAAAGGAGGAGCTCGAGGTGAAGGTGGCTAAACTGGAAAAGGAGTTGGAGGGTGAGAAGACTCGGGCTACTGCTGCGGTGGCTTCTGCAAATTTGGCTGAGGAGATAGCGCATAAGCATAAAGAGAGCTATGTCCTGGCCTATGGCAAGATGATAGAGCTCAGGGAGAGGTTGAAATCTGCTCAGGCCGACTATACCGAGCTCCAGGGCCATCTTGTAGGTAGCGTGAATGCTGCTTATGAGAATTTAAAGGCTCAGGTTCGAGTTCTTGCGCCCGAGCTTGACCTTACCCTATTCAGCTTGGACAACGTTGTAGAAGATGGTAAGATTGTCCCTGATGGCCCAGATGATGACGATGTGGATGTAGACCCTCCTCCTGTGCCATCTGCAAAAGCCTCTGCTGCCCCGACTTCTTCAATTCCTACTACTGAGGTTGGCCGGCCCGAGTCTGACCCCTGATGTCCAGATCTTGAACCGGGATGATGGGACTGTAGATGCGATACCCCTTCAGACTCGTCCTCCTTCACCCCGAGATACTGCTACTGGGGAGTCTTTGAATCCTTTATAGTTTTCCTTGATGTATTGTGTATAGCCCGGTCTGTGGGCTTTTTGAACTCTTGTTTGTGTTTTGCCTGACTTGGATTTTTTAGTTGCTTTCCTTAGCACTTTATTTAGAAAAACAAATGCCCTTTCAACTCTTGAAGTCGCCTTTTCAGGTGGCCTTTTGATTTATAGTAGCTTTGTTATATGGTTGTTTGCATCTTTTTGACACTTTCAGGAATCTTTAGAGTGTTGGAGTTTTGCTGTCCGACCTCTTTTGATTGCCTTTGTGCTTTATTTCCTACTTTAGTCAAGGCTAGTGAAGAGAGAAACTTTTGCGTGGTCTAGAAATTCACAGATAAATCCTCGTTGCAGATATAGCTTCTAAACCAACAAAAGTCCTTTCTTACAAACGTTTTGGTTGTCACAAGTAACAAACTCCTTAAAAATTGATAACCGAAGTATTTAAACCTCGAGTCATCTTCTCAAGGAACTGCAGCGAGGTGTTCTTATTATTGGTTATGAGTTTTGTAAATTGGGGTTTTTGAAATAAGAAGCAAGTAATTTAAATGACAAGAAAAATAAATTAATAATAATAAAATCTCTTGGCAAGGTATAAGAATTGGAAGTCCTATCCTAGTTATCCTTATCGATTGTGATAAGAATTGGATTTTTCTCCCACTTTGTTAACCTCTAACTATGAAGGTAAGTTAAGTGGATGAATTAATTTTGATTCCTCAGGTCCTAGTCTTTCCTTGGGAAAGGCTAGAGTTATTGGAACTCGAATTAATTCTTGAAGAATTCCAATTTTCAATCAACAATGAGTTTGATAACTCAAGTGTCTCCAATAACTCAACTAAAGCCAAAAGGAAAAATTCTAAATTAAATTAAAAGCATTCATAAATTTGAAACACATCAAATTACGTCTAAACATAAATTCAACTTTAACATGGAAAGGTTCATAAGTCAATTGGGAAACATAAATCAAATACAAATAAAAGTATTAGAGTAAATAAAAGTAGAAATTAAATATTGAAGGAACATAGAACCTGGAATGAAGAGATCATAGCTTAAACATAATAAAAATCCTAAATCCTAATTCTAAGAGAGAGGAGAGAGCCTCTCTCTCTCTAAAACTACATCTAAAACTAAAAATTATGAATTATGAGCTGGTGTTTGTGAATGGATGCATTCTCCAACTTTATAGCCTCTAATCTGTATTTTCTGGGCTGAGAACTGGGTCAGAAACAACCCAAAATTCGCTAGTTTCGAATTCAAACACGCTGGTTTTTTTGCCACTGCAACGTGTCCGCGTAGACCACGCGTTCGCATCACTTATCGTCATGGAAACTATGGCAAATTTAATATCAAATCAAAGCCCCGGACGTTAGCTTTCCAATGCAACTAGAACCGCATCATTTGGACCTCTGTAGCTAAAGTTATAGCCGTTTGAGTGCGAAGAGGTCAGGCTGACAGCTTTGCAGTTCCTTCAACTTCTTGTATTCCTTCCATTTTTGCATTCTTCCTTTCCATCCTCTAAGCCATTCCTGCCCTATAAAGTCTAAAATCACTTAACACACATATCAAGGCATCTATTGTAATAAGAGAGGATTAAACGTAGGGAACTTAAGGCCAAAGAAGCATGTTTTCAATCAAAGCACATAATTAGGAAAGCAAATGTAAAACTATGCAAATAGTATGAGTAAGTCGGTAAAGAGTTGATAAAAACCACTCAATTGAGCACAAGATAAACCATGAAATAGTGGTTTATCAACCTCCCCACACTAAAACATTAGCATGTCCTCATGCTAAGCTCAAGAGAAGCTATAAGAGAGTGAAGACGAATGGTAGAATGTATGAAATGCAACCTATCGGTATGAATTCAACTACATGCAAAATGTTTCTACCTACTTGGTTAAAAGTAAATAAGCTCTTCAAGACAAACATAAATTAGATTTTACTAATTCAAATCATATAATAAAAGACAAGTAAACTTGTGAGAAGATAGCTCAAAAAGCAGGGAACATAGAATCAAGCATTGAACCCTCACTGGTAGTGTATATCACTCTAGTCTCTCAAGTGTATAGGGTAATTCACTCTACTCTTCTCTAGTCATGCTTTCTAAACTTTGTTCTTCATCTAACTAATCAACAAATATTTAGCATATCAATGCAAACATCATGAGGTCTTTTTAGGGTTGTAATGGGGCTGAGGTAAAGGTAAGGATATATGTATGGCCAAGTGAGCTTTATAAAGTGAATCCTTGATTAGTCTAAGATCTTACCTAACATATACATACTTTATATAATTTAAAATACTTTACCTAGCTACCCAAATTTTCCACTTTTGTATTTCATGCTCAAGTATCAAACTTATTTTTGAATTTTGTCCCATGTGCATTGATTCTTTTTATTTTTCATTTGGGGTAACATTATTTTTCTTCTCTTTTCTTTTCTTCTCCCTTTTTTTTCTTTTTTTTTTGTATCCCCTTATTTAATTACTTAATATTTTTTTTCAATGCACATGGTAATTTAATTATTTTGATTTCATATGAGCATGCTTCCCAAATTTTCAAATAACTTATTCAATTTAATTCCCTACTTTTTCATATCATCCCATGTTCCCATAAAATTCCCCACACTTAAATTATATACAATATCTATCTTAAGCTAACCAAGGATTCAACTTGGGATTTTTATTTTGTTTTTCTGCTTAAGACTAGTAATGTGGTTATGAAATAAAAGGGGTTAAAAAGTTCAAAGTGGCTAACAAGGGTGATGTAAAAGGTAGGCTTATTTGGGATAAGTGAGCAAAAACAAGTAATGGCCTCAATCATATGCAAGCATGTGAATACACTAAATAATGGACATATAGAGTGGAACAAAGTAAAGATTGCAATTATAGAAAAGAAAACACACAAGAATAAAATATTTATGGTTAAATAATGTGACCATATAAATAAGCTCAAAATCTCACAGGTTGTGTATTCTTTGGCTCAAAAACCATGTTCCAAATACAACTTCAAACAAGTTTTAACATAAAAAAAATTTTTTCAATTTAAATTAGTGAAATTTTTCAAAAATAGAGTCCTAAAAAGAAATTTATTATTTTAACCAAGTAGTGACTAAATGCATAAAATCAAGCAAACATGCAATTAAACATGCAAATGCAACAACTGATTTAACAAAGAAAATTTAAACATTGGTGTTGAGACAGGAAGGTACTAACCCACGGAGATCAGTATCGACCTCCCCACACTTAAAGATTGCACCGTCCTCGGTGCATGCTGAGATGTGCAGGTGAACAGGTTGTTCCAACTAATGCTTTTTTTCAAGGATTGTGCAGATGGACTTGTTTGTCTCCCCTTTTAGAAGTTTCTCCTGTTTTCTGTCTTCGGTGGCCAGCCTGAAAGAAGAGAAAAAGAAGAACAGTAACCTAGAAATAAAGATAAGAAGACAAATAAAATATGGTTGGGTTAATGCCAAATAATAAGGGTCTCAATTACATGGTAGCTACAACATGTAAGTGAGAAAAAAATAGAAGCACATGGCATACTAGTGGTGCAAGATTTGAAACATAGGGGAGGAGTGTGGGTAACGGAAGTATCAATATAAGCTTATGTCAATGCAAATGGAGTGTGAGTATCATAAAATTTTGGCATTGGTAGATAATTAACATCATCCCACAGTGTAAAACAAGTTACTAAGCACCAAAGTAAATTCAAGAAAAGATGCAACAGTTGAATAAGAAAAATTTTTAACACCAATGGAAAAAATAATAAATTTAGAAAAGAAAATAAAATATGCACAAAATTAAAATGCAATGAATGAAAATATGCAAATAAAAAAAATAGAATGAAAGTGAAAAAGGATGAGAAGTTAAAAAGATGAAGAAAAAGAAAGTAAGAAAGGAGAGAGAAAGAAAAAAAAGATAGAAGAAATTAGGATTAGAAAAGAAAAGATAAGATAATTGGCGCTGATCTGATAAGTTTGTGCGACGCATGTGACGCGGACGCGTGGTTCACTCGTTCATGTGATTGGCGATATTCTCAAGTGACGCGGACGCGTGGAGCACGCAGATACGTGACTTGATTTCTACTAGTGGCGCGAGAGCAGCCTCGCGTTCGCACAACTCTCTGTTTAGTTTGCTTATTGCCAAAATTTGGGGTGACGCGATCGTGTGGATGGCCATATTTGCAAAACGACGCAGACGCGTGGGGCACGCGTTCGCGTGGTAAGGCTTGTGCTTCTAGCACCGTTCCAGCCCCATTCCAGCCTAACTTGATGCCAAACACCCTTTTTACGTCGATTTTCAGGGCACGCGTTTGCGTGGGTGACGCGGACGCGTCAGCGACGCGGTCGCGTGGATCAATTTGTGCCAAAGGAACGCCTCCAGCCATGCTCTCGCATGACTCTCTGTTCACATTTCTTTTTTTCCAAACGCACTGGTGACGCGGACGCGTCAGCGACGCTTCCACGTCACGTGCGTGCCCTTTTTTTTATGCAATTATGCAGTATGCAATATGCAGTGTTAAGGTAGATGCTATGAAAACTTCCAGGTTCAATGAAAATAAAATAAAATAAAAATAAACAACACGAAATAAAATTGAAAAAGAACGATCATACCATGGTGGGTTGTCTCCCACCTAGCACTTTTAGTTAAAGTCCTTAAGTTGGACATTTGGTGAGCTTCCTGTTATGGTGGCTTGTGCTTGAATTCATCTAGAAATCTCCACCAATGTTTGGAATGCCAACAGCCTCCGGGATCCCAAACAAGGTGCAAAAAGCCTTTAAGTAAGTTAAAGCAAGTGATACGGCCCCAAGAGTGTTGATAGTTGGAATGAATTCCGGGGTCCCAAACCTTACTTTTGCACCCGTCTTCTATTTGATCTTCATGATTCCTGATAAATCCCAATTTTGTGGTTTATCTTGTGCTTATTTTGGGGGATTTTATCAACTTTTCTCATATTTATTCAATGAAATAGCATGATTTTGTAATTCTCCCTTGATTTGTGCTTAAATGTGAAAAAATACTTTTTAGGCCTTAAAATTGGTGATTTTAACTCACTTTAATTCCATTCGATGCCTTGATATGTTTGTTGAGTGATTTCAGGTTCATAAGGCAAGTATTGGATGGAAGAAGTGAGGAGAAAAGCATGCAAAGTGGGAGAACTCATGAAGAAATGAAGGAACCGTGAAGCTGTCAAGCCTGACCTCTTCACACTCAATCGACCATAACTTGAGCTACAGAAGTTCAAATGAGATGGTTTCAGTTGCGTTGGAAAGCTAATATCCGGGGCTTCGAAATGATATAAATTTTGCCATATGTTGCTTCGCGTTCAGGGGCGCGCACGCGCCATGTACACGTGCGCGCCGATTCTGCCCGTGGGTCCACTTTAATGAAATCGCCCCCAGCGATTTTGCAGCTCATTTTGGGCCCAATCCAACCCATTTCTGATGCTATTGAACCCAAGGATTGAAGGGGAAATGAACCAAGTAGTCATAGTTGAGTTTTCATCATGTTTTAGGATAGAATTCTAGAGAGAGAGGCTCTCTCCTCTCTCCTCTCTCTAGATTTTAGGGTAGTTTAGGTTTAATTTTCTCAAATTCATCTTTTAATTCTTGTTTTGATTTAGTCTCTCCTTTTAATTTCTTGTTATTACATCTCTATTCTTCTAGTTTTACTTGTCATTTCCTTTATTTTGTCATTTTTATGTTTATGAACCATTGTTGAATCTTAATTTTCTTTAATGCAATTTTATGTTTCCATGTTCTTTTATTGATGATTTGAGTTATTGATTTACTTTTCTTGCAATTGGTAGTTGGTAGATTTTATTATTCTTACAAATTTACCATGCTTTCCCTTTGTACCCACCAAGTGTTTGATAAAATGTTTGGTTGGGCTTTAGAGTAGATTTTGGGCATTCTTGGCTTGGAAAGAGTAATTGGGCAATCTTGAGTCATGAAAACCCAACTTATGTTGGTGATCTAGAGTTGTTAGCTAGTATTGTTTCCATTGACGCTAATCTTTGCTAATTTAATTAGTGAGTTGATTAGGACTTTTGGAATATTGTTTCCATTGACGCTAATATTTTGCTAATTAAATTAGTGAGTTGGTTAGGACTTTTGGATTGAGATTAGCTAGTCTCGTTAGACTTTCTCCCTATTTGTTGGAGATGACGTAATGAGATAAATTCTTGTTTATATTTGTGACATGATTAATTAGTCTTGTTTGACATTCTCCCGATGTGTGAGTTAACTAAATAAGGCGAATTAATCATTGCATGACTAGGATGGAAAGCCTATGATCTCAATTCGTTGCCATGAATGTCTCTCTTTATTAATCGTTTTCTTTATTAATTGCTCTCTTTACTTTTCTTGCACATTTATTTTCTTGCCCTCTTATCAACAAAACCCCTTGATCCCCGTAGCCAATAATTGAGCACTTCATTGCAATTCCTTGTGAGACGACCCGGAGTCTTAATACTTCGGTTAATTCTTATTGGGGATTGTTATTTGTGACAACCAATATTTTTGATTGGGAGGATTGTTTGTTGGTGTAGAACTATACTTGCAATGAGAATTCATTCATTTGAGGAAATTCTATACCAACACGATAATTCTCTTAAATCAAATCCATCCGGGTGGTTCAGCTTTAGAATTCTCACTCAAGCGTCCAAATAACTTCCCAGACCCATTCAATTGAGCTCTGCACCAACCTTTGCGTTTAAACTTAAAGCTTTCAACCATAATGAACCTTGCAGGGCAACTCCAACCACTAACCATCTTCCTCTTACTCTTAATGCCACAAAGAGCTCCAAGTTGAACATCCGTCTCCAGTAGCCCATATTCAAGTGGAATTAGAAAGCTAGGGGGTATGAATTTTACCCACTTGAATATTGTGAAGGATGATGGCAACTTAGGGGGAGGTATTTCTAACGAATTTGCAGGCTCCACTCCCTTGTGCTCTTCTCTGACAACTTCCACCTCTTTGCAAGTTTCTTCAATATTAACCTCTTCTTCTTGGTAGCTTTCTTCCAATTTGATCTCTTCTTCTTTGCTCACCAAGGGCATGGGAGGCTGTGCTTCTTATTCTTTAATCTCCATTTCTTGACCAACCTCTTCCAAGTCTTCAACTATGATATGCCTTGGAGGTTGTACACCCTCCTTAACATCAAATGCAGCCGTCTTGGAAGGAGGTTCTATGTCTTGACTTTCCCATGGAGGTTCAGCATCTCCCAAGTCTTCAACCACTTCTTCTTCTTCAATAATTCTGGCTTCCTCCACTTGTTCCAGTACAAATTCATGCTCCTTACTGTCCACTGGAGTTTCTAATGTCTCCTTCATGTTACGTTCTTCATTAGATTGTCCACATGAAACCATGGGGGTTCCTTGAGTGTCCGAACGTCGGGAAGCTAATTGATGTATCGCTTGCTCCAATTGATGAAGGGTTGCATGAAATTGATCCACTGTTTCCTTGAGACGATCCGTTGATTCTGGTTCTGTTTGGGTATCATAAGTAGGACCATAAGGCTCTTGGATTGATGGATATGGATATGGTGCATATGGAGGTGGTGGTTCTTGGGAGTAATTGGGTTGGAATTGGGGTGGTTCTATATATGGTTCATATGGTTCATAAGGTGGTTGGCATGGTGGATGAGGGTTAGGATCATATGAAGGTGAATGGTGGTAGTTAGCTTGTGAGTGTAGTGGTTCAAAGTTGTGTTGAGGAGGTTCATAGGCATATGATGGGGGTCCATCATATCTATCATCTTGGTATACCCCCTGGAATGGCTCTTAACTATAGTAATTTGGTGGATGTTGGTTGTCACGGAAGGGTCCACCATAACTATTGTCTTGGTATGCATCGTGGAATGGTCTTTGTCTGTGGTACTGTGGAAGGTGTTGTTGCCGGAAGGGTTGATCAGATTCTCATGGCTCCTTCCATCTCTGATTGTTTTGACCTTGATGCATGTTCCTGTTATAATTTCCATTCCTTGCAACAACATTGGAACCAAACTCAAAGCGAGAGTGGTGAGAACTCATAATAGTAATTAAAAATTAAAAAGGAAAATAAAAACAAATTTAAATTAAAAGGTTATTGAAATTTAAAATTTGAAATTTGAATTTTGAAATTTAAATATTGAATTTTGAAATTTAATTTTTGAAATAAGATAAGATAAGATTTTGAAAAAGATATGATTTTTTTTTTGAAAAAGATTTGAATTTTGAAATTTAAATTTTGTAATTTGAAATTTGAATTTTAAATTTTTAAATTTAAATTTTGAAAACTGAAATTTGAAATTTTGAAATTTGAATTTTACAATTTTTTTTATTTGAATTTTGAAAATTGAAATTTGAAATTTGAAATTTGAGTTTTAAATTTTGAATTTTTGAATTTAATGAGGAAAGAGAAAAACAATAAAATGACACCAAACTTAAAATTTTTTAGATCAAAACGAAGAAAACAACTAAAAACAACTTGAAGGTCAAGATGATCACGAAGAACAACTTGAAGATCAAGATGAACACCAAGAACAAATTTTTTTGAAAAATTTTCAATAACTAAATAAAAATCAATAACCTCTTAATTTATGAAAAAGCAAAAATAAAAACAAATAAACAAACAAAAAGCAAATATTTACAATAACCAATAATAAGGCACACGTTTGCAATTCCCCGGCAACGGCACCATTTTGAAGAGAGAAACTTTTGCGTGGTCTAGAAATTTGCAGATAAATCCTCGTTGCAGGTATAGCTTCTAAACCAACAAAAGTCCTTTCTTACAAACGTTTTGGTTGTCACAAGTAACAAACCCCTTAAAAATTGATAACCGAAGTATTTAAACCTCGGGTCGTCTTCTCAAGAAACTGCAGGGAGGTGTTCTTATTATTGGTTATGAGTTTTGTAAATTGGGGGTTTTTGAAATAAGAAGAAAAATTTAAATGACAAGAAAAATAAATTAATAATAATAAAATCTCTTGGCAAGGTATAAGAATTGAAAGTCCTATCCTAGTTATTCTTATCGATTGTGATAAGAATTGGATTTTTCTCCCACTTTGTTAACCTCTAACTATGAAGGTAAGTTAAGTGGATGAATTAATTTTGATTCTTCAGGTCCTAGTCTTTCCTTGGGAAAGGCTAGAGTTATTAGAACTCGAATTAATTCTTGAAGAATTCCAATTTTCAATCAACAATGAGTTTGATAACTCAAGTATCTCCAATGACTCAACCAAAGCCAAAACGGAAAATTCTAAATAAATTAAAACCATTCATAAATTTGAAACACATCAAATTACGTCTAAACATAAATTCAACTTTAACATGGAAAGGTTCATAAGTCAATTGGGCAACATAAATCAAATACAAATAAAAGTATTTGAGTAAATAAAAGTAGAAATTAAATATTGAAGAAACATAGAACCTGGAATGAAGAGATCATAGCTTAAACATAATAAAAATCTTAAATCCTAATTCTAAGAGAGAGGAGAGAGCCTCTCTCTCTCTAAAACTACATCTAAAACTAAAAATTATGAACTATGAGCTGGTGTTTGTGAATGGATATATTCTCCCACTTTATAGCCTCTAATCTGTATTTTCTGGGCCGAGAACTGGGTCAGAAACAACCCAGAATTCGCTGGTTTCGAATTCAAACACGCTGGTTTTTTTGCCACTGCGATGCGTCCGCGTAGACCACGCGTTCGCGTCACTTATTGTCAGGGAAACTATGGCAAATTATATATCAAATTAAAGCCCCGGATGTTAGCTTTCCAACACAATTAGAACTGCATCATTTGGACCTCTGTAGCTAAAGTTATAGCCGTTTGAGTGCAAAGAGGTCAGGCTGACAGCTTTGCAGTTCCTCCAACTTCTTGTATTCCTTCCATTTTTGCGTGCTTCCTTTCCATCCTCTAAGCCATTCCTGCCCTATAAACTCTGAAATCACTTAACACACATATCAAGGCATCTAATGGTAATAAGAGAGGATTAAACATAGGGAACTTAAAGCCAAAGAAGCATGTTTTCAATCAAAGCACATAATTAGGAAGGCAAATGTAAAACCATGCAAATAGTATGAATAAGTGGGTAAAGAGTTTTTAAAAACTACTCAATTGAGCACAAGATAAACCATGAAATTGTGGTTTATCAGCTAGCTTTGTTCAACTATTCTTCTTCGCATCCTTCAGATTGATTGTATTGAGTTCCTTATAGCGCACGCCTTCTATCGGTCGATTTCTTTTTAGCAATCCCTTGGGATTTACTTTTTATAACTCAGTTGCTTTGGTCTGACTTCTTCATGTCGGTCCCTTCTAAGCTATTTCTGGTAATCCATTTTTTAGTTGGACCTTGCCAGGTCTCTCTTTATGGATTACCTTTTTACAGCTTTAGTTGGTTTGGGCCGACTTCTTTATGTTGGTCTCTTCTAAGTTGTTTCTAGTAATCCATTTTATTTGGACCTTGTCAGGTCTCTTTTTATGGATTACATTTTATAACTTTGTGTGGTTTGTTGGGCCGACTTTATCATGTCGGTCCCTTCTAAGTTATTTCTAGTAATCCATTTTTTTGGACCTTGTCAGGTCTCTTTTTTATGGATTATTTTTTATAACTTTTTGTAGTTTGTTGGGCCGACTTCATCTTGTTGGTCCCTTCTAAGTTATTTCTAGTAATCCATTTTATTTGAACCTTGTCAGGTCTCTTTTTATAACTTTTTGTAGTTTGTTGGGCCGACTTCATCATGTCGGTCCCTTCTAAGTTATTTCTAGTAATCCATTTTCAGGGCTGGCCAGGCCTCTTTTTTATGGGTTACTTTTTATAACTTTTCGTCGCTTTGATCTGGTCCGACTTCTTTTATGTCGGTCCATTCTAAGTTATTTCTAGCAATCCATTTTTGTTTTATACCTCGTCATGCCTCTATTCATGGATCGCTTTTTATAACTTCTTGCATTATTCTGTTTTTGTCGCTTTTCATCTTGCCGATTTTGATCTTTGCTTGGCCTGACCTTTGATGAATTCAGCTTTCATCTTCGCCGACCTTATCATAATCGAGCAGTGACTTTGGTTTCACTTTTGCCCATCTGTAGCTTTATAATCGGGTGATGAATTTTTGCGTTTCAGATTAATGCGTCTTGATAAAGAGGATTTGTAGAAAATCTGAAAAAACTTTATTCAAAATAGAAAATATGCAAATATACACACGTGGGTGTTTTACCCCTCTACGTCAGGTAATTATTTAATCTTGGATTGGCGCCTCGTTAAAAAACCTTTTCAGGAAAAAGAGTGCACCTTATCCTAAGATCTTTATTACCTCCTAATTATAATACCTTCTTAGGTTGCAGGCGTGCCATGACCTTGGTAGCTCTCGCCCCTCGAGTTCGGACAGCCTGTAGTAGCCCTTTCCGAGCACTTCTGTGACTCGGTAGGGTCCCTTCCAGTTTGCCGCGAGTTTTCCCTCTCCAGGTCGACTTGTTCCGATATCATTTCGGATTAGGATAAGGTCGTTCTTGGCAAAACTTTGCTGTACTACCTTTTGGTTGTACCTTGAGGCCATTCGACGTTTTAGTGCCTCCTCCCTGATCCGAGCTCTTTCCCATATTTCTGAAATTAAGTCAAGCTCTTCTTTTTGAAGTTGGGAGTTGGCCTCCTCACTGTAGAAGATCGTTCTGGGGGACCCTTCTTCGACTTCTATTGGGATCATTGCCTCTATTCAATAAGCTAGTCGGAAGGGTGACTCCCTTGTCGTGGAGTGTGGAGTTGTCCGATATGCCCATAAGACTTGTGGGAGCTCTTTAGCCCAGGCTCCTTTTGCGTCTTGTAATCTCTGTTTTAGCCCAGCTAATATAACTTTATTGGCGGCTTCTGCCTGTCCATTAGCCTGGGGGTGTTCTACGGACGTGAATTGGTGCTTTATTTTCAAGTCGGCCACCAGTTTTCTGAATCCTGCGTCTGTAAATTGAGTGCCATTGTCTGTGGTAATAGAGTATGGAACCCCAAACTTTGTGATAATGTTTCTATATAGGAATTTTCGGCTTCTTTGAGCGGTGGCATTAGCTAGGGGTTCAGCCTCAATCCATTTTGTAAAATAGTTTACCCCTACGATGAGGAACTTGACCTATCCTTTCCTTGAGGGAAGGGTCCAAGGAGGTCGAGCCCCCATTTTGCAAATGACCACGGTGAGGTTACGCTGATGAGCTCCTCTGGTTGGGCGATGTGAAAATTAGCATGCTTCTGACATGGTGGACATGTCTTTACGAATTTTGTTGCTTCTTTTTGTAAAGTCGGTCAATAGAATCCGGCTCAGAGTACTTTTTTGGTGAGAGCTTGTGCTTCGAGATGGTTGCCACAGATGCCACTGTGTATTTCTTCTAAAACTTCCCTTGTGTTGGAAGTCGGCACACATTTTAACAGGGGTGTTAAAATTCCTCTCTTGTATAGAGTATTGTTTATGATGGTGTAGTATTGTGTATCCCGTTTTAACCTCTTTGCCTCCTTCTTATCTGTGGGGAGTGTTTCTGTTTTGAGGTAGTTAATTATAGGAGTCATCCATCCTTGATCCAGACCTATTATAGCTAGGATCTTTTCTTCTTCCGAGATTGACGGGTTCTGTAGTATCTCCTAGATAAGGCTTCTATTGTTGCCCCGGTTTGGTGCTAGCTAGTTTTGAGAGTGCATCAGCTCGAGCATTCTGTTCCTGAGGTATGTGACGGACCTCATATTCCCCTAGCTGTCCGAGCTGTTCCCTAGTTTTGTCCAAGTATTTTTTCATGGTGGAATCCTTGGCTTGGTAGTTCCTTGATATTTGTGAGGTGACTACTTGTGAGTCGCTAAAGATGATAAGTTTTTGAGCTCTGACCTCCTTAGCCAGCTTTAAACCAGCTAGTAATACCTCATATTCGGCTTGGTTATTTGAAGCAGGGAACCCGAATTCGATGGAAAGTTCGATTTGGGTTCCCTGGTTGCTTTCTATTATCACACCTGCGCCACTTCCGATTTTGTTTGAGGAACCGTCTATGTAGAGATTCCATTCTGTAGAGTTTTTCGGGGTGTCAGTAAACTCTGCAATGAAGTCGGCCAGATACTGTGATTTGATGGCTGTCCGAGCTTAATATTAAAGGTCGAATTCAAACAATTTGACTGCCCACTGTAAGATTCTTCCTGCTAAATCTGTTTTCTGCAAAATGCCTTTTATGGGCTGGTTGGTCCGAACCTTGATGATATGGGCTTGGAAATATGGGCGAAGTCGTCGAGACGTTAGTATGAGAGCATAGGCAAATTTTTCTATCTTTTGGTAGTTCAGTTCGGACCCTTGTAGTGTTTTGCTGATGAAGTATATAGGTTGTTGTCCATTTTCGTCCTCTCTGACCAGTGCTGAGGTAACTGCCCGATGTCCTACTGCGAGGTACAATACAAGTGGTTCTCCTTCCCGTGGCCGAGTTAGAATAGGTGGTTATCCCAGGAACCTTTTGAAATCCTGGAAAGCCTGTTCGCACTCTGTTGTCCATTCAAACCTCTTTCCCTTCCTTAGAGTGGCGTAGAAGGGGAGAGATCTTATTGTCGATTCGGCTAGAAATCTGGACAAGGCTGCCAATCTTCCATTGAGTTGTTGTACCTCTTTTACACAGGTCAGACTCTTCATGTCGAGTATAGCCTGGCATTTATTCGGATTTGCCTCGATTCCTCTTTGTGTGAGCATGAAACCCAAGAATTTGCCAGCTTCTACTGCAAAGGTGCATTTTGCAGGGTTAAGTCGCATGACATGCCTTCTTATGGTATCGAATACTTGGGTCAGGTCGGATAGTAATGACTCCTCGCTTTGTGTCTTTACTAACATGTCATCCACGTATACCTCCATGATTTTCCCGACATGGTCTATGAAGACTTTGTTCATTAATCTTTGATAAGTGGCTCCTGCATTTTTGAGTCCGAATGGCATGATGACGTAGGAGTAATTTACTTTTGGGGTTAAGAATGAGGTTTTTTCTTGATCAGGAGGGTACATCGGGATTTGATTGTATCCCAAATAGGCGTTCATAAATGAGAGGTATTTGTATCCGGAGGAGGCATCCACCAGAGCGTCGATACTTGGGAGAGGATAAGGATCTTTTGGGCAAGCTTTGTTGAGATCGGTGTAGTCAGTGCACATCCGCCACTTCCCATTTGATTTTTTCACCAAGACAACATTGGCTAGCCATAGTGGGTACTTGACTTCTCTTATGAATCCTGCCTCTAGTAGAGCTTGTACCTGTTCTTCCACAGCTTGGGATCATTCTGGCCCGAGCTTTCTACGTCTCTGCTATACTGGCCGAGATCCTGGGTATACTGCTAGCTTGTGGCACATTAGCTTGGGGTCTATGCTTGGCATGTCTGCGGCCTTCCATGCGAAGAGGTCGACGTTATTTCTTAAGAACTGTATGAGGGACTCCTTTACGTCTCCTTTTAGGATTGTGCCAATATTGGTTGTTTTATCTGAGACATCTCCGATCTGGACTTTTTCTATCTTGCCTTCAGATTGTGGACGAAGTTCTTCCCGCCCTCGAACTCCCCCGAGTTCGATGGTGTGGAATTCTTCTCTTTTGCCTCTGAGGTTCAGACTTTCGTTGTAACAGCGGCGCGCTATTTTCTGGTTTGCTTTTATCGTAGCAATGCCTTCTGTGGTTGGAAACTTCATGCACAGATGAGGAGTCGAGACTACTGCATCGAGCTGATTTAGCGTTGCCCGACCTATCAAGGCATTGTAGGTTGAACTCACGTCGACCACGATGTAGTCTATGTTGAGCGTCTTTGACCAGTTTCCTTTTCCAGAGGTTGTGTGCAGTGAGATGTATCCAAGTGGTTGGATTGGAGTGTCTCCTAGCCCGAATAAGTTGTTCAGATATGCTCTGAGTTCTTTTTCCTCTAGGCCGAGTTTGTCGAAGGCGGTTTTGAACAAGATGTCAGCCGAGCTTCCCTGGTCCACTAGTGTACGGTGGAGATTAGCGTTGGCCAATATGATAGTGATGACCATGGGATCGTCATGTCCTGAGATGACGCCAGCTGCGTCCTCTTTAGTGAAAGTGATAGTAGGGAGGTCGGGTGCTCCTTCTCCTCCCTCGACATGATATACTTCTTTAAGATGCCTTTTGCGAGATGATTTGGAGATTCTTCCTCCCGCAAATCCTCCATGTATCATGTGGACATGTCTCTCTGGGGTACGAGGTGGTCGTTCAGTTCGTCCGACGTCTTCATCCCTTCTTTTTTTTCATGGTTCATCTGTTTTTGCTGGCTAAGTACCGATCTAGTCTCCCCTCTCTCACCAATTGTTCTATGACATTCTTCAAATCGATGCACTCGTTGGTGGGATGTCCATAAATTCGATGGTATTTACAGTATTCTATCTGATTTCCTCCTCCTTTCTTGCTTTTGAGTGGGCGCGGTGGGGGTATCTTTTCAGTATGGCATACTTCTCGATAGACATCTACAAGAGACACCCGAAGAAGGGTGTAATTGTGGTATTTCTTGATCTTTTCTCCATGCTGATCTTCTTTTTTCTTGGACTCTTTATCCTTATCTCGGGAGGAGTAGGAGAATCCGGACTTTGAGGTCTCTCCTAGTCGAGAGTTTTCCTCCATGTTGATAGATTTCTCTGCTCGTTCTTACACTTTATTCAGAGATGTGGGATGTTTTTTTGATATGGAGTGACTAAAAGGTCCCTCTCGTAAGCCATTGATGAGACCCATAATGGCTGCTTCTGTTGGCAGACTTTGTATGTCCAGACATGCTTTGTTGAATCTTTCTATGTAGCTACGAAGACTTTCCCGATCTCCTTGCTTGATCCCTAGTAGGCTTGGGGCGTGTTTAGTTTTGTCCTTCTGGATGGAGAATCTAGCTAGAAACTTCTTGGCTAAGTTGTCAAAGCTTGAGATGGACCTAGGGGGCAGATTGTCGAACCATTTAATTGCTGTCTTCGTCAAGGTAGTCGGGAAGGCTTTGCACCGAATT
Source organism: Arachis hypogaea (assembly GCF_003086295.3). Lineage (NCBI taxonomy): Eukaryota > Viridiplantae > Streptophyta > Magnoliopsida > Fabales > Fabaceae > Arachis > Arachis hypogaea. The sequence continues at coordinate 49,412,758 of NC_092052.1, read as the reverse complement.
GCATCTGAGGCGTCAGTGAGATACATTCTACTTCTGAAATTACTGAGATGATGGCTGGGTTCTGATGTGCCGTCGTACGGAGTCATGTCAGGGGGTTTGAAGTCTTTAGGGATTTTGGCCTTCATGATCTCTTTGGTGAATGAGTCTTGGTATTTGCGGGGGCTATCTTCGTGGCTGGATCGAGTAGTTTTAGCTTTGAGATCGGCTTCAAGCTTTAGGTGCTTGTCTTCTAATTCTCGGCGTCGCCTAGCTTCCCTTCGTAGGTCTCTTTCAGCTTTCCGTTGATATTCGACCTCTTTTTCGAGTTGTTTTAGGCGATCTTGAAGTGCCTCCATGACTTCTGTGCTTGGCGAATTCTTGTCTTTGTTAGGCTGAGAAGTATCGTCTAGTGTGACATCCACGTTCTTGTGTGGCGTTCTGTTCTCCAAATCAGAATTGTGGTCGTTGTCAAGATTATCCGCCATGATGATGGGATGACTTTCAGGTTCCCCGGCAACGGCGCCAATGTTTCAAGGGTTACCTGAAACTGTAGGTTGATCTCAGACGAGATCTTTTATGCTGGTCGGAGATGACGCATTCGACTTGTTGAACTGGCGATGCTGCTGATCCTTTGTCACCGGAGGGTGGTGGTACCTACAAGGGACTCTGATGCTTAAGTTAGCAAGGGTATTAAGCAGGTTTTTTGTAGAATCAGAGTACGAATTATACCTGGGTGCTCCAGTGTATTTATAATGTTGTAGAGTGATCTTTTTCTGGAGATAAGATAGTTATCTTATCTTATCTTTGGGTAGTGTTATCTTTATCTCTGTGGAAACCGCCTTTATCTCTCTAGGCTTGAGCTGCCTTTGGACTTGGGTCGTGTTCCTCTGTTTGGGACCATTTTTTGGGCTTTACTGGTGATTTGGCTGAACTCTTTTGAGAAGAGGTCGGGTAGTTCTGACCTGAAGAGGTCGGTCGACTCAGCCCGGGTTGGACAGTTCGACCCAGGGTATGAACAGCCACTATTTGTGCTTTTAATATTGAATTTTGTGAATTGGTGCATTTTGTTTGCTTGGTTTATGCTATTTGTTATTATTAGTATTAATGCACGTCAAGTGCTCTCTGATATGCCTCTTTGATATTCCTCTGATCAGTGCGTGCTCTAATTCCAATTAAAGTACTAAAAGTAGTTTTGGAAAAATACTTTATACGTTACATCAAGTTAAATTCATGTTCAACAAATAATTCACCATAAGAATCACATTTTTATATCAAATAATATTGCATGCATGTTCACAATTCTGAATTCTTGTTTCTCTATCCAAGTTCATATTTATATATACATTACAATATAACAAGCTAAAGACTCTTTTTTTGTTCATGCATGGAAAAGCTTGTGGAATCCGTTTTTTTTTTTTTTTGGTGACTAGTGGAATCCGTTTAAGCGTGACTGAATAGTATAATTAATTAATTAATTAATTAATTAAATGCAAAACATTTAGGCATTTAGCTAACTAATAACAACTCTAGTTGCCTTCTGTCTAAGCAGTTTTCTTTTGTTGCTTTCATTGAGCCGTTGTTATGCTAGTGTATAAAATATATAAAAAATATATATAATTAGTTTTTTTTAACATATAGTATCTTAAAAAAATTGATTAGATTTTAGTCTTTTAAATTGACCATTATCCTACAATATTATTATATGACTAAAATATTAAATGTTGATGAATGAAAACTCTTAACAAAAATATAAATATGATCCGTTCTTGTATGTTTGAATGGATAAAAATGGATCTGAAGCTAAGGGTATGAAATTATTTTCAATTCTTTTATTCTACTGCTCTTATGGTACTGCTTTGTTTATACTTTGGTTTCTTAAACTTTCAACTATTTTTAACTGTTTCTTGCCATATGCTACCGACATTACATATGATAGTTTGGGTTGTGGAGTTCTTATTCTTTTCATACTGCATTTTTTGAATACTACTTGGAAATATTTTTTAGACTGCAGAATGTAGAAGAAAGTGAGAAAAAGGCACTATAGGATTAACACTCTAATTCCGAGTTGCTTGCTCGTGTCTTTCCAAGGTTATTGCTATGGTCAGAAAATTCTGTGAGAAAAAAGGGGTGGAATAATACATTGGAATTAAAAAGAAAATTGCATAATTTTTCATGCTTTGCTGTTTCTATTTGATGGAGTAATGTTTAATTAATACAGTTATTCTTTGGTAGAAGTTTATTATTATTATGATTACCATATGGCTTGAGAATGATTGTATTTAAAGTATACTTATTAGGGACCTACAATTAGATTATTGAAAAATTACAACCTAGATATACTTTAATCTCAGAGAAATTAAAGTTGAGACATACTTGCCAGTTTTAAGTCAAAATTGAAATAGTACTAGTAATTCATAAAACAGTTTATATAACAGCGAAAAATAATCAAGAAATGTGTTAATTGCTGGTTGGTTGCTACATGCTACAATGGCTATTTTTTTCGGTAAAAAAAAAATAGGCTGACAAATGTTAGGGGCCACTCTCACCCTGGTTGAAGATGAGAATTAAAATTCTCAAGAGTTTATATTCATGTATTTTTTATGTTTTAAAGTAAGAAAAAAATTTAATTCTCAAGAGCATTTTAATTTTATGCTTTTCAACAGGCTTTTGATAGTCATCTATCCACTACTACTACCACTTCTTTTATTCTACTGCTCCTGTGGTATTGCTTTGATGTTGCTGTGGTACTGATTATCTGCTGCCGAATCGCTATTTGCTGCCGCTGCTACCTTTCTAATTCTACTTCTGCTGTGCTACTACTTTGGATGCCTCAAGTAGCAGACCAAGAAATACTCCTCGCTCCTCCGAATCAACTCATATTCCACCCAAAGATGTACGTAACTATCTTTGGATATTCAATATATTTCCATTCAAAGTTGTTGAATTATTATTGTTGTTGATTTTGGATATTTGAGATTGAGATAAAAGATTATAAATGGTGCTAATGGTGTTGAATTGGAATCTGAATTCAAAGTTGTTGACTTTTTAGTAGTGTTTTGTTTTGTATCTAGTGTGGCATTGAATCTCAATTTTGGAAAACACGAGAAATCTTTGAAGATTTGTACTTTTTCCTAATCAAATTGGAAAAAGGAAAAGAAAAGAAACCATAATTGAATTTTAATGGTCTTGTTTGTATTGATTTTTGCAGACTCTAGAAGGAATTAATAGCTCTCATGGTATATCTCATTTTGCTTGATTTATTTATTGGGGATTGGTCTTTTATTTCTTTCTTTTCCCACCTTAAATATTAATCAGAAGAAGGAATCGGTTATAGAATTGATCCATATGCAATTTGTATTGATTCTCCAGTTGCTAGTATAAACTTATGGTGCATGTGACTGCAGGTGCAGTATAGGGCTACAAGAATGGTTAATTTGGTTGTGAAACATATTAGGAGTTAGGGTGATACATGCCATTGTTGAGTAAAACATGTGACAGTTGCAGCAAAAAAAAAGGGGGAAGGGGGTGCAGTTTGATTGTTAGCTTCCTATATCAGTACCCTTTCCCTTTTTTGAAAACTTTAAGAACAAAAAAAGTATAGTGGCTTTCAATGAAAGAAAAGCCTTTGCTGATTATAATTATTGTACGACTATAAGGCATTTTGTTGATAAAACAATTATTGCTACTAACATTGCTAATGTGTAATATATGTCTTTTCATTTTTTGGTTTGGTATAAGATGCACTAACACACAACAATATTTAAAATTATGCAGGGCAGTGATAAAAATAATTTCGCTCACAATAATGATCAGTAATCATGAAGTTTTATATTTTGTAATGAAGTGTAAAGGAAGTAGATAATGTAACCCATGTTGGAATTGTAATTCATGTATTAGGAAATTGCTAGTAGATGATACTTCGATTTTTGGTATTTTGTTAGAGTATATCATGTGATCAAACACTTTTTTTCTGTGACAAGTTTATGAAGCAAGGATTAGTTGATTTAAAATTAGTAGTCATCTTTTAAATTTTAAAATTATCTATGATTTTGTAAGGTTTATAAAAAAAGAGTGCCAATAGGTACTGAACTAACTTATAGCCACGCTTTATAAGCGTGGCTGTAATTTAGTTCAGTACATATTGGCACGCTTTTAAAGCGTAGCCATATCTCCACTTGTTGCCACGCTTTGAAAGCGTGGCCATAATGTTACAGTGGGCATCTGATGCCAGGGCATTTTGGCCAGTTTCACTAACCTTTTCTTTACTGTTTTTAAGGTAGTTTCATGCATTTTCGTAGGAAATAAGCTAGTTTTGGGTGCATATTCACTTACATCTTGATTCAAGCATACATTGTGCATTTTACATGATTTCATCAGGATTTTGCATGAATTATATGATAAATTGGATGATGCATGATCCATGATTAAGAGCAAGACTTTGATGCACTTTGTTTGATTGATTTCAGGCCAAAAGAAGAAGATAAGAGCCACGTTAGTGGCTACGTTAGTTACACTAACGTAAGCACTAACGTGGAAGGAAGAAAAGCACCAATGTTAGTGGGAAAAGTTAGTGGCATTAACTTTGAAGAAAGGAAATGGAGCCAACGTTAGTGACACTTAACATTATCACTAACGTTGGACCAAGCTCATAAGTGGGCACGTTAGTTGCCACGTTAACTTAGTTAACGTGGCCTCTAACGTTAAGAAGAAAGGGGGAAAGCCAACGTTAGTGACATTCAACATTGTCACTAACGTTGGCCCAAGTTACAACAAAGCCACGTTAACTCCCACGTTAACTTAGTTAACGTGGAAGCTAACGTGGAGAAAGGTGGTGATCGACAACGTTAGTGACACCAAACATTCTCACTAACGTTGGAGTGAACTCACAAGCCCCCAATAAGCCACGTTAACTCCCACGTTAACTTAGTTAACGTGGTAGTTAACGTGGGCAAAAGTCCCACCTGGCAGCCTGACCATGCCTTCTTCAAACACGCATAACTTGAGCCACAAAGCTCCAAATGTGGTGATTCCAGTGGTATTGGAATATAGGATTTCAGATCTTTCCAAGCATATATGGTATTACATGGTTGACACTAAATTTGAGGGAGAAAACCTGCCCCGAAAGTGCAATGATGAACATGGTATCAGCCTGTATTTAGGCCAACTGACCTCTTCACCTTCCAAGAAATATAACTCGAGTTGTAGAGCTCCAAATGATGCGCTTCCAAAGGCATTGGAAAGTAGACATCCAGGGCTTTACAACGATATATAATAGTATGGGGTGGACACTAAGTTTGAGCTTCAGAAATGGGAAATCGCTAGCGTTATTGGTAATCAACATTTCCAGTAACGTTGGCATATATGCCAGCGACCATGTCCACTTCAAAGGAGCATAACTTGAGCTACAGAGGTCCAATTGAGGTGATTCCAGTTGCGTTAGAAAGCTGACATTCAGAGATTTCCAACGATATATAATACTCTATAGTGGGCATGAAATTTGAGCACAAACAAGAGGCATCTTTTAAGCCCCAAAAACACCAACTGGGCAGCAAGTGCAACGTTAGCCACAATAACTTTAGCACTAACGCCACACTTGTAGCGTTAGTGTGGCTAACTTTAGCACTAACTTTAGTACCTAGACCTCAACTTAACTCACTTCTCTCTCAAGTCCACTTCCAAGCTCAAGCAAGCAGGCCCACAATTGTCAACCAATCAAAGCCACAAGAAGCATCTAGAATAGGAATTTTCATTTAATTGTAATTTGCTTTTAATTTCATTTTGTAATTTAGGAGAGCCTATATAAAGGCCTTAGTTTTTACATTCAAGTCATTCGGGAATTCTGGAAATTGAAGGAAGGGGGAGAGAGTGAAGACCAATTCGAACTTCTGTGAATTGGCACACTCCAAGGGGAGTGGGTCTTCGGACCCCTCCCCTCAACCACTCTTCTTCCTTTTCTCTTCTTTTCTTTTCTTAGTAGTAGTTTTTCTTTTAGTTGTAATTTTCATTTATGAATTTTGAAGTTTTAATTTCAGTTTTAATCTTCATCTTTACTTTTCTGCACTTTCTTTCTTTTCTATTTTTGTAGAGCAATGACCAACTAACTCTTTACATTGGGTTAGAGAGCTCTAGTGTGATTCAATGGATCAATTGTAGTTCTTATTCTTCTTCTTCTTTCTTTTCTCTTGATTTTACTTGAAAGCTTTCGATATTCATCCAATTGGGTAGTTATCTTGGAAAAGAAACTATTCATACTTGGATCTCTTCTGAACCTTGGAAGAGGAATGAAGAGATCAAGCTAGAAATGCTTTCTCATGCTGGACCAAATTGGGTTTGGATGGATATGTGACTATAATCCTCTCAACACTTGATTTGGGAAATGCATGTGGTATAATCAGTGACCATACTTCATCTCTTCTCATGAGCAATTGACCAAGGAATTGGCTATTGATCAAGATTTGAGAGATCGAATTACAAGAAATTGTAATTCGATCATTTAAGATTGCCAAGGAGATCAATGAGTGCATTGATTGAGGAAGAGATGAGAATGAACTTGATCCGGAGGATTGTAATATCTCTTGATCCTAATGTTCATTTTATTTTTAGTTCTTACATTTACTTTTCTTGTCATTTTACTTTTTTGCACTTTATTGCTTTCTTTACTTTTCTGTCAATTTACATTTCCTTGTTGCTTATCACTCCAATCTGATTCGTCTAACTAGGATAATCAATTAACCATTGATTGCTTAATCCGTTAATCTCTGTGGGATTCGACCTCACTCTATTGTGAGTTTTACTTGACGACAATTCGGTATACTTGCCGAAGGGAGATTTGTTGAGAGACAAGTTTTCCCCGCATCAGCATCAACAGCCACGCTTTAAATGGGTAGCTGTATCTCACAGCTATTGGCACGCTTTAAAAGCGTAGCCATATTTCACACATATGGCCACGCTTTAAAAGCGTAGCCATATTTCACACATATGGCCACGCTTTAAAAGCGTAGCGATCCTTAAAACGTGGCATGAAAAAAAGCATGGCGATAGGTCACCAAAAGCGTGGCGATAGAGCAACCGGCACCCTTGCAGTTGTGAACCTTTCAAAAGCATGCCGATAGCTCAAAAAGCCTGGCAAAAAGCTATCGCTATGCTTTTTTGGACTTTTCGCCACGCTTTAAAAGCGTAGCAAAAAGCTTGTTTTCTTGTGGTGTTCCCCTGAGTCTGAGTCTAAACAAGACTCAGAGGAAGCAACAAAAAGAAGAAAACAACCCACCAGGACATCTAGAAAGTAAGTAATATTTTTGGGTGTATTGTTACATTTTAAGGGTGTTTTTTTCTAACGATTGTTTGCCTTCCAGAATGGTATCCAGAAAAAGGAAGCAGATTTTGGAGGATTCCACTTCAGAAAGTGAAAGTGAATCTGATGATGAGTAAGATTCTAAAATGGTCATTGCATCGCTTTCTTTTCTATTTATTATCATAATTTGATATATTAACAGAGTATTTCTCATTTAATTTCAGAAATGAAGAATCGTCACCAATAAAAAAACAAAAATCAAATAAAAAAATTCAGATGATTCCACCCAAAAAGTATGCACTGCTTTCGAAAGTATTTTATCATCAATATTGTTGTATTTGTTTGATTCATAGTTTTTTTTATTTTCAGGACGTAATCCAAAAAAAGAAAGCAGATTGTTGAGGATTTGTCTTCTAAAGAACAAATTCAATCCTATGATGTGTGACGTTAGGATTTTTGCCAGTAAAGAAGTTCATAAAAAGAGTCGCGTTGTAGATATAGTCTCTAAACCGACAGAAATCCCTTCGTACAAACATTTTAGGTGTCACAAGTAACAAACCCCTTTAAAAATTGTTAACCGAGTATTCAAACCTCGGGTCGTCTTCTCAAGGAACTGCAAGGAAGAATGTTCTTATTATTGGCTATAAAGGTTGTAATCGGGGTTTAGAAGGTGAGAAGCAAGTGATTTAAATGACAAGTAAAGTAGATGGCAATTAAAATAAATAAATACTGTAAAGCAAACTTCTGGCAAGGTAAAAGAAATTGGAAGTCCAACTTAGTTATTTCTCTCAACAATAATGAAAGTTGAATCTAAATACCACTTAGTTAACCTTTGCTAAAACAAAGAAAAGTCAAGGGACTAATTAGTTGACCTTCGAATCCTATTTATTTCCTAAGAAAAAGTTGGGATTATTGAAGTTCAGTTCAATTAGCAAGATCACGATTATCAATTATGCTGAGTTCAATAATGTTGAGTTACTGATTTCTTAACCAAGACCAAAAAAGGAAAAAGTAAAATTGTTGGAATAAAAAATGTCCTTAGATGGGAAGCAATAATAACTTAAATTAAAGAGAACAATAATAGACTGAAATACCTCAAATAATCATTAACTCAAATAATAATCTGTAACATGGAATAATTCATAAGCCAAATTGGCAACATTTATAGATACGAATAAAAGCATTAAAGTAAAAGTAGCATAGAAACATAAATTAAAGTAAATACTAAACCTGGATCGAGAGTTACTCTTAAAAACTAAGAGAAGTCCTAAATCCTAATCCTAAGAGAGAGAGGAGACAACCTCTCTCAAGCTAAATCTAAATTATGGAAAGTGAAAATTGGCGAGCTCCCCCTGAATGGATGCATTCCCCCACTTTATAGCCTCTAATCTGTGTTTTCTGGGCCAAAACCTGCATCAAAAACAGCCCAGAAATCCCCCCCTGTGTATTCTGGTACGTTCAGGTCGCGGACAAGTGACGCGGAGGCGTCGTCCACGCGGCCGCGCGGAGTGAAGTTTGCAGATGCGATGCGTCCGCGTGGATCACGCGTTCGTGTCGTCTAGCGTCAAGGCAACTATGACATATTATATATCAAATCGAAGCCCCGGACGTTAGCTTTCCAATGCAACTAGAACCGCTTCATTTAAACCTCTGTAGCTAAAGTTATAGCCTTTTGAGTGCGAAGAGGTCAGGCTGGACAGCTTAGCAATTTCTCCAACTTATTGTATTCCTTCCACTTTTGCATGCTTCCTTTCCATCCTCCAAGCCATTCCTGTCCTGTAATCTCTGAAAACACTTAACACACATATCAAGGCATCTAATGGTAATAAGAGAGGATTAATAATAAGCAAATATAAGATCAAAGAAGCATGTTTTCAATCATAGCACAAAACTAGGAAGGAAAATGTAAAATATGCAAATAGTATGAATAAGTGGGTAAAGAGTTGATAAAAACCACTCAATTGAGTACAAGATAAACCATAAAATAGTGGTTTATCAATCTCCCCACACTTAAACAATAGCATGTCCTCATGCTAAGCTCAAGAGAAGCTATAAAGATGAAGAGGAATGGTAGGATGTATGAAATGCAATCCTATCTATATGAATGCAACTACATGCAAAATGTTTCTACCTACTTGGTTAAAATAAATAAGTTCTCCAAGACAAACATAAATCAGATTTCACTAATTCAAATTATACAATAAAGGACAAGTAAACTTGTAAGAAGATAGCTAATGAAAGCAGGGAACATAGAATCAAGTATTGAACCCTCACTGGTAGTGTATATCACTCTTACTCTAAGGTGTCTAGGGTCAATCACTCTACTCTTCTCTAGTCATGCTTTCTAAACCTTGTTCTTCATCTAACCAATCAACAATATTTAATATACCAATGCAAACATCATGAGGTCTTTTTCAAGGTTGTAATGGGGCTAAGGTAAGGGTAAAGGTATATATATGGCTAAGTGAGCTTTATAAATTGAATCTTTAATTAACCTAAGCTCTCACCTAATATACATATACTCTATATACTTTTAAATTCATGCCTAGCTACCCATAATTCTCACTTTTGTATAATTCCCGTACTCATGTACCAAATTTTTCTTTAATTTTTATCACATGTGCATTGATCTTTTATTAAACTTATTATTCGGGTAATTTTGTCCCCTTATTTACTTATTTATTGAGTATTTTTGGATTTTCTTTCTTTTTTCTCTTTTTTTTTGTAGAAAAACAAACATAACTTATCAATGCACATGGATTTTCTATTATTTTTCTATTTTGGTTTTTCATGAGTAGGTTCCCAAATTCCTGATATTCAAATAAATTAGAAACATTATACTTTTTCCTTATTAACCCATGTTCCCACAGTTTCCCCACACTTAATTAACACACTATCTTAAGCTAACCAAAGATTCAATTGGGATAATTAATTTGTTTTCCGCTTAAGGCTAGTGATGTGGTAAGATATAGAACAAATGGGGATTTCAAGGCTCAAAGTGGCTGACAAGGGTGATTTAAAGGGTAGGCTTATTTGGGATAAGTGAGCTAAAATCAAATAATGGCCTCAATCATATGCAAGCATGTAAATACACTAAATATTGGACATATAGACTGAAACAAAGTAAAGATCACAATTATAGAGAAGTAAACACACAAGAATAAAATATTTATGGTTAAATAATGTAACCATGTAAATAAGCTCAAAATCTCACAGGTTGTGTGTTCTTTGGCTCAAAAACCATGTTCCAAATACAACTTCAAACAAATTTAACAAAACATTTTTCAATTTAAATTAATGAAATTTTTCAAAAATAGGGTCTTTAGAAGAATTTTATTACTTTAACCAAGTAGTAACTAGATGTATAAAATCAAACAAATATGCAAATGCAACAACTAATTTAACAAAGAAAATTCTAAACATTGGTGCTAAAATATGAAGTGACTAACCCATGGAAGTCGGTATTGACCTCCCCACACTTAAAGATTGCACCATCCTCGGTGCATACTGAGATGTGCAGGTGGACGGGTTGTTCCAACTGATGTTTTTCTTCAAGGATTGTGCTGATGGACTTGTTTGTCTCCCCATGTAAACGTCTTCTGGTTCCCTTCCGGGTGGCCATCCTGAAAGAGAAAAGGGAAGAAGAGTAACCCAGAAATAGAGATAAGAAAATAAAAGAAGTATGGGTGGGTTAATGCCAAATGATAAGGGTCTCATTTACATGGAAGCTTCAACATGTAAGTGAGAAAACAATAGAAGCCATGGCATGCCAGTGGTGCAAGATTTGAAACATAGGGGAGGAGAGTGTGGGTAATGAAAGACAGTATAAGCTCATGTCAATGCAAAAAGGAATACAAATATCATAAAAGATTAGCATTGATTTAACTAATATTACCCGACAGTGTAAACAAGTCACTAAGCACCAAATAATACCAGAAAAGACACAACAGTTGAATATGAACAAGTGACACCAATGGAAAAATAATAATTTTAGAAAAGAAAAGAAAAATATGCACGTAATTAAAATGCAATGGATGAAAGTATTTAAATAAAATAAAATAAAAGAGAAGAAGAATGAGAAGGGAAAGAAGGGAAGAAGAAATAAGTAAGAAAAGAGGGAGGAAAAATTAGGATTGGGGGAGAAAAGATAAGATATTTGGCAAATAAGGATAAGCTGTGCGGCGCAAGAGACGCGGGTGCGTGGGGCACGCGGTCGCGCGGCTTGCGCTTAAACTGATTGACGCGGTCGCGTCGGTCACGTGGTCGTGTGACCCGTTTTATGCTACTGGCGCGAGGACAGCCTTGCTCCCGCACAACTCTCTGTTCAAGAATCATTAATTGCCAAATATTGGGTGACGCGATCGCGTGGGGCACGCGATCGCGTGAGTGGGCACTTAGTAGGATGTGACGCGGCCGCGTGGGGCACGTGGTCACATGAGATGGATTGCGCGTCCAGCGCCAGTCCAGCACCACTCTAGCACAACTTTCGGCTGTGCACCATTATTACGTCGAAATCCTGGTCACGCGGCCGCGTGGGGCACGTGGTCGCGTGGGAGGCTAGTATTCCCACTCGACGCGGACGCGTCAGCGACGCGGTCGCGTGGGATGATTTGTGCCACGGGCACGCCTCCAGCCACGCTCCAGCGTGACTCTCTGTTCATTTTTATTTTCTCCCCTCTCCTTGCGACGCGAACGCGTCGCTGATGCGGTTGCATCGCGTTGCATTTTTTTTTAACTAAATGCAGGATGCAATGCTTAATGTGAATGCTATGCATGATTCCAGGTTCAATAAAATAAAAATAAAATTCAAAAACAAGCAAAACGAAATAAAATTAAAATTGCAAAAGGAACTATCATACCATGGTGGATTGTCTCCCACCTAGCACTTTTAGTTAAAGTCCTTAAGTTGGACATTGGAAGGGCGTTCTGTTATGGTGGCTTGTGTTTAAATTCATCCAAAAATCTCCACCAGTGCTTGGAATGCCAATAGCCTCCGGGGTCCCAAACTAGGCATGTAAAGCTTCTGAGCAGCTTCAAACAGATTTTCAGGCTCCCGGGGTGATGAATGTCAGAATAGATTCCAGAATCCCAAGCCTTGTTTTTAAATCTGCCTCCGTCTTGATCTACATGTCTCCATCCGGGCGGTTTAAAGAGTAGAATCTCACCATGGTGACCAAACGTTCTCTGTGATCCATGCAATTGAGCATGATACCAATCCGTGTACTTTGAGGTGAAGCGTGGAACCTTATTGAACCTTGTGCACCAACTCTGAGTACGAGCCATTTCCCCCTTACTCTTAAAGCCGCAAAGAGCTCTAAGCTAGCCATCTGCTTCAAGCAAACCATATTCAAGTGAATAAGTAAAGTTATAGGTTAAGGATTGTACCCACTTGAAGCTTGTATTAGGTGGTAATGGCCTTGGGATAGGTGTTTCTGGTGGTTCTGTAAGTTCTACTCCCTTGTGCTCTTCTGTGAATTCCTCCACTTCCTTGCAAGGTTCTACAATTGTATCTGTGTCCTGGTCAAAGTTTTCTATGTCTTCCTCGTCACTTGAGTCATAGATTGGAGGTTGAGAGAAATCTACCTCCGCATCGTCTTCATATTAACTTGGGGAAGATTCTTCGACCTCAGAGAATTCACTTGCGGATGCCAGTTCATTACTAAGAGAATTTGACTTGTGACTATCATCATCAAGGGAATTTGTGTCCTGGGTTATTCCGTCTGATTCTTCATAAACAACTTGCCTTGGAGATTGTACAATATCCTCCTTAGCATCAACTGTAGCGTCCTTGACGGAGTTCTCCTCAGTTCTGGATTCCCATGGGGGTTCAGCATCTCCTAGATCTTCAACCAACTCTTCTTCTTGAACAATGACAACTTCTTCTAGTACGAATTCATTCTCTGTCTTGTCCACTGGAGTTTCTGGTATCTCTTTCATGCTACGCTCTTCGTTAGACTGTTCACATGGGGCTGTGGCTGATCCTTGTGTATTTGAGCGCCTAGAAACCCATTGAATTACTATTTGCTCCAGTTGTTGAATGGTTGTTTGAAGTTTATTTACTGTTTCCTTTAGGCGAACCTCTACTTCTCGGGTTGCCAGATTTGGACATGATACATAGGAAAGTGGTGGTGATTGGGAGTGATTGGATTGGTATTGGGGTAAGGAAGGATCATATGGTGGCGAATGGTGAAGAGAAGCTTGTGAGTGTGGTGGTTCGAGGTTATGTCGAAAGGATGGTTTATATGCACGGGGTGGGGCTTGTTGGTAGTTACAAGGTTGTCCACCATATCTTTCAGCTGGGTATGCATTGTAGAATGGTCCTTGTCTATGATATCTCGGAGGGTGTTGTTGCCTAAAGGGTTGATTAGATCCTCTTGGCTCCATCCATCCTTGATTGGTTTGACCTTGATGCATATTCCTGCTGTAAATTCTATTTCCTTCAGCAAAGTTAGAACCAAACTCAAAGCGAGAAGGGTGAGAATTCATGGTAGCAAATAAAGATAAAAAGGAAAAACAAAAATAAATAAACAAGCAAAAGAAAAATATTTACAATAACCAATAATAAGGCATACATTAGCAGTTCCCCGGCAACGGCGCCATTTTTGACGTTAGGATTTTTGCCAGTAAAAAAGTTCATAAAAATAGTCGCGTTGTAGATATAGTCTCTAAACCGACAGAAATCCCTTCGTACAAATGTTTTGGGTGTCACAAGTAACAAACCCCTTTAAAAATTGTTAACCGAGTATTCAAACCTCGGGTCGTCTTCTCAAGGAACTGCAAGGAAGTATGTTCTTATTATTGGCTATAAAGGTTGTAATCGGGGTTTAGAAGGTGAGAAGCAAGTGATTTAAATGACAAGTAAAGTAGATGGCAATTAAAATATATAAATACTGTAAAGCAAACTTCTGGCAAGGTAAAAGAAATTGGAAGTCCAACTTAGATATTTCTCTCAACAATAATGAAAGTTGAATCTAAATACCACTTAGTTAACCTTTGCTAAAACAAAGAAAAGTCAAGGGACTAATTAGTTGACCTTCGAATCCTATTTATTTCCTAAGAAAAAGTTGGGATTATTGAAGTTCAGTTCAATTAGCAAGATCACGATTATCAATTATGCTGAGTTCAATAATGTTGAGTTACTGATTTCTTAACCAAGACCAAAAAGGGAAAAAGTAAAATTGTTGGAATAAAAAATGTCCTTAGATGGGAAGCAATAATAACTTAAATTAAAGAGAACAATAATAGACTGAAATACCTCAAATAATCATTAACTCAAATAATAATCCGTAACATGGAATAATTCATAAGCCAAATTGGCAACATTTATAGATACGAATAAAAGCATTAAAGTAAAAGTAGCATAGAAATATAAATTAAAGTAAATACTAAACCTGGATCGAGAGTTACTCTTAAAAACTAAGAGAAGTCCTAAATCCTAATCCTAAGAGAGAGAGGAGAGAACCACTCTCACGCTAAATCTAAATCATGCAAAGTGAAAATTGGCGAGCTCCCCCTAAATGGATGCATTCCTCCACTTTATAGCCTCTAATATGTGTTTTCCAGGCCGAAAACTGGGTCAACAACAGCCCAGAAATCGCCCCCTGCATATTCTGGTACGTTCAGGTCGCGGACAAGTGACACGGAGGCGTCGTCCACGCGGCCGCGCGGAGTGAAGTTCGCAGATGCAACGCGTTCGCGTGGATCACGCGTTCGCATCGCCTAGCTTCTAGGCAACTCTGGCATATTATATATCAAATCGAAGCTCCGGACGTTAGCTTTCCAATGCAACTGGAATCGCGTCATTTGGACCTCTGTAGCTAAAATTATAGACGTTTGAGTGCGAAGAGGTCAGGCTGGACAACTTAGCAATTTCTCCAACTTATTGTATTCCTTCCACTTTTGCATGCTTCCTTTCCATCCTCCAAGCCATTCCTGCCCTGTAATCTCTGAAAACACTTAACACACATATCAAGGCATCTAATGGTAATAAGAGAGGATTAATAATAAGCAAATATAAGATCAAAGAAGCATGTTTTCAATCATAGCACAAAACCAGGAAGGAAAATGTAAAACATGCAAATAGTATGAATAAGTGGGTAAAGAGTTGATAAAAACCACTCAATTGAGTACAAGATAAACCATAAAATAGTGGTTTATCAATGTGTAAGATACTTTGTAAAGCTATCTTATCCTTTATCATCAAAATTATATTTGTTAACATGTTCTTTTGCATGTATTGTCAGAACTGATATTAGAACTGAAGTATAGATGAATTCTTAAGAGAATAAAAAAAGAAGAAAACCAATGAAAGGACTGTTGCACAGGGGTATGTTGAATTTGGGTGTATATTGCCTATTTTAAGTTGTTTTTGTTGCTGTTAATTGTTTTTGGTTTCCCAGGATGAAGGGAGCTGGGCTCCCATCGAAGGAAGGTCACTATGACTCATCCGAAACGTAAGATCCTTTATTTGATAGAATTTCGAGATCCTGATTTAATTAAATAGTATTTTTATTAAACAATGTTTATTTGATAAATTGCTATTTTATGATTTATCTTGTGCTCAATTGAGTGGATTTTATCAATCTTTCATACACTTGTTTATACAAAATGCATGGCTTTACATTCTCCTTTCTGATTTTGTGGTATGATTGAAAACATGCTTCTTTCGCCATATATTTGCTAATATTAATCCCTTCTTATTACCATTCGATGCTGTGATATGTGTGTTAAGTGATTTCAGAGATTACAGGACAGGAATGGCTTAGAGAATGGAAAGGAAGCATGCAAAAGTGGAAGGAATACAAGAAGTTGAAGAAATTGCTAAGCTGTCCAACCTGACCTCTTCGCACTCAAACGGTCATAACTTGAGTTACAAAGGTCCAAATGACGCAGTTTCAGTTGCGTTGGAAAGCGAACATTTGGAGCTTCGTAACGATATATAATTTGCCATAGCTGACCTGAATCCAGGAGACGTGAACGCATGGATCACACGGACGCATGACCTGGCAAAAACCCAATCCACGCTAACGCGTAGACGACGCTTCCGCGTGACGTTGCAGCGACCTGAACGTACCAGAAATCACTGGAGGCAATTTCTGGGCTGTTTCTGGCCCAATTTTTGGTCCATAACACATAGATTAGAGGCTATAAAGTGGGGGAATGCATCCATTCATAAAAAAAAATACAAGAATTCAAACAACAATTCATACAACTTTCGTAATTCACAATTTTAGGTTTTAGATGTAGTTTTAGAGAGAGAGAGGCCCTCTCCTCTCTCTTAGGATTTCTCTTAGGTTTTAGAATTAGAATTTCTCTTATTTTATGGTTATTTCTTCATCTCAGGTTCTATAGTTCTTTAATTTATGTTTCTCTTTTACTTTTGGATACTCTAATACTTTTACTTGTTGATTATTTATGTTACCAAGTTGGCTTATGAATCTTTCCATGTTAGATTTGAATATTCTATTTAATATAATTTGAGGTATTTCAGATTTATGATTGTTTTACTCTATTTATAATGTTTTTAATTTAATTTAAGATATTTTTCCCTTTTGGCTTTGGTTAAGTAATTGGTAACACTTGAGTTATCAGACTCAGCAGTTGATTGAAAATTAGGAATTGCTGATTGATTTGGATCGCTCTAAAGCTAGTCTTTCTACAGGAGTTGACTAGGACTTGAGGATCAAATGAATTAGTCCACTTAACTTTCCATTATTTAGTAAGGGTTAACTAAGTGGGAGCAATAACAATTCTCATCACACCTGATAAGGATAACTAGGATAGAATTTCCAGTTCTCATATCTTGCCAAGAGATTTTATAATTATTAATTTATTTTTCTTGTCATTTAAATTACTTGTTCTCTATTTCAAAAAACCCAAAAATATACCTTTTTCCATAACCAATAATAAATCATACTTCCCTGCAATTCCTTGAGAGACGACCCGAGGTTTAAATACTTCGGTTATTATTTTTATTGGGTTTGTTACTTGTGACAACCAAACTTTTGTATGAAAGGATTCCTTGCTGGTTTAGAAACTATACTTACAACGCGATTATATTTACAAAATTCTTTACCGGCAGGAATCCGATCATCAAAAAAATGGCGCCGTTGCCGGGGAATTGCAAACGTGTACCTTATTATTGGTTATTGTAAATATTTTATTTTGCTTGTTTATTTGCTTTTATTTTTGTTTTTAATTTTTTACTATGAGTTCTCACCCCCGTCGCTTTGAATTTGGTTCTAATACTGTTGAAAGGAATGGAAGCTATAACAAGAACATGCATCAAGGTCAAAATAATCAAAGATAGAAGGAGCCACGAGGATCTGATCAACCCTTTCGGCAACAACACCTTCCAAGATACCATGGGCAATGACCATCCTACAATGCATGCCAAGACAATAGTTATGGTGGACCCTTTCGTGACAGCCAACATCCACCAAATTACTATGGTCAAGAGCCATTCCGAGGTGCGTACCAAGATGATAGATATGGTGGACCCCCTTGTAGTTACCAGCAAGCTCCATCATATGCCAATGAACCACCTCCTCAACATAGTTTTGAACCACCATACTCAAAAGCCACCTACAACCATTCACCTCCATATGACCCTAACCCTTATCCGTCCCAATTCCAATCCAATTACTCCCAAGAACCACCACTTCCATGCGCACCATGTCCATATCCATATCCATCGACCCGAGAATCACAGGAGCGTCTCAAGGAAACAATGAATAAATTTCATGCAACCCTTCACTAATTGGAGCAAGCAATAAATCGATTACCTTCCAGATGTTCGGACACTCAAGGAACCCCATGGCTTTATGTGGAGAATCTAATGAAGAACGTAGCATAAAGGAGACACTAGAAACTCCGGTGGACAGTAAGGAGCATGACTTTGTACTGGAACAAGTGAAGGAAGCCATAATCATTGAAGAGGAAGAAGTGGTCAAAAACTTAGGAGATGCGGAACGTTCATGGGAAAGCCCAGTCATAGAGCCCCCTTCTAAGGAGTTTGAACTTGTTGTTGAGGAGGGTGTATGATGAGCGGATAATTTATACGCTTTTTGACATTGTTTTTAGTATGTTTTCAGTAGGATCTAGTTACTTTTAGGGATGTTTTCATTAGTTTTTATGTTAAATTCACATTTCTGGACTTTACTATGAGTTTGTGTGTTTTTCTGTGATTTCAGGTATTTTCTGGCTGAAATTGAGGGACTTGAGCAGAAATCAGATTCAGAGGTTGAAAAAGGACTGCTGATGCTGTTGGATTCTGACCTCCCTGCACTCAAAGTGGATTTTCTGGAGTTACAGAACTCGAAATGGCGCGCTTCTAATTGCGTTGGAAAGTAGACATCCAGAGCTTTCCAGCAATATATAATAGTTCATACTTTGGCCAAGAATTGACGACGTAAACTGGCGTTCAACGCCATCCTTCTGCCCAAATCTGGCGTCCAGCGCCAGAAAAGGATTCAAAACCAGAGTTGAACGCCCAAACTGGCACAGAAACTGGCGTTCAACTCCACAAATGGCCTCTACACGTGCTACACTTAAGCTCAGCCCAAACACACACCAAGTGGGCCCCGGAAGTGGATTTATGCATCAATTACTTACTCATGTAAACCCTAGTGACTAGTTTATTATAAATAGGACCTTTTACTATTGTATTAGGTATCTTTGGATTACCTTATGATCCTTTGATCACGTTTTAGGGGGCTGGCCATCTCGGCCATGCCTGGACCTTTCACTTATGTATTTTTAACGGTAGAGTTTCTACACTCCATAGATTAAGGTGTGGAGCTCTGCTGTTCCTCAAAGATTAATGCAAGTACTACTGTTTTCTATTCAATTCATCTTATTTCGCTTCTAAGATATCCATTCGCACCCAAGAACGTGATGAAGGTGATGATTATGTGTGACGCTCATCACCATCTCCCCTATGAACACGTGCCTGACAAACACTTCCGTTCTACATGAAATAAGCTAGAATGAATATCTCTTAGATCTCTTAACCGGAATCTTCGTGGCGTAAGCTAGAATGATGGCGGCATTCAAGAGAATCTGGAAAGTCTAAACCTTGTCTGTGGTATTCCGAGTAGGATTCAATGATTGAATGACTGTGACGAGCTTCAAACTCGCGAGTGCTGGGCGTTGGTGACAGACGCAAAAGGAGGGTGAATCCTATTCCAGCATGATCGAGAACCGACAGATGAATGGCCGTGCTGTGACAGAGCATGTGAGCATATCTTTCACTGAGAGGAGGGGATGTAGCCACTGACAACGGTGATGCCCTTGCATAAAGCCAGCCATGGAAAGGAGTAAGATTGATTGGATGAAGATAGCAGGAAAGCAGAGGTTCAGAGGAACGAAAAGCATCTCCATTCGCTTATCTGAAATTCCTACCAATGATTTACATAAGTATCTCTATCCCTATTTTAATATTAATTTCGAAAACTCCATAACTGTTTTATATCCTCCTGACTGAGATTTACAAGGTGACCATAGCTTGCTTCATACCAACAATCTCCGTGGGATTCGACCCTTACTCACGTAAGGTATTACTTGGACGACCCAGTGCACTTGCTGGTTAGTTGTATCGAAGTTGTGACAATTATGAATTAAGATCAGAGCACCAAGCTTTGGAGCCATTACCAGGATTTGTTCGAGCCTGGAGATCACAATTTCGTGCACCAAGTTTTTGGCGCCGTTGCCGGGGATTGTTTGAGTTTGGACAACTGACGGTTCATCTTGTTGCTCAGATTAGGTAATTTTCTTTTTATTTTATTTTCAAAAATTTTTCAAAAATATTTCTAAAATCTTCTCATCTGTTTTCGAAAAAAATAAAAATGTTTTCAAAAAAAAATTTTATTCAAAATTTTTAAGAATGAATTCTAGTGTTTCATGAAGCATGTTGAAGCCTGGCTGGCTGTAAAGCCATGTCTAAATTCTTTTGGACTGAGGCTTCAACTAATCACTTCAATGCATGTAATTCCATATATCACAGCTTGGTTGGCCATTGGCCATGTCTAGTGTTTTGGACTGGAGCTTTCATTGAAAGCTTGGCTGGCTAGTGAGCCATGTCTAATTCTTGGACTGAAGCTTTAGACTAACATGGCAAGATTCCTGGAATTCATATTAAAAATTTCGGAATCCTTATTTTTCTTTTTCAAGACTATTTTCGAAAAATATAAAATAAAAATCCAAAAAAATTAGAAAATCATAAAAATAAAAAATATTTTGTGTTTCTTGTTTGAGTCTTGAGTCATATCATAAGTTTGGTGTCACTTGCATATGCATCTTGCATTTTTTCGAAAATTTCCATGCATTCATAGTGTTCATCATGATCTTCAAGTTGTTCTTGGTAAGTCTTCTTGTTTGATCTTGATGATTTTTTGTTTTGTGTCTTTTCATGTTTATCATATGCATTTTTGAATTCTTAGTGCCTAAGCATTAAAGAATTCTAAGTTTGGTGTCTTGCATGTTTTCTTTGCATTAAAAATTTTTCAAAATTGTGTCTATGATGTTCATCTTGACATTCATAGTGTTCTTGGTGTTCATCTTGACATTCATAGCATTCTTGCATGCATCACATGTTTTGATCTAAAAATTTCATGCATTGCATCTTTTTAGTGTTTTTCCCTTGCATCATAAAAATTCAAAAATAAAAAAAATATCTTTCCTTTTTTCTCTCATCAAATTCGAAAATTTGAGTTGACTTTTTCAAAAATTTTTAAAATCAAGTTGTTTCTCATGAGTCAAATCAAATTTTCAATTTGAAATTCTTATCTTTTTCAAAATCTTTTTCAAAAATCAAATCTTTTTCAAAATTCTTAGTTATTTTCGAAAATTCCAAAAATATTTTTCAAAAATCTTTTTCTTATCTTATATCATAATTTTCTAAAATAACATAAATAATTAATGTTTTGATTCAAAAATTTGAAGTTTGTTACTTGCTTGTTAAGAAAGATTCAAACTTTAAGTTCTAGAATCATATCTTGTGATTTCTTATGAATCAAGTCATTAATTGTGATTTTAAAAATCAAATCTTTTTCAAAACTAATTTCTATCATATCTTTTCAAAAATATCTTCTTATCTTATCTTTTTCAAAAATATCTTTTCAAAATATCTTTTCTAACTTCCTAACTTCTTATCTTTTCAAAAATTTGTTTCAACTAACTAACTAACTTTTTGTTTGTTTCTTAAAACCACCTAACTAATTCTCCCTTTCTAATTTTCGAAAATACCTCCCCCTTTTTCAAAATTTCATTTTAATTTATTAATTATTTTAATTTTCAAAACTTAATTTTCGAAAATTACTAACAATTTTTCAAAAACCATTTTCAAAAATCACTAACTCCTTTTCAAAAATAATTTTCGAAAATTCCCTCCTTCTCTCTCATCCTATTCTATTTATTCATTCATATCCTAACATCTCATATCATATATCTTCCATTCGTACAGTTATGCTTCTTCCTTTACATCACATTCTTTGTCTCCCCCTCTTTTCTTCCACTCACAAAGGGATCCCTATACTGTGGTATAAAGGATCTCTATTATTATTATCATTTTTCTGTCCATTCTTCCTTGTCATATGAGCAGGAGCAAGGATAAGAACATTCTTGTGGAAGCAGATCCAGAACCTGAAAGGACTCTGAAGAGAAAATTAAGAGAAGCTAAAATACAACAATCCAGAGATAACCTTTCAGAAATTTTCGAACAGGCAGAGGAGATGGCAGCCGAAAATAATAATAATGTAAGGAAGATGCTTGGTGACTTTACTGCACCTAATTCCAATTTACATGGAAGAAGCATCTCCATTCCTGCCATTGGAGCAAACAACTTTGAGCTGAAACCTCAATTAGTTTCTCTGATGCAGCAGAACTGCAAGTTTCATGGACTTCCATCTGAAGATCCTTTTCAGTTCTTAACTAAATTCTTGCAGATATGTGATACTGTTAAGACTAATGGAATAGATCCTGAAGTCTACAGGCTCATGCTTTTCCCTTTCGCTATAAGAGACAGAGCTAGATTATGGTTGGATTCTCAACCTAAAGATAGCCTGAACTCTTGGGATAAGCTGGTCACGGCTTTCTTAGCCAAGTACTTTCCTCCTCAAAAGCTGAGCAAGCTTAGAGCTGATGTTCAAACCTTCAGACAGAAAGAAGGTGAATCCCTCTATGAAGCTTGGGAAAGATACAAACAGTTGACCAAAAAGTGTCCTTCTGACATGCTTTCAGAATGGACCATCCTGGATATATTCTATGATGGTTTATCGGAGCTATCAAAGATGTCACTGGACACTTCTGCAGGTGGATCCATTCACCTAAAGAAAACGCCTGCAGAAGCTCAAGAACTCATTGACATGGTTGCTAATAACCAGTTCATGTACACTTCTGAAAGGAATCCTGTGAGTAATGGGACGCCTATGAAGAAGGGAGTTCTTGAAGTTGATACTCTGAACGCCATATTGGCTCAGAATAAAATATTGACTCAGCAAGTCAATATGATTTCTCAGAGTCTAAATGGAATGCAAGCTGCATCCAACAATACTCAAGAGGCATCTTCTGAAGAAGAAGCCTATGATCCTGAGAACCCTGCAATAGCAGAGGTGAATTACTTAGGTGAACCTTATGGAAACACCTATAACTCATCATGGAGAAATCATCCAAATTTCTCATGGAAGGATCAAAAGCCCCAACAAGGCTTTAATAATGGTGGAAGAAACAGGTTTAGCAATAGCAAGCCTTTTCCATCATCCACTCAGCAACAGACAGAGAACTCTGAACAAAATGCTTCTAATTTAGCAAATCTAGTCTCTGATCTATCTAAGGCCACTGTAAGTTTCATGAATGAAACAAGGTCTTCCATTAGAAATTTGGAAGCACAAGTGGGCCAGCTGAGCAAAAGGATCACTGAAATCCCTCCTAGTACTCTCCCAAGTAATACAGAAGAGAACCCAAAAGGAGAGTGCAAGGCCATTGACATAAGTGCCATGGCCGAACCTGTGAGGAGAGGAAAGGACGTGAATCCCAAGGAGGAAGACCTCCTGGGATGTCCAGTGATCAATAAGGAGCTTCCCTCTGGGGAACCAAAGGACTCTGAGGCTCATCTAGAGACCATAGAGATTCCATTGAACCTCCTTATACCCTTCATGAGCTCTGATGAGTATTCCTCTTCAGAAGAGAATGAGGATGTTACTGAAGAGCAAACTGCCAAGTTTCTTGGTGCAATCATGAAGCTGAATGCCAAATTATTTGGCATTGATACTTGGGAAGTTGAACCTCCCTTGTTCATTAATGAACTAAGTGATCTGGATCAACTGACATTGCCTCAGAAGAGACAGGATCCTGGAAAGTTCATAATACCCTGCACCATAGGCACCATGATCTTTAAGGCTCTGTGTGACCTTGGTTCAGGAATAAACCTCATGCCCCTCTCTGTAATAGAGAAACTGGGAATCTATGGGGTACAAGCTGCTAAAATCTCACTAGAGATGGCAGACAGCTCAAGAAGACAGGCTTATGGACAAGTAGAAGATGTATTAGTAAAGGTTGAGGGCCTTTACATACCTACTGATTTCATAGTCCTGGATACTGGAAAGGAAGAGGATGAATCCATCATCCTAGGAAGACCTTTCCTGACCACAGCAAGAGCTGTGATTGATGTTGACAGAGGTGAAATAGTCTTTCAATGGAATGAGAACTCCCTTGTATTCAAAACTCAAGGATCTCCCTCTGCAACCATGGAGAGGAAGCTTGAAAAGCTTCTCTCAAAGCAGAGTCAACCAGAGCCCCCACAGTCAAACTCTAAGTTTGGTGTTGGGAGGCCACAACCAAACTCTAAGTTTGGTGTTGAAATCCCATATCCAAACTCTAAGTTTGGTGTTGGAAAGTTTCAACAAAGCTCTGCACATCTGTGAGGCTCCATGAGAGCCCACTGTCAAGCTATTGACATTAAAGAAGCGCTTGTTGGGAGGCAACCCAATGTTTATCTAATTCTTATTTTTATTGTTTTTCATGGGTTCATGATCATGTGGAGTCACAAAATAAATATAAAAATTGAAAACGGAATCAAAAACAGCAGAAGAAAAATCACACCCTGGAGGAAGCATCTGCCTGGCGTTCAACGCCAGAACAGAGCATGGTTCTGGCACTGAACGCCCAAATGGGCAGCATCCTGGCGCTGAACGCCCAGAACAAGCATGGTTCTGGCGTTCAACGCCAGAAATGGCAACAAATGGGTGCTGAACGCCCAAAATGGCCACCAACCTGGCGCTGAACACCCAGAGTTGGATACAAAGGCATTTTTACATGCCTAAGGGGTGCAGGGATGTAAATTCTTGAAAACCTCAGGATCTGTGGATCCCACAGGATCCACTCAGGATCTGTGGACCCCACAGGATCCCCACCTACCTCCACTCACTTCTTCTCACCACTCTCTTTCACACAACCCCATAAACACTCTTCCCGAAAAGCCCTTCACCAATCACCTCAATCTCTCTTCCCCATTAAACCTTCACCACTCATATCCACCCACTCTTCCCCATAAACCTACCTCATAAAACTCCACCTACCTTCAAAATTCAAAACCAATTTCCCACCCAAACCCACCCATATGGTCGAACCAATAACCCCCCTCCCTTCCCTATATAAAGACCTCCATTCTTCATCAAATTCACACAACACACCCCTCTACACTCCTCTTGGCCGAAACCACATCTCCCTCTCCCTCTCCATTTTTCTTCTTCTTCTTCTTCTATTCTTTTGTTTATTGCTCGAGGGCGAGCAATATTCTAAGTTTGGTGTGGTAAAAGCATAGCTTTTTTGTTTTTCCATTACCATTGATGGCATCTAAGACCGGAGAATCCTCTAGAAGAGGGAAAGGGAAGACAAAAGCTTCCACATCCGAGTCATGGGAGATGGAAAGATTCATCTCCAAAGCCCATCAAGACCACTTCTATGATGTTGTGGCCAAGAAAAAGGTGATCCTTGAGGTCCCTTTTAAACTCAAAAGAAATGAGTATCCGGAGATCCGACATGAAATTCAAAGAAGAGGTTGGGAAGTTCTAACAAATCCCATCCAACAAGTCGGCATCCTAATGGTTCAAGAGTTCTATGCCAATGCATGGATCACCAAGAACCATGATCAAAGTAAGAACCCGGATCCAAAGAACTATGTTACAATGGTTCGGGGGAAATACTTAGATTTTAGTCCGAAAAATGTGAGGTTGGCGTTCAACTTGCCATACATGGAAGAGAACGCACGCCCCTACACAAGGAGAGTCAACTTTGATCAAAGGTTGGACCAAGTCCTTATGGACATATGTGTAGAAGGAGCTCAATGGAAGATTGACTCCAAAGGCAAGCCGGTTCAACTAAGAAGATTGGACCTCAAGCCTATAGCTAGAGGATGGTTGGAGTTTATTCAATGCTCAATCATTCCCACTAGCAACCGGTCTGAAGTTACTATAGACCGGGCCATCATGATCCATAGCATCATGATTGGAGAAGAGGTGGAAGTTCATGAGATTATACCTCAAGAACTCTACAAGGTGGCTGACAAGTCCTCCACCATGGCAAGGTTAGCCTTTCCTCACCTCATTTGCCACCTATGCAATTCAGCTGGGATTGACATAGAGGGAGATATCCTCATCAAAGAGGACAAGCCCATCACTAAGAAAAAAGATGGAGCAAGCAAGAGAGCCCAGTCATGGAGCTCAAGAGGCGCAAGAAGCTCATCACCATGAGATTCCGGAAATGCCTCAAATGCACTTTCCTCCACAAAACTATTGGGAGCACATCAACACCTCCCTAGAAGAATTGAGTTCCAATATGGGACAACTAAGGGTGGAACATCAAGAGCACTCCATCATGCTCCATGAAATAAGAGAAGATCAAAAAGCAATGAGGGAGGAGCAACAAAGACAAGGAAGAGACATAGAAGAGCTCAAGGACATCATTGGTTCCTCAAGAAGGAAACGCCACCATCACTAAGGTGGATTCATTCCTTGTTCTTCTTTCTTCTATTTTTCGTTTTCTATGTTATGTGTTTATCTATGTTTGTGTCTTCATTACATGATCATTAGTAGTAGTAACTATGTCTTAAAGTTATAAATGTCCTATGAATCCATCACCTCTCTTGAATGAAAAATGTTTTAATTCAAAAGAACAAGAAGTACATGAGTTTCGAATTCATCCTTGAACTTAGCTCAATTATATTGATGTGGTGACAATGCTTCTTGTTTTCTGAATGTATGCTTGAACAGTGCATATGTCTTTTGAAGTTGTTGTTTAAGAATGTTAAATATGTTGGCTCTTGAAAGAATAATGACTAGGAGACATGTTATTTGATAATCTGAAAAATCATAAAAATGATTCTTGAAGCAAGAAAAAGCAGCAAAGAACAAAGCTTGCAGAAAAAAAATAGGCGAAAAAAAAAATTTAGAAGAAAAAGAAAAAGCAAGCAGAAAAAGCCAAAGCTCTTAAAACCAAGAGGCAAGAGAAAAAAGCCAATGACCCTTAAAACCAAAAGGCAAGGGCAAATAAAAAGGATCCCAAGGCTTTGAGCATCAGTGGATAGGAGGGCCTAAAGGAATAAAATCCTGGTCTAAGCGGCTAAACCAAGCTGTCCCTAACCATGTGCTTATGGCGTGTAGGTGTCAAGTGAAAACTTGAGACTGAGCGGTTAAAGTCAAGGTCCAAAGCAAAAAAAAAAGAGTGTGCTTAAGAACCCTGGACACCTCTAATTGGGGACTTTAGCAAAGCTGAGTCACAATCTGAAAAGGTTCACCCAATTATGTGTCTGTGGCATTTATGTATCCGGTGGTAATACTGGAAAACAAAGTGCTTAGGGCCACGGCCAAGACTCATAAAGAAGCTGTGTTCAAGAATCATCATACTGAACTAGGAAAGTCAATAACACTATTCGAAATCTGAAGTTCCTATAGATGCCAATCATTCTGAACCTCAATGGATAAAGTGAGATGCCAAAACTATTCAAGAGGCAAAAAGCTATAAGTCCCGCTCATATGATTGAAGCTCTGTTTCATTGATAGTTTGGAATTTGTAGTATATTCTCTTCTTTCTATCCTATTTGATTTTCAGTTGCTTGGGGACAAGCAACAATTTAAGTTTGGTGTTGTGATGACCGGATAATTTATACGCTTTTTGACATTGTTTTTAGTATGTTTTTAGTAGGATCTAGTTACTTTTAGGGATGTTTTCATTAGTTTTTATGTTAAATTCACATTTCTGGACTTTACTATGAGTTTGTGTGTTTTTCTGTGATTTCAGGTATTTTCTGGCTGAAATTGAGGGACTTGAGCAGAAATCAGATTCAGAGGTTGAAAAAGGACTGCTGATGCTGTTGGATTCTGACCTCCCTGCACTCAAAGTGGATTTTCTGGAGCTACAGAACTCGAAATGGCGCGCTTCCAATTGCGTTGGAAGTAGACATCCAGAGCTTTCCAGCAATATATAATAGTCCATACTTTGGCCAAGAATTGACGACGTAAACTGGCGTTCAACGCCAGCCTTCTGCCCAAATCTGGCGTCCAGCGCCAGAAAAGGATCCAAAACCAGAGTTGAACGCCCAAACTGGCACAGAAACTGGCGTTCAACTCCACAAATGGCCTCTACACGTGCTACACTTAAGCTCAGCCCAAACACACACCAAGTGGGCCCCGGAAGTGGATTTATGCATCAATTACTTACTCATGTAAACCCTAGTGACTAGTTTATTATAAATAGGACCTTTTACTATTGTATTAGGTATCTTTGGATTACCTTATGATCCTTTGATCACGTTTTAGGGGGCTGGCCATCTCAGCCATGCCTGGACCTTTCACTTATGTATTTTTAACGGTAGAGTTTCTACACTCCATAGATTAAGGTGTGGAGCTCTGCTGTTCCTCAAAGATTAATGCAAGTACTACTGTTTTCTATTCAATTCATCTTATTTCGCTTCTAAGATATCCATTCGCACCCAAGAACGTGATGAAGGTGATGATTATGTGTGACGCTCATCACCATCTCCCCTATGAACACGTGCCTGACAAACACTTCCGTTCTACATGAAATAAGCTAGAATGAATATCTCTTAGATCTCTTAACCAGAATCTTCGTGGCGTAAGCTAGAATGATGGCGGCATTCAAGAGAATCCGGAAAGTCTAAACCTTGTCTGTGGTATTCCGAGTAGGATTCAATGATTGAATGACTGTGACGAGCTTCAAACTCGCGAGTGCTGGGCGTTGGTGACAGACGCAAAAGGAAGGTGAATCCTATTCCAGCATGATCGAGAACCGACAGATGAATGGCCGTGCTGTGACAGAGCATGTGAGCATATCTTTCACTGAGAGGAGGGGATGTAGCCACTGACAACGGTGATGCCCTTGCATAAAGCCAGCCATGGAAAGGAGTAAGATTGATTGGATGAAGATAGCAGGAAAGCAGAGGTTCAGAGGAACGAAAAGCATCTCCATTCGCTTATCTGAAATTCCTACCAATGATTCACATAAGTATCTCTATCTCTATTTTAATATTAATTTCGAAAACTCCATAACTGTTTTATATCCGCCTGACTAAGATTTACAAGGTGACTATAGCTTGCTTCATACCAACAATCTCCGTGGGATTCGACCCTTACTCACGTAAGGTATTACTTGGACGACCCAGTGCACTTGCTGGTTAGTTGTATCGAAGTTGTGACAATTATGAATTAAGATCAGAGCACCAAGCTTTGGAGCCATTACCAGGATTTGTTCGAGCCTGGAGATCACAATTTCGTGCACCAGTGTACAACCTCCAAGGCATATCATGGTTGAAGACTTTGAAGGGGATGATCAGGAGATGGATTCAATCATTGATGAATTCTTATCTACATTTGAATCCTCTGCCATTGGACTTGACATGGAGATTGAAGAAGAAGAAGCAAAACCTCCCATGCCCTTGGTAAACAATGAAGAAGAGATCGAATTGGAAGAAAGCTACCAAGAGGAAGAGGTTGATATTAAAGAAGCTTGCAAAGAAGTGGAAGTTGTCAAAGAGGAGCCCGAGGGAATGGAGCTAGAGATCACCTTGCCAAGGTTGTTGGAGACGTCTCCCCCAAAGCCATCACCATCCATCCCTTCATTCAAGTGGGTAAATCTCTCATCTCTAAGCTTAATTAGCTCACTTGAATATGCTTTACTTGAGACAGATGGTCAGCTTAGAGCTCTTTGTGGCTTTAAGAGTAAGAGGGAGATGGTTAGTGGTTGGCAACACAATCCTAGGTTCATTATGGTTGGGAGCTCAAAATCTAAATGCAAGGGTTGGTGTAGAGCTCGAATGAATGGGTCTAGGAGGATGTTTGGGTGCCTAAATGAGAGTTCTAAGGCTGAACCACCCGGATGGAATCATCATGATCCACTTGAAGACGGGTGTAGAAACAAGATTTAGGATCCGGGAATATATGAGGATCAAATTTGGGAGCTCAACGCTTGTGAAGAATTCCATCAAAGCTTGAGAAATTTACTTGGTATTGATAGAGCTTATTGGAAGTCCAAGCATTGGTGGAAGTTTCAAGATGAGTTCAAGCACAAGCCACCATGACAAGGAGCTCACCAAATGTCCAACTTAAGGACTATAACTAAAAGTGCTAGGTGGGAGACAACCCACCATGGTATAATCGTTCCTTTTTTATTCTTAATCTTATTTTATTTTATTTTTACTAGTGTTCATTCATAATTTCTGCATATTCACCTACATTCTGCATTTGCATCTGCATATTGCATAAAAAAAAGAGAGAAAAATGCACGCGATGCGCAAGCGTCGCTGACGCATCCGCGTCGTAGGTGCATTCGGAAGAAAAGAGAATTGAATAGAAAGTCACGCGAAAGCGTGGCTGGAGGCGTGCCTTAGGCACAAATATGCCCACGTGACTGCGTCAATGACACGTCTGCGTCATTCTGAAAAAGAGCCTCCCACGCGACCGCGTGGCCCTACAAAATCGACGTAAAGAGGTGTATGGCAGAGAGTTATGATGGAGCTGGGCTGGAATGATGCTAGAAGCACAAGCCCTATCACGCGAACGCGTGCCCCACGCATCCGCGTCATTTTTCAAAGTATGGTTATTCACGCGATCGCGTCAACCACGCGAACGCGTCACCCTAAATTTTGGCAAAATGCCTTTAAAACAGAGAGTTGTGTGAACGCGAGGCTGCACTCGCGCCACTAGCACAAATCGAGTCACGCGTCCGCGTGCCCCACGCGTCCGCGTCACTTGAGAATATCGCCAATCACGCAACCGCGTCACGTGCGGTGCACAGCTTATCCAGATCAGCCAAATATCTTATCTTTTCTTCCCCGAATCCTAATTTTTCTTATCCTTTCTTATTTCTTTCTTCTCTCTTCTTCCTTTTTTATTCTTTCTCACTTTTTACTTCTCCCGTCCCTTATTTTTCACATCCATTATCAAGGTTTTTTTTTCTTCTTCCTTCTTTACTTTTTCATTATTATTTTTCTTTTATTCATGATTTCTCATTTATTTTTCCTTTTACTTTCATTATCTATATTTTCTTTTTCTTTCTTTTTTTTTCTTTTTATTCCTTTAATTGGTGTTAGAAAATTAATTTGGGTGATTATTTTCTTCTATATTTTGCTTGTAAATTATTCTGGAATTGTTTGACAATTAATATTACTTCTTAAAGGGTTGCTTGCATGTTCATTTTAATACTTTCAATAACATATTTACCATGCATGCTCTGTGTTTGTAAAAAAGCCCATATGGCATTGTTCATTATTTTAAATTATTCTACTACTCTAATGCCTGTTTTTCACAAAACCTGTTTTATATTTTATTGATTAAATATAATTGTCAATACAAACAGATTGTTAGTTTGAAAGGATTGGTAATCTAACTTGGACATTGAATGCTTGATCTATGCTACTCATGCCTTTCCCAGCATGCCAATAAACATCTTGCATTTAATTGCCATCACATGCACTTGCTATATTTCCGTTGATGAACTTTTCACATGTAGTCATGACCATGTGTTAACGACATCCTTCTTTACCGTGCATTGATTATCACCTATACCATCCTCTTCCTTGCTCAAACCCCTAGCTTTACATGTTACTTTCTTTTTCCCTTTTCAAGATGGCCACCAAGAAGGGTAAAGAGAAAGCTACTCCCAAACCACCAGCAAGGAAAGGAACAAAAAGAGCACTAGCTGCGGAGCAACCCGTCCACTTGTACATCTCTGCATGTACCGAGGACGGTGCAATCTTTAAGTGTGTGGAGGTCAATACCGATCTCCATGGGTTAGTTATTTCCTTCTCAACACCAATGTTTAAATTTTCTTTGTTAAATGAGCTGTTGCATTTGCATGTTTATTTGATTTTTGTGCATATTTTACCACTTGGTTGAAGTAATATTTTCTTTTTCAAGAAACTTTTTATAGCATTTCACTAATTTGAATTAAACTTTTTATTGAACTTGTTTGAAGAAATATTATACTGGAACATGGTTTAGAGCTCGAACACACAAAACCTGTGAGATTTTTGAGCTGATTTGAATTGGTTGCATTTTATCAACCAATATTTTATTTTTGGTGTATGTTGTTCTCTCTAAAATTGTGATCTTTGTCTTGCTTAATTCTATATTTCCATTGTTTGATGTATGCATGCACTTATATGATTGAGGCCTTGTTTCACTGAGCTTACATACCCATATGGCCTTAACTTTCATTATCCCTTGCAAACTAATTTTGAGCCTATTTTACCCCTTTATTCTTTACTTTAGCTCATCACTAACTCTAAGCGGAAAATAATAATGTCCTTAATTTGAATCCTTGGTTAGCTTAGACAAGTGAGAGTGTTCATGATTTAAGTGTGGGGAAAAGTAGGTTTGGAAATATTTGGTTTAGGAATTGGGTGTTATATATCTTTATGAAAATGTGAAAGAAATGTTTAGGACATATTCATGCATTCAATAATTTAATCATATGCATTGAGAAAAACAAAAGAAAGAAAATAAAAAAAAGTAAAAAGAAGAAAAATAAATAAATAAATAAAGAAGAAAAAGAGAAAAAGAAAAGAAAAAAAAGAGCAAATAAATAAAAGGGGATAAAATGCCCCAAAGTAAATGTTGGTAGCAATGCATATGAGTTGTACTAAAGTTGGGATGCATGAATATGTGGTAAACATAGTTAATGGGCAGTTAGATTTTGCACAGTAATTACATGGATTGTCTAAAGTTAGGTGGAAAGTTTAATTTAGGTTAATTAAAGATTCAGATTTTAGCCCACTTGGCTAAATACAATCCTACCTTGACCCTAACCCCATTACAACCCTTAAAAGACCTCTTGATATGTGTATTTTGTGCATTAAATTTTTGTTGATTGTTATATGAAGAGCAAGCCTTAGAAAGCAAGATTAGTAGAGAATTGAGAGATTGAACCTTAAATACCTGAGCAATTAGAGTGTATACACTTCCGGTGAGGGTTCGATGCTCGATTCTTTGTTCCTGGCTTTCATGAGCTATCTTCTTGCAAGTCTATTTGTACTTCATTTTTTATGATTTGAATTAGTGAAATCCAGTTCATGTATGTTCTTGGAGGATTTATTTACTTTTAACTAAGTAGGTAGAAACATTCTGCATATAGTTGCATTAATATATATAGGTTGCATTTCATACTTTCTACCATTCCTCTTCACTCTTATAGTTTCTCTTAAGCTTAGCATGAGGACATGCTAATATTTAAGTGTGGGGAGGTTGATAAACTGCTATTTTATGGTTTATCTTGCACTCAATTGAGCGGATTTTATCAATCTTTCATACACTTGTTCATAGAAAATGCATGGCTTTACATTCTCCTTCCTGATTTTGTGCTATGATTGAAAACATGCTTCTTTGACCTTATATTTGCTAATATTAATCCCCTCTTATTACCATTCGATGCCGTGATATGTGTGTTAAGTGATTTCAAAGATTACAGGGTAGGAATAGCTTAGAGGATGGAAAGGAAGCATGCAAAAGTGGAAGGAATATAAGAAGTTGAAGAAATTGCTAAGTTGTCCAGCCTGACCTCTTCACACTCAAACGGTCATAACTTGAGCTACAGAGGTCCAAATGACGCGGTTCTAGTTGCGTTGGAAAGCTAACGTTTGGGGCTTCGCAACGATATATAATTTGCCATAGCTGCCTTGAAGCCAGGTGACGCAAACGCGTGGATCACGTGGACTCATGACCTAGCAAAAACCCAATCCATGCTAACGCGTGGACGACGCTTCCACGTGACGTTGCAGCGACCTGAACGTACCAAAAATTGCTGGATGCAATTTCTGGGCTGTTTCTGGCCGAGTTTTTGGCCTAGAACACACAGATTAGAGGCTATAAAGTGGGGGAATGCATCTATTCATAAAAAAATACAATAATTCAAACAACAATTCATACAACTTTCATAATTCACAATTTTAGGTTTTAGATGTAGTTTTAGAGAGAGAGAGAGAGGCTCTCTCCTCTCTCTTAGGATTTCTCTTAGGTTTTAGAATTAGGATTTCTCTTATTTTATGGTTATTTCTTCATCTCAGGTTCTATATTTCTTTAATTTATGTTTCTCTTTTACTTTTAGATACTCTAATACTTTTACTTGTTGATTATTTATGTTGCCAAGTTGGCTTATGAATCTTTTCATGTTAGATTTGAATATTCTATTTAATATAATTTGAGGTATTTCAGATTTATGATTGTTTATTTATAATGCTTTTAATTTAATTTAAGATATTTTTCCCTTTTGGCTTTGGTTAAGTAATTGGTAACACTTGAGTTATTAGACTCAGCAGTTGATTGAAAATTGGGAATTGCTGATTGATTTGGATCGCTCTAAAGCTAGTCTTTCCACAGGAGTTGACTAGGACTTGAGGATTGATGAGCGGATATTTTATACGCTTTTTGGGGTTAATTTCATATAGTTTTGAGTATGTTCTAGTTAGTTTTTAGTCTATTTTCATTAGTTTTTAGGAAAAATTCATATTTCTGGACTTTACTATGAGTTGTGTATTTTTCTGTAATTTCAGGTATTTTTCTGGCTGAAATTGAAGGAGCTGAGAAAAAATCTAATTCAGGCTGAAAAAGGACTGCTGATGTTATTGGATTCTGACCTCCCTGCACTCAAAGTGGATTTTCTGGAGCTACAGAACTCGAAATGGCATGCTTCCAATTGCGTTGGAAAGTAGACATCCAGGGCTTTCCAGCAATATATAATAGTTTATACTTTGCACAAGGATAGATGACGTAAACTGGTGTTCAACGCCAGTTCTTTGCCCAATTCTGGCGTCCAGCGCCAGAAAAGGATCAAAAGCTGGAGTTGAACGCCCAAACTGGCACAAAAACTGGCGTTCAACTCCACAAATGGCCTCTGCACGTGAATTGCTTAAATCTTAGCCCCAGCACACACCAAGTGAGCCCCAGAAGTGGATCTCTGCATCATCCATCATAGTTTACTCATTTTTTGTAAACCTAGGCTACTAGTTTAGTATTTAAACAACTTTTAGAGACTTATTTTGCATCTCATGACATTTTAGATCTAAACTTTGTACTCTTTGATGGCATGAGTCTCTAAACTCCATTGTTGGGGGTGAGGAGCTCTGCTGTGTCTCGATGAATTAATGCAAGTATTTCTGTTTTCTATTCAAACACGCTTGTTTCTATCTAAGATGTTCATTCGCAATTAACTGTGATGAAGGTGATGATCCGTGACACTCATCACCATTCTCAACCAATGAACGTGTGCCTAACAACCACCTCCGTTCTATATCAGATTGAATGAGTATCTCTTAGATCTCTTAATCAGAATCTTCGTGGTATAAGCTAGAATTGACGGCGGCATTCATGAGAATCCGGAAAGTCTAAACCTTGTCTGTGGTATTCCGAGTAGAATTCAAGGATTGAATGACTGTGACGAGCTTCAAACTCCTGAAGGCTGGGCGTTAGTGACAAACGCAAAGGAATCAAGGGATTCTATTCCAACAGGATCGAGAACCAACCGGTGATTAGCCGTGCTGTGACAGAGCGCGTGAGCGTAGTTTTCACTGGAAGGATGGAAGGTAGCCATTGACAATGGTGATCCACCAACACACAGCTTGCCATAGAAGGACGTGCGTGCGTGAACAAGAAGACAGAGGAAAGCAGAAATTCAGAAGACAAAGCATCTCCAAAACTCCAACATATTCTCCATTACTGCATAACAAGTAACCTTTAATCCATGCTCTCTTGTTTATTTGCAATTCAACTGATAAACATAATTGACTTCCTGACTAAGATTTACAAGATAACCATAGATTGCTTCAAACCAACAATCTCCGTGGGATTCGACCCTTACTCACGTGAGGTATTACTTGGACGACCCAGTGCACTTGCTGGTCAGTGGTACGAGTTGTGAAAAGTGTGATTCACAATTTGTGCACCAAGTTTTTGGCGCCGTTGCCGGGGATTGTTCGTGTTTGAACAACTGACGGTTTATTTTGTTGCTTAGATTAGGAAAAATTTTTCTTTTTTGGTTTAGAGTCTTTTATTATTTATCCCTTGTTAAAACACTTTAAATTTATAGCTCAATTAGTTAGAACGTGGTGCTTATGTTCATGGTAATTGGCTATCATATTTTTAAAATCTTTTTCAAAAATATTTTTTTCTATTAAATCCTGTGCCAAACTTTAAGTTTGGTGTTTTCTTGTTGATTTTTCAAAAAAAAAAATTCAAAAATTTATTTTGGTTTTCTAAAAAAAATTTTAAGTTTGGTGTTCTTCCTTTGTGTTCTTGTGTTCTTGTGAGTCTTCAAAGTGTTCTTGAGTTTTCCTTGTGTCTTGATCTTAAAATTTTTAAGTTTGGTGTTCCTTGGTGTTTTCCCCCCAAAAATTTTCGAAAACAAGGAGCATTAGATCTAAAATCTTGTGCTATCTTATTGTTTTTCTCTCTCTTCTTAAAATTTAAAAATATCTTTTCTCTCTATTTTAAAGCATCTTTTTCGAAAATCAATTTTTAAAATTCAGATTTTTTTTAAACTTCCTAACCACTTTCTCTCTCCTCAATTTTTCGAAAATCTTCACCCACTTTTATTTATTTTTATTTTATTTTCGAAATAAATTAATAAATAAATAAATAAAAATATTTTCTCTATTTTACATCATCTCCCTTTCTCCATCATGGACCTAAGCGAAAATGAACAGTCTAGGAGGACTCTGGGGTCATATTCTAACCCCTCTACTGCTTCATATGGGAGTAGTATCTGCATACCCTCCATTGGAGTCAGTAGCTTTGAGTTGAATCCTCAGCTCATTATCATGGTGCAGCAAAGTTGCTAGTATTCCGGTCTTCCACAGGAAGATCCTACAGAGTTTCTGGCAGAATTTTTACAAATTGCTGACACAGTACATGATAAAGAAATAGATCATGATGTCTACAGACTATTACTGTTTCCATTTGCTGTAAAAGATCAAGCTAAGAGGTGGTTAAATAACCAACCTAAGGCCAGCATAAGGACATGGAAACAGCTGACAGAAAAATTCCTGAATCAATACTTTCCCCCAAAACGGATGACACAGCTAAGGCTGGACATCCAAGACTTTAAACAAGGAGATAATGAATCTCTTTATGATGCCTGGGAGAGATACAGAGAGATGCTAAGAAAATGCCCCTCTGAAATGTTTTCAGAGTGGGTTCCGTTAGACATCTTCTACTATGGGCTTGCAGAAGGAGCTCAGATGTCTCTAGATTACTCAGCTGGTGGATCTATCCACATGAGAAAGACAATTGAAGAGGCTCAAGAGCTCATTGATACAGTTGCCAGGAATCAGCATCTGTACCTAAGCAGTGACCCTTCCATGAAAGAAGAGGTTAAAACAGCAACTGCTGAACTCAGTCCTGTGAAACAAGCTGCTGAATTCAATCAGCAATTGGACTTCCTAACAAAGCAATTAGCCAAATTCAAAGATAGACTACAAGAGACAAGGATGGCTAATATACATATGGAAAAACAGTTTAAGCAAACAAAGCAGCAGCTGTCAAGACAAATAACAGAAGAATGCCAAGCAGTTCAATTAAGAAGTGGGAAAACATTAAATACCCCACCTCAAGGCAGCAAAAAGCTAAGGAATGAGCAAACCACCCAAAATTCACCTGAGGACAGTAAAAGCCCAAGAAAAAATAATTCTGGCACTAAAACGCCAGAAAATTGGTGGAAGGCTGGCGCTGAACGCCCAGACCATGCCCAAAACTGGCGTTCAACGCCAGAAACAAGGCAAAACTGGCGTTCAACGCCAGAAATAGGCAAGGATCTGGCGTTGAATGCCCAAACTGGGCAAGATCTGGTGCTGAACGCCCAAAATGGGCACAATTCTGGCGTTCAGACGCTAGGAACAAACAAGGAGTTGGCGTCTAACGTCACTCCAGTTTCTAACTCTGGCACTCAATTGCCAGTGAGGGATCAGACACACACAAATGCTGATAACAACCCCTCTAAAAAGGCTTCTTCAACCACTTATGTAGGCAATAAACCTGCAGCAACTACGGTTGAGGAATATAAAGCCAAGATACCTTATCCTCAAAAACTCCGGAAAGAGGAACAGGATAAGCAATTTGCTCGCTTTGCAGATTATCTCAGGACTCTTGAAATAAAGATTCCATTTGCAGAAGCACTCGAGCAAATACCTTCTTATGCCAAGTTCATGAAAGAGATCTTGAGTCATAAAAAGGATTGGAGAGAAACAGAAAGAGTTCTCCTCACTGAAGAATGCAGTGCAGTCATTCTGAAGAGCTTTCCTGAAAAGCTTAAAGACCCTGGGAGTTTTCTGATACCATGCATATTAGAAGGTAATTGCACCAAGACAGCCTTATGCGATCTTGGGGCAAGCATCAACTTAATACCTGCATCCACTATCAGAAAGCTTGGCTTAACTGACGAAGTTAAACCGACTCGGATATGTCTCCAACTTGCTGATGGCTCCACTAAATACCCATCAGGCGTGATTGAAGACATGATTGTCAGGGTTGGGCCATTCGCCTTTCCCACTGACTTTGTTATGCTGGAAATGGAGGAGCACAAGAGTGCTACTCTCATTCTAGGAAGACCCTTCCTAGCAACTAGACGATCCCTCATTGACGTCCAACAGGGGGAAATAACCCTGAGAGTCAATGATGATGAGTTCAAGTTGAACGCTGTCAAAGCCATGCAGCATCTAGACACATCAACAGACTGCATGAAAGTTGATCTTATTGACTCTTTGGTAGAAGAGATCAACATGGCTGAGAGTCTCGAATCATAGTTGGAACATATCTTTAAAGATGTTCAGCCTGATTTGGAGGACTCAGAGGACATGAAAGAGCCTCTGAAATTTCTTTTGGAAGAGGAAAAACCTCCTAAACCCGAGCTCAAGCCATTACCACCATCCTTGAAATATGCATTTTTGGGAGAAGGTGATACTTTTCCAGTGATCATAAGCTCTGCTTTAAATTCACAGGAAGAGGAAGCACTTATTCAAGTGCTAAGGACACACAAGACAGCTCTTGGGTGGTCCATAGGTGACCTTAAGGGCATAAGCCCAGCTAGATGCATGCACAAAATCCTATTGGAGGATAATGCCAAACCAGTGGTTCAACCACAGAGGCGGCTAAATCCAGCCATGAAGGAAGTGGTGCAGAAAGAGGTCACCAAATTACTAGAGGCTGGGATTATTTATCCTATTTCTGATAGCCCCTGGGTGAGCCCTGTCCAAGTCGTCCCAAAAAAGGGAGGCATGACAGTGATTCATAATGAAAAGAATGAACTGGTTCCTACGAGAACAGTTACAGGGTGGCGCATGTGTATTGACTACAGAAGGCTCAATACAACCACCAGAAAGGATCATTTTCCTTTACCATTCAGAGACCAGATGCTAGAAAGACTGGCAGGTCATGATTATTACTATTTTTTTGGATGGCTACTCAGGCTATAACCAGATTGTAGTAGATCCCCAGGATCAAGAGAAAACAGCATTCACATGTCCATCTGGAGTGTTTGCTTATAGAAGGATGCCATTTAGGTTGTGTAATGCACCTGCAACCTTCCAGAGATACATGCTCTCGATTTTCTCTGATATGGTGGAAAAATTTCTGGAAGTCTTCATGGATGACTTCTCAGTATATGGAGACTCATTTAGCTCCTGTCTGGATCACCTGAAACTTGTTCTGAAAAGATGCCAAGAGACCAACCTAGTTTTAAACTGGGAAAAATGTCACTTCATGGTGACTGAGGGGATTGTCCTTGGGCATAAAATCTCAAAGAAGGGAATAGAGGTGGATCAAGCAAAAATAGAGGTAATTGAAAAATTACCACCACCTGCCAATGTTAAGGCGATCAGAAGCTTTCTGGGGCATGCAGAATTCTATAGGAGGTTTATAAAGGATTTTTCAAAAATCGCAAAACCTCTAAGCAATCTGCTAGCTGATGACACGCCATTTGTGTTTGACACAGGGTGTCTACAGGCGTTTGAAACGCTGAAAGCTAAGCTGGTCACAGCACCAGTCATTTCTGCACCAGACTGGACATTACCATTTGAGCTAATGTGTGATTCCAGTGATCACGCCATTGGTGCAGTACTGGGACATAGGCATGAAAAGCTTCTGCACGTCATTTATTATGCTAGTCGCGTTTTAAATGATGCTCAGAAAAATTACACAACCACAGAAAAGGAATTACTTGCAGTGGTTTATGCCATTGACAAGTTCAGATCATACCTAGTAGGATCAAAAGTGATTGTGTATACTGACCATGCTGCTCTTAAATATCTACTCACAAAGCAGGATTCAAAACCCAGGCTTATCAGATGGGTGTTGCTTCTGCAAGAGTTTGATATAGAAATAAGAGACAGAAAAGGGACAGAAAACCAAGTGGTTGATCATCTGTCCCGGATAGAGCCAGTAGAAGGGACGCCCCTCCCCTCTCTTGAGATCTCTGAAACTTTTCCGGATGAGCATTTATTCGCCATTCAGGAAACCCCATAGTTTACCGATATTGCAAACTATAAAGCTGCAAGGTTCATACCCAAGGATTACAACAGTATAAAAAAGAAGAAATTAATCACTGATGCAAAGTACTACTTGTGGGATGAACCTTATCTCTTTAAGAGAGGTGCAGACAGAATAATCCGTAGGTGTGTGCCTAAAGAAGAAGCACATAGGATCCTATGGCACTGCCATGGATCTCAATATGGAGGCCATTTCGGAGGTGAGCGAACAGCCACCAAGGTCCTCCAATGTGGCTTCTATTGGCCCACACTCTATAGAGACTCCCGAGAGTTCGTACGTAACTGTGACAGTTGCCAAAGAGCTGGTAATCTGCCTCATGGTTACGCCATGCCTCAACAAGGAATCTTGGAGATTGAGTTGTTTGACGTATGGGGAATTGACTTCATGGGACCTTTCCCACCATCATACTCAAACACTTATATTCTGGTGGCAGTTGATTATGTATCAAAATGGGTTGAGGCCATTGCCACACCCACCAATGATACTAAGACAGTGCTGAAGTTCCTCCAGAAACATATCTTTAGCAGATTTGGTGTCCCTAGAGTACTAATCAGTGATGGGGGCACTCACATCTGCAATAAACAGCTTTACTCTGCCATGGTTCGGTATGGAATTCGCCACAAGGTGGCTACTCCATATCATCCACAAACTAATGGGCAAGCTGAAGTCTCTAACAGAGAATTAAAGAGAATCCTGGAACGGACAGTAAATACCCGTAGAAAGGATTGGGCACGGAGCTTGGATGATGCTCTGTGGGCTTACAGAACAGCATTCAAGACCCCTATAGGGACCTCTCCATACCAACTCGTGTATGGTAAGGCATGTCACCTGCCCGTGGAACTGGAACATAAGGCTTACTGGGCAACCAGATCCCTAAACTTTGATGCCAAATTAGCAGGAGAAAAAAAATTGCTCCAGCTAAATGAGCTAGAGGAGTTCAGATTCACAGCTTTCGAAAATGCCAAGCTTTATAAAGAGAAATAAAAAAAATGGCATGACAGAAAGCTGTCATCTAGAATCTTTGAACCAGGACAGAAGGTTCTGCTGTTCAACTCTAGACTCAGGCTATTCCCCGGGAAATTGAAATCCCGGTGGAGGGGACCATACGTGATTACAAGGGTATCACCATATGGTTATGTAGAGCTTCAAGATATTGACTCTGACAAGAAGTTCATTGTTAATGGACAGAGAATCAAGCACTATCTTGAAGGCAATGTTGAGCAAGAGTGCTCAAGGTTGAAGCTAGATTAAAAGCTCAGCAAGGTCCAGCTAAGGACATTAAAGAAGCGCTTGTTGGGAGGCAACCCAATTTTTATTTATTTTCATGGTTTTTCATGTTTTATTAGGTTCATGATCATGTGGAGTCACAAAATAAATATTAAAAATTGAAAATGGAATCAAAAACAGCAGAAGAAAAATTACACCATGGAGGAAGCACCTGTCTGGCGTTCAACGCCAGAACAGAGCATGGTTCTGGCGCTGAACGCCCAAAATGGGCAACATCCTGGCGCTGAACGCCCAGAGCAAGCATGGTTCTGGTGTTCAACGCCAGAAATGGCTAGTAAATGGGCGTTGAACGCCCAAAATGGGCACCAACCTGGCGCTGAACGCCCAGAGTTGTGTGCAAGGGCATTTTGCATGCCTAAATTGGTGCAGGGATGTAAATGCCTTGACACCTCAAGATCTGTGGACCTCACAGGATCATTTCAAGATCTGTGGACCCCACAGGATCCCCACCTTCCCTCCTCATAATCCTAGTTTTTTTTCCACATCTTCTTCTTCATCTATTCCTTCTTCTTTTGCTCGAGGGCGAGCAACATTCTAAGTTTGGTGTGGTAAAACAATTATGTGAAGGATCTATAGCTCAGTGGTAGAACATGTGGCTGCAAATCAAGAGATCCCTGAGATACCTCAGGGGATGCACTTCCCTCCACATAATTATTGGAAGCAATTGAGGATAGAAATACCAAAAATCACTAGGAATCAAGCCACAAAGGCAAGGAAGAGACATAAAAGAGCTCAAGAACATCATTGGTTCCTCAAGAAGGAAATGCCATCATCACTAAGGTGGACTCATTCCTTGTTCTTACTTGCTCTGTTTTTTGTTTTCTCTATGTTAAGTGCTTATCTATGTTTGTGTCTTCATTACATGATCATTAGTAGTAATTAGTGTCTATTTTGATTTTATCCCCAATTAAGTTATAGTCTATTTTTCTCATCATCAGCAAACATGAATAAAATAGTAGATCTTTTGAATAAGAGACAATAAAATTTCGAGTTTTTAATAAGAAAAATTCTAATTAGTAACATGTGGTGGCAATGCTTTCTGTCTTCTGAATGAATGCTTGAACAGTGCATATGTCTTTTGAATTTGTTGTTTAAGACTGTTAAATATGTTGGCTCTTGAAAGAATGATGAACATGAGACCTGTTATTGACAATCTGAAAAATAAAAAAAATGACTCTTGAAGCAAGAAAAAGCAGCAAAGAACAAGGCTTGCAGAAAAAATTAATATATATATATATATATATATATATAATAAAATAGGCGAAAAAAATAGAAAGAAAAAGAAAAAGCAAGCAGAAAAAGCCAAAAGCTCTTAAAACCAAGAGGCAAGAGCAAAAAGCCAATAACCCTTAAAACCAAAAAGCAAGGGCAAATAAAAAGGATCCCAAGGCTTTGAGCATCAGTAGATAGGAGGGCCTAAAGGAATAAAATCCTGGTCTAAGCGGCTAAACCAAGCTGTCCCTAACCATGTGCTTGTGGCGTGAAGGTGTCAAGTGAAAACTTGAGACTGAGCGGTTAAAGTCAAGGTCCAAAGCAAAAAGAAGAGTGTGCTTAAGAACTCTGGACACCTCTAATTGGGGACTTTAGCAAAGCTGAGTCACAATCTAAAAGGTTCACCCAATTATGTGTCTGTGGCATTTATGTATCCGGTGGTAATACTGGAAAACAAAGTGCTTAGGGCCACGGCCAAGACTCACAAAATAGCTGTGTTCAAGAATCATCACACTGAAATAGGAGAATCAATAACACTATCTGAATTCTAAGTTCCTATAGATGCCAATCACTCTGAGCTTCAATGGATAAAGTGAGATGCCAAAACTGTTCAGAAGCAAAAAGCTACTAGTCCCGCTCATCTAATTAGAATCTGAGCTTCACTCAAAAACTCTGAAATATTATTCCTTCTCAACCTATTAGTCTTCTATTTTATTCGTCTAGTTGCTTGAGGACAAGCAACAGTTTAAGTTTGGTGTTGTGATGAGCGGATATTTTATACGCTTTTTGGGGTTAATTTCATATAGTTTTGAGTATGTTCTAGTTAGTTTTTAGTCTATTTTCATTAGTTTTTAGGAAAAATTCATATTTC
Source organism: Arachis hypogaea (assembly GCF_003086295.3). Lineage (NCBI taxonomy): Eukaryota > Viridiplantae > Streptophyta > Magnoliopsida > Fabales > Fabaceae > Arachis > Arachis hypogaea. The sequence continues at coordinate 49,369,080 of NC_092052.1, read as the reverse complement.
TAGACTTTACTATGAGTTGTGTGTTTTTCTGTAATTTCAGGTATTTTTCTGGCTGAAATTGAAGGAGCTGAGCAAAAATCTAATTCAGGCTGAAAAAGGACTGCTGATGTTATTGGATTCTGACCTCCCTGCACTCAAAGTGGATTTTCTGAAGCTACAGAACTCGAAATGGCATGCTTCCAATTGCGTTGGAAAGTAGACATCCAGGGCTTTCCAGCAATATATAATAGTTCATACTTTGCACAAGGATAGACGACGTAAACTGGCGTTCAACGCCAGTTCTTTGCCCAATTCTGGCGTCCAGCGCCAGAAAAGGATCAAAAGCTGGAGTTGAACGCCCAAACTGGCACAAAAACTGGCGTTCAACTCCACAAATGGCCTCTGCACGTGAATTGCTTAAATCTTAGCCCCAGCACACACCAAGTGGGCCCCAGAAGTGGATCTCTGCATCATCCATCATAGTTTACTCATTTTTTGTAAACCTAGGCTACTAGTTTAGTATTTAAACAACTTTTAGAGACTTATTTTGCATCTCATGACATTTTAGATCTGAACTTTGTACTCTTTGATGGCATGAGTCTCTAAACTCCATTGTTGGGGGTGAGGAGCTCTGCTGTGTCTCGATGAATTAATGCAAGTATTTCTGTTTTCTATTCAAACACGCTTGTTTCTATCTAAGATGTTCATTCGCGCTTAACTGTGATGAAGGTGATGATCCGTGACACTCATCACCATTCTCAACCAATGAACGTGTGCCTAACAACCACCTCCGTTCTATATCAGATTGAATGAGTATCTCTTAGATCTCTTAATCAGAATCTTCGTGGTATAAGCTAGAATTGATGGCGGCATTCATGAGAATCCGGAAAGTCTAAACCTTGTCTATGGTATTTCGAGTAGGATTCAAGGATTGAATGACTGTGACGAGTTTCAAACTCCTGAAGGCTGGGCGTTAGTGACAAACGCAAAGGAATCAAGGGATTCTATTCCAACCGGATCGAGAACCAACCGGTGATTAGCCGTGCTGTGACAGAGCGCGTGAGCATAGTTTTCACTGGAAGGATGGAAGGTAGCCATTGACAATGGTGATCCATGAACACACAGCTTGCCATAGGAGGACGTGCGTGCGTGAACAAGAAGACAGAGGAAAGCAGAAATTCAGAAGACAAAGCATCTCCAAAACTCCAACATATTCTCCATTACTGCATAACAAGTAATCTTTAATCCATGCTCTCTTGTTTATTTGCAATTCAACTGATAAACATAATTGACTTCCTGACTAAGATTTACAAGATAACCATAGATTGCTTCAAACCAACAATCTCTGTGGGATTCGACCCTTACTCACGTGAGGTATTACTCGGACGACCCAGTGCACTTGCTGGTCAGTGGTACGAGTTGTGAAAAGTGTGATTCACAATTTGTGCACCAAGGATCAAATTAATTAGTCCACTTGACTTTCCTTTATTTAGTAAGGGTTAACTAAGTGGGAGCAATAACAATTCTCATCACACCTGATAAGGATAACTAGGATAGAATTTCCAGTTCTCATAACTTGCCAAGAGATTCTATAATTATTAATTTATTTTTTTTGTCATTTAAATTACTTGTTCTCTATTTTAAAAAACCCAAAAATATACCTTTTTCCATAGCCAATAATAAATCATACTTCCCTGCAATTCCTTGAGAGACGACCCGAGGTTTAAATACTTCGGTTATTATTTTTATTGGGTTTGTTACTTGTGACAACCAAACTTTTGTACGAAAGGATTCCTTGCTGGTTTAGAAACTATACTTACAACGTGAATATTTTTACAAAATTCTTTACCGGCAAGAATTCGATCGTCATTATTCTACGCTTAGAATAATGGAGGTGAACTTTGGAAGCGAGAATGATCCTTTGTTTCAAGAAAAAAGGGATCAAAACAGCGTAAACAAACCTTCGGATAGCATGTAATTTATGTTTCTAATACCAGTTGCTTAATTCTTTTGTTACCATCTCCTTCTAATTATGTGTATATTTCTTTTAGAAAAAAAAGTCCTTTAATGATTTATTCAAGAAAAAAAAGTAGGAAAAAAAAAGAAAAATCTGCAACTACGTAAGTTCTCAAAAAAATAGATCCTGTGTTTATTTTCATTGCTTTAGGTGTATTTTAACATTATTTGGGTGGATTTCAGGTTGGGTCTCGAAGAAGAATTAGTCATTGACCTTGCTCAACAGAAGATTATCGTTGTTCGGATGGAGACACATTCACAATCTGACCCGCTTGATATCTGAGTTTTACAAATAAATTTCAACCTTCTAATCATCTATTTTAAGGGATTTTCTTAACTTTTTATTTTTGTCTTGTTTAGAGTTCTGATTCAAGTATGCATGCCTCTGTCCCAGACAGCAGCAGCAAGCCTTGTGCCACCAATAGAACCATCCCCCTAAAAGTCCCTGAGCGAAAAAATTAGTGAAGAAACAACTCAGTGGTGAGTAATAGTATTTGGTTATTATTTGGGTGTATTGTTTTCTTATTTGGGTGTATTTATTCAGAATTGAGCTATAATTGATTTTATTATAATTTGAATCTTTTTCTCTAACCCTACAACACTCTACAACCCCAGAGACCTGCTCAAAGCACACCCACAGTGCCACCAGCTCCATCTAAAATGTAAATTCTACACAATATAACTCTCTTTCGATAACATTTTTCTATTCTTGTTTTTATAATATCATATATGTCAACACGAAGCAAACCACCCCCTGAAGCCACTACTGCATTAATGATGATCGCCAACATAGCATCCTATGTACTAAAACAATTTCCAGTGCCATCATTCAGCCTCGGCTTCACTGATTCAAGTCAAGAAAAAACGCTGACTCAAGAGGGGCAACCAAGATTTCAGAAGGGAAAAAAGTCCTAAGACACCTATACTAATTGAAGAATTAGAGGAGCTAGTGCAGAAAATTGCAAACGCTGGGGTTAAGGCAGCAATGGACTTTGCAGAGGGTAAAAGTCCCCTGCTCGAAAAGCAGCCGGCCGAGATGAAAGACAAGTTTAAAAAGTTTGAAACTCCTGTAAAGAGGAAAGAATTGTCGGCTGAGATGAAAGAGAAGTGCTACCTTTGGGCCACATGTATAAAGACATACGGGGATGGAAGTACTAATGAGTATGACCCAGTGTGCACCATCGATGCCCAACGACCATTGCCACTGTCAAAAATCCATTTGCGTCTCTAAAACCTAGTACCTATATCGAATCTGAGGTGATATTAGAATAAGATTAATTATTTTATTATGACATATGACAGCAATGTTGATTGATGTAATAGATTTGGGTTTTTTGTTTTTCTAGATCGTCAATGCTATTTGTCTGATTCTGAACCAACAAAATATTAGAAGATTCGAAGAAGAAATTTACTGTCTCCCCCCTAATATTGTAGTAAGGTGTACTAAACTAAAATTTGGGTGTATTTGATTCATGTTTTGGGTGTATCAAATATTTCTTTCAGTGTTTCACAAATGCTGCAGAACATGGCTATTGAGAATCACGAGGGCGGCGAGTTCTTACAACCAAAAACAAAAAAGCCATTTAATATTGAGGACTACAAAATGTTCATACCTTATCTGGACTTGAAAAAATTGGCATCCCATCCATATGTAAGTTTTTGTTCTAAAACTTCTTATCACAATTCTTTGGTTATGTGCCAATTAAGCTAAAACACTGTTCAATGTGACCATACTTTAGATATTTGCACATGTTTACTACGCGGAATATTGGTGGATACGGGTGGCTGATATTAGAAGGAAAAAATTTTGTATCCTTGACCCGTTTCACAAAAAGTGTCCCTCCAAAACCAGAATGAAGCTTAATAAATTTGTTGTAAGTTATTTTTGTTGGTTGCATTTTAATATTTGGGTGTAGTTCTGTTCAATATAAGGTGTACTATGGGGTCCATTGGGTGTGTAATCTGGTATTAATTTTAGTCTTTCTTATATTTTGCTTTGTTTCCATTTTTAGGGGTATGTGATATCCAGAATGAGGGTATATGCTAACGGAGCACCTCTCAAGAAAGATGATCGTGAAATTGAACCGCCATACATCAACATTTCAGGAAAAAGACAGAGTATAAAATCTTTCTCTCTGAAAATTGTCTTTTCTCTTACTGTCCCCTTTTTATTTGCTAATTTATTTTTGGTTTTCAGCTATGATTATGCTATTTATGTAATAAAATGGCTTGAAATAATCGAGTCTCAAAACATTAAAAAGAGAAAATATAACTGGGACAATTGAACACAGATAATTGTGTTTAAAGCTCCATAACTCTCTATTACTTTACTAAATTAACATAGTTCATTAAACGAATATTCTTTTAAACTGTAGGCAGAGGTGGACCACTTTCGAGTTGAATATGCTTCACATATTCTGTTTTATAAGATGAATCAAGACAGAGATATAGGAATTAGAGAAAGTGAAGCAATAAGATTGTCCAAGCCATCTACAGTGTTATTGAGTCCATAATCAAATAGAATCAAATGATATTGAAAGTGATTAGTTTGAGTGGTGTTTAGTCTTGGAATATTTTAAACATTTTTTTGTAAATTTTGTGGATATTTAATCCAGTCTTATTAAAAATTGCTTTTGCATAAATAAACTGTCTGTACTATATTCAAAAGCTGTCAATTACAGGTTCAAAAAAATGAGGCAAAACAACAACAAACATGCTAATACTCCAATTACTTTAATAATACACCCAAATATAACCGGTATATTGAGTCCTCAAATTTCCATGGAAAAACCAACCAGGATGTATGGGAATTCAGATATTGGAATTGTTAACCTCTTTAAGATTTGATTGTATATGTATTGTAAATTTAAAACAAACAAATATAAACAAGATACTAATTACCAACACAAACAGTAACATCTCAAAAAATATATATATAAAAAAAGAAAATATCAAAAACAAGAGAATGAATAGATACACCCAAAAAATTAATCCTTAAACCCAAATAATGTCACTCTACACCCAAACCCTATACACTGCTGCTGGATCTCTGAACTGATAATTCATAACATGTCCATGATATTGGCTGGAATTCAGTTGCATCACTGATGCGCCATCAAAAAGGTTCAACTGGAGAAAATAAACTCACATATTATCAAAACTATTAACAAAAAAAAAACTCAATTACCCCCTGTGTAAAGAACATCACTTTTACCTAACTTAGAGCTTTCGTTTTCTTTTTCTCTTAAGCATTTGTAATCTGTTTGTTCAATTTTAAACTAGTCTATTTTTGGGATGTCCTCTTGTTCTCACCCTTGGAGGGCTTTGAAGCTCATTAACGGATTCCAAGTTAGCATCTTCATGAGATAACGACCATGTCCCCTTCCTTTTGGCTTTCAGTTCTTCCATCTCAACCACGACGTTATTGTAGGTGCAGTGCAGAATGGCAGTGAGCTTCTCGGATTCTGATGCAAATTCGCATATATTGTGTGAACGAAACACTAATTTGTCAAACCTCTTGCTTCTTGGCGCCAACAGTGGCTCGTCGTGGCTGCTCTTGATGTGTGTGTGTCTCCTATTTATGTTCTTGCTCCATTGTTCCAATATGTATCTCGGTGACATGTTGGTTACTCGTTCAAAGCTTAACACGCTTAGGGTGTGACGGTACAATATCCCTCTTGACTCGAATAATAAGCACTGGCATTTCACTTAGGCTGCTACCGAGTCATACGTAATTGCAAACTTGTTGAATGTTGAGCTGGAAACTTGTTCTCCAACTTCGTATATCGAATAGTCTAAGGTAGAGTTCGTTAATCTTGTGATGCAATTCACCTTCCTTCTGAATTGTGGTTTGGTGCACAAAACTGACTCCACACATTTCGCACAGATAGACCGACAAGTATACCGGGTCGTCCAAGTAATACCTCAGGTGAGTGAAGGTCGATCCCACGGAGATTGTTGGTTTAAGCAAGCAATGGTTACCTTGTAGATCTTAGTTAGGCAGATAGAAATTATAGTTTGTCACGAAAAATGCATAAAACTGAATAAATAAATAAAAAAGTTACAAGATAGATGAGAAATTAATGGTATGAGAACGGTTGAGGCTTCAGAGATGCTTTGTCTTTCTGTATTAACTTTTCTTGCTATCTACTTCAATAACTTTCTGATTCCTTCAATGGCAGCCGTAAGTGATTCACTCATGTCCTCTCATCAAGTTAACCTCCTCCACTGCAGCAATCCACCACGTTGAGATGACTCATGTCCTCTCATTAAGCCACCTCTAGGTTTCTCACTGTAGCAGAAGATGAAGCTCTAAGCAATCCACTCCCCTTCACGATCCTACTCAAGGTGCCACAGACAAGGCAGATCTTTCAGATCAGAAAGTGCTGCTTCTTTGACTCTAGCCTTAATGCCACAGAGGCCTCACTTACCCATGGTCAACGGGATTTTATGTCACGTATCCAAAGTTGTCCAGTTACTCTATTGGAAACCGTAATACAATCTCTAGCTTTGGTTCAATGCTATCCGGGTCAAGACTCGCACGGAACCCATGTAGAACAAGGGTGATTGTCACGGGTCACCCTCAATTCATGAGATGAAGAACGAGGATGCATAAGAGAATAGAATCAGACATATTGAACTAGAAAAGTAATATTATTAATTCGTGAAACTCAGCAGAGCTCCTAACCTTAACCTTAGGAGGTTAATGACTCATAATATTCGAAAATACAAAATGGGGGAGGAAGAAGATTGGTGGAACCCCTAAACAAGGGTGATCTTCTCCTATATATACTAATCTGCTAACTAAGAATTACAGAATTAAGATAAACTAGTCTTGTAGTACGAAATCCACTTCTGGGGCCCACTTGGTGAGTGTTTGGGCTGAGCTTTGAGTGTCTCCATGAGCTAGTACCCCTTAGGGGTGTTGAACGTTGGATAGGGATTCCCTTTTGGGCATTGGATGCCAGCTGCTCCCCTGTGGGCGCTGGACGCCAGGAATGGGGCTGGTGGCTGGGGTTGAACGCCAGTTTTGGGCCTTCATTTACAAAGTAAAGTATAGACTATTATATATTTCTAGAAAGCTCTGAATGTTAGCATTTGATAGCCATTGAGAACACAGTATTTGGACTACTACATCTCTAGAAAAACTCTTTCGAGTGTACGGAGGTCAGATCTTGACAGCATATACAGTCCTTTCTCTGTCTTTGAATCAGACTTTTGCTCAAACTTCTCAATTTTTGCCAGAAAATACCTGAAATCACCATAAAACACACAAACTCAAATTAGAATCCAAAAATGTGATTTTTTCACTAAAACCTATGAAAAAATAATAAAACTTAAACAAAACATAAAGAAAACTATATGAAAATGATGCCAAAAAGCGTATAAAATATCTGCTCATCAAAAATACCAAACTTAAACTATTGCTTGTCCCCAAGAAACCAAAAACAAAGTAGGATAAAAAGAAGAGGAGGATACAATAAATCTCAAAGTTCTCAATGAAGCCCGGTTTCAATTAGATGAGCGGAACTAATAGCTTTTTGCTTCTAAATAGTTTTGGCATCTCACTTTCCATTGAAGTTCAGAATTATTGGCATCCTTAGGAACTTAGATTCTAGATGATACTATTGATTCTCCTAGTTTAGTTCTTTTTTATTCTTGAACACAGCTTCTTTAGAGTCTTGACCGTGACGCTAAGCACTTTGTTTTCCAATATTACCACCGGATACATAAATGCCACAGACACTTAACTGGGTGAACCCTTTCGGATTATGATTCAGCTTTGCTAGAAACCCCAGCCAGTGGTGTCCAGAGCTCTTCAGCACACTCTTTGCTTTGGATCACAACTTTAACTGCTCAGTCTCAGGTTTTTCACTTGACACCTGATATGTGAGTATCTTTCTTGTCTTTTCCTAGTGAATTTACATTTGAATTAATAAGTTTAATCAAGATTTAATATGTTTTAGCCAATATGAATGCTACTTTGAGTTGTGTACAATTCTATTAATTTTATGTAGCATTTTGGACGAATTTGACAGAGTTGGAGACAAAGAGGAAGAGGGGAGAAACTATTTGCTCGTTACTTGAAGCCAAACTTGAGAATACTCAAGTTTGGTGCCAACCAAGAAAGAATGAAGAATGCAAGGCTGCTCACCCCATGCCAAACTTGAGAAAGCTCAAGTTTGGCGCCACCAAGGTTTCTCCAAGGAAGGCAATTCGGACAACTCCACACCAAACTTGAAGAAGTTCAAGTTTGGTGTCACAACAAGAAGCTCCAAGGAACACACGCTGCCATCTCCACGCCAAACTTGAGATTACTCAAGTTTGGCGCCAACTCAAAGATCCCAAGGAAAGCTTGCGTGCAACCTGACACCAAACTTGAGTTCACTCAAGTTTGGTGCCACAAGCGAAGAAGCAAGGGGAACTCTCTGCCCACTCCACGCCAACCTTGGATTCTTCCAAGTTTGGCGCCAACCCTTAGTGCAATAGTGGTCCTCATTCGTCCAAAGGGCTTTTGCGAATCAATTAGAAATTTTGATTTAAACTTTTATTTTATTTATAATTAGAAAAAGATATTATTTAGTTTTAGGAAATTTATTTTACCTTAATTAGGATTTGATACAAAAGGGAAAAGAATCAGCCCTTCGGGCTCTTCTCTTCTCTTCTTCCTCATTCCGCAATTTACAGATTTTCAGAATCCTAGTTTTTGTCTCTGAATCATGAGCAACTAAACCTCCACTGTTAAGGTTAGGAGCTCTATCTATTGTATGGATTGATACTATTATTTTTCTATTTTAATTCATGTACTGATTTCTATTTCAAGAATTATTTTTGTTCTTTATCTAATGAATTTGGGTGGAATGGAAGTATGACCCTTGTTCTAATTGAGTTCTTGTATAACTTGGAAAAGCTCTTTTCTTGAGAAACAGCTTGAAAATAATTTCTCCTAAATTTTTAATTATGTGGACTTAACAGGATACCTGACATATAATCCTCTTATATTTGGGTAATTAGGGTTTTTGTGGCGTATAAACTAGAATTGAACTTCACCCTCTAATTGGAATTAAGTGACCAAGGAATTGGCGGTTGATGAAGGTTAGAGGAGACTAAAAAGGTCTAAGGAATTAGGGTTTAGTCACATATAATTTGCCATGAATAGAATCTTGCATGATTAAAGTAGTTAATAAGAAAAGTCAATCCAGAAGATAGATATCTCTGAAGCCTTAACTGTTTTCTCCATATTATTCACACCAATTTACTGCTTGCTTTCTGATATTCTGAATTTACTGTTAATGCTTTTGAACTCTCAAAACACCATTTTATTTTTATCTGACTAAGCCAATCACTCAATCATTGTTACTTGATCCATCAATCCTCGCGTGGGATCAACCCTCACTCACCTGAGGTATTACTTGATACGACCCGGTGCACTTGCCGGTTAGTTTGTGGATTGTAAATTCCGCACCAAGTTTTTGGCACCGTTGCCGGGGATTGACTGTGATTGACAACCATTAGTTGTTTGATTACTTAGATTAGGAATTTTAGCTTTAAATTTATTTAATTTTTGCACCTTATTTTCGAATTTTTCTAGCTTTATTTTTCCTTAATTTCTGAAATTAAGTTTGGTGTTACCTAATTAATTTTATTTTAATTTTTTGTTTAATTTTCCTTAAAAATTTTGAAATTTTTAGCTTGCTTTCTGATCATTATTTTCAAAAATTTTAGCACTAAATAGTAAGTATTTTTAATTTATTATTTTATACAGGTTACCTCACTGGAAATTCTCTACACTCTGACGTAGAGAGTCCCATCTTTTCTTGTCTGCTATCTGTTTATGAACAGGAACAGGGATAAGGAACCTCTTATAGACTTTGATCCTGAACCTGAAAGGACTTTGAGGTGGCGTTTGTAACAAGCTAGACTATACAAAGCTAGTGATGCTCTTGAAAGGGAAGCTACAAAGTCCACTATGGATCACAATCGTGATGTGAATGCCAATATGGCAAATCTGAATGAGAATGAGCAGCCTAGAAGAGTGTTTGGCTCTTACACTGCTCCCAATGCAGATCTTTATGGAAAAAGTATTGTGGTGCCTCCTATAGCTGCAAACAATTTTGAATTGAAGCCTCAACTTGTCACTCTTGTGCAACAAAATTGTCAGTACCATGGACTTCCTCATGAAGACCCAAATCAATTTATCTCTCTGATTTCCTGCAGATTTGTGATACTATGAAGACCAATAGAATGAATCCTGAGGTGTACAAACTCATGCTCTTCCCATTTGCTGTGAGAGATAGAGCAAAGCTGTGGTTAGACTCTCAACCCAAGGAGAGTTTGGATACTTGGGACAAGGTGGTCATTTCTGACTAGATTTTCCCACCACAAAAGCTGACTAAGCTAAGGGTGGAGGTTCAGACTTTCAGAGAAAAAGATGGTGAGACCCTTTATGAAGTTTGGGAGAGATTCAAGCTACTGACTAGGAAAAGCCCTCCGGATATGTTCTCTAAGTGGACTCAGCTAGATATCTTTTATGAGGGCTTAGGTAAAATGTCCAAGATGTGTTTAGATAATTCTGCAGGTGGTTTATTGCACATGAAGAAGACACCAGAGGAGACTGCTGAGCTTATTGAGTTGGTTGCTAACAACCAATATTTATACACATCTAACAGGAATCTTGTGAACTCTGGAACTCCTTAGAAGAAAAGTGTTATGAAGGTGGAAGCTTTTGATACTCATCTTGCTCAGAACAAAATTTTGTCTCAGCAAATGAATTTAATTACTCAACAATTGAGTGGGATGCAGGTTTCAGCTGTCAACACTCAGAATGCACCTCAAGAGGTCCCTTATGACATGACAGGTAACTCTATCCAAAATGAGAATCATGATTATGCTCAATCTTCTTCTGAACAGGTCAATCACATGAGGAGTGCTCCTAGAAACCCCAATAATAATTCATACTCTGAGACCTATAATCATGGGTGGAAAAATTACCCAAATTTTGGGTGGAGAGATCAACCTCAGAGACCACAGAATTTTCACAACAATTCTCAAGGCGGTTTCCAACAGAATAAGCATAATAACTGCCAATTTCAATCTTATCAACAACAACCATCTCAGCAGGCAACTTCTCAGCCCCAAACGAACACTAACTGGGAGACAGTGATGAATAATTTTATGCAGGAAACTAGAGCTTCCATTAGAAACTTAGAGGTACAAATGGGCCAATTAAGCAAGAAAATACCTGAGAGGTCTCCAAGTACATTTCCTGGTGATACAGTGGTGAACCCAAGAGAAGATTGCAAGGCTATTCAATTGAGAAGTGGTAAAGTAGCTGGTTCTGAGATCAAGGTCAATGAGGAGCTAGTTGAAAAAGAAGCTCCAGAGGAGAAGAAGGAAGAAGTGGAGCACGCCCCTCCAAAACGTGCAGACAACCTATTCCCAGACTCTCTTGACACTCATGCTACATTGCCAAAGGCTCCTGAATACAAGCCTAAAATGCCATACCACCAAAGGCTTCAGAAGGCTTCCAAGGACAAGCAATTTTCTAGATATTTAGAAGTCTTCAAGAAGCTACAGATCAACATTCTTTTTGCAGAGGCTCTTGAGCAAATGCCTCTCTATGCTAAATTCATGAAAGAATTGTTGACTAACAAGAGGAATTGGAAGGAACAAGAGACAGTGGTGCTTACTAAGGAATGTAGTGCTATTATTCAACATAACCTTTCTGAGAAGATGTAGGATCCAGGGAGCTTTGTAATTCTTTGCACCATTGGAGATGTCACCATTCAGAGAGCTTTATGTGATCTTGGAGCTAGCATCAATTTCATGCCACTTTCAGTCATGAAAAAGCTCCAAATTGAGGAGGTAAAACCCACTTGTATTTCTCTTCAAATTGCTGATCTTTCAATTAAATTTCCTATGGGTGTTGTTGAATATCTACTTGTGAAAGTAGGACCATTTATTTTTCCTGCTGATTTTGTTATATTGGATATGGAAGAGGATAGAAAGTCCTCTATTATTCTTGGTAGACCCTTTTTAGCTACAGGTAGAGCTTTGATTGATGTGCAAAAGGGCGAATTAACCCCTGAGGGTCAATGAAGAACAAGTGGTCCTAAATGTATTTGAAGCCCTCAAACACCCTAATGATTCTGAAGGGTGCATGAGAGTTGATGTTGTTGAACCACTTGTTCAAGAGGTACTGGAAGCCGAGGTACTTGATGATATTCTGGACCCTCTTTCTGAATATGAATTAGTTTAAATTGATGATTCACCACCCCAGAAAGAGTTGGTGAACACACCTAAAGCAGAGAAGGAGGTTCCTATGCTTGAGCTAAAACCTTTGCCTCCTTCCCTGAAATATATGTTCTTGGGTAAAAATGATTCATATCCAATTATTATCAGTTCCTCCTTGAATCCTGGAGAGGAAGAGGCGCTTATTACAGTGCTCAGGAGCCACAAAATAGCTCTTGGGTGGACCATTGGTGATTTAAAGGGGATTGGTCCCACCAAGTGTATGCACAAGATCCTTCTTGAAGAAGATGTTAAACCGGTTGTGCAACTACAAAGGAGACTCAATCCAACCATGAAAGAGGTGGTCCAAAAAGAGGTAATGAAACTATGGGAAGCCGGCATTATATACCCTATTTCTGAAAGCCCTTGGGTAAGTCCTGTACAGGTAGTTTCCAAGAAATGAGGGATGACAGTGATCAATAATAAAAAGAATGAGCTCATTCCTATGAGGACAGTCACAGGATGGAGAATGTGCATAGACTACAGGAGGCTCAACACTGCTACAAGGAAGGATCACTTCCACTTGCCTTTCATTGATTAGATGCTTGAGAGGTTAGCTGGTCATGCTTTTTATTATTTTCTAGATGGATATTCTGGATATAATCAAATTACAGTAGACCCTCAAGATCAAGAGAAGACATCATTCACATGCCCTTTTGAAGTTTTTTCTTATAGGAGAATGCCATTTGGACTTTGTAATGCTTCAGCAACTTTTCAGAGGTGTATGCTTTCAATTTTTTCTGATATGGTTAAAAAGTTCATTGAGGTATTCATGGATGATTTTTCTATCTTTGATAATACTTTTGAATCCTGCCTTAAGCATTTATCTCTGGTCTTGAAATGGTGTCAAGAATCAAACCTTGTTTTAAATTGGAAAAAATGTCATTTTATGGTTACAGAAGGTATTGTTCTTGGACAGCGGATTTCAAGCAAGGGAGTTGAGGTTGATAGAGCCAAGGTGGAGGTAATTGAAAAATTACTACCACCATCTAATGTTAAGGCAGTCAGGAGTTTCTTGGGTCATGCAGGATTTTATAGAATATTTATAAAGGATTTTTTAAAAATTGCTAAACCATTGAGCAACCTCTTAGTTGCTGATGTTCCTTTTGTATTTGATGCTGAATGTCTGCATGTTTTTGAAACTCTGAAAGCAAACCTTTCCTCTGCTCCCATTATAGCTCCCTGTTCATACCCTGGGTCGAGCTGTCCGACCTGGGATGTTTAGTGGTGCACGAAATTGTGATCTCAACGGCGCCAACAACTTGGTACGCACGATTGTAATCTCAATTCTTTTTCACAACTCCGCACAACTAACCAGCAAGTGCACTGGGTCATCCAAGTAATAAACCTTACGTAAGTAAGGGTCGATCCCACGGAGATTGTCGGCTTCAAGCAAGCTATGGTCATCTTGTAAATCTCAGTCAGACAGATTCAAATGGTTATGAGGTTTTGGTAATTAAAAGATAAATAGAATATAAAATAAGATAGAGATACTTATGTAGTTCATTCGTGAGAATTTCAGATAAGCATATGGAGATGCTTTGTTCCTTCTGAATCTCTGTTTTCCTATTGCCTTCATTCAATCATTCATACTCCTTTCCATGGCAAGCTATATGTTGGGGGATCACCATTGTCAATGGCTACTGTCCGTCCTCTCAGTGAAAATGGTCCATCTACGCTGTCACTGCAGGGCTAATCAGCTGTTGGTTCTCGATCATGTTGGAATAGGATCCATTGATCCTTTTGTGTCTGTCACTACGCCCAACACTCGCGAGTTTGAAGCTCGTCACAGTCACCCCATCCCAGATCCTACTCGGAATACCACAGACAAGGTTTAGACTTTTCGGATCTCAAGAATGCTACCAATTGATTCTAGCTTATACCACGAAGACTCCGATCTTTCAGAATGGAGGCTAAGAGATACACACTCAAGCTATTGCAGATAGAACGGAAGTGGTTGTCAGGCACACATTCATAGGTGAGAATGATGATGAGTGTCACGGATCATCACATTCATCAGGTTGAAGTACGAGTGAATATCTTGGAACAAGAATAAGCTTGAATTGAATAGAAAAATAATAGTAATTTGCATTAATTCATGAAGAACAGCAGAGCTCCACACCTTTATCTATGGGGTGTAGAAACTCCACCGTTGAAAATACATAAGTGATAATGGTCCAGGCATGGCCGAATGGCCAGCCCCCTAAACGTGATCAAGAGATCAAAAGTGATACAAAGATAGTCTCAAAAATGATCTAAAGATGTAAATACAATAGTAAAAAGTCCTATTTATACTAAACTAGTTACTAGGGTTTACAGAGATAAGTAAATGATGCAGAAATCTACTTCCGGGCCCACTTAGTGTGTGCTTGGGCTGAGCATTGAGCTTTACACGTGTAGAGACTTCTCTTGGAGTTAAACGCCAGGTTGCAGCCTGTTTGTGGCGTTTAACTCTGGTTTGTAACCTGTTTTTGGCGTTTAACTTCAGAATAGGACAGGAAGTTGGCGTTTGAACGCCAGTTTGCGTCATTAAAACGCGGGTAAAGTATGGACTATTATATATTGCTGGAAAGCCCTGGATGTCTAATTTCCAACGCAATTGAGAGTGACCCAATTGGGTTTTCATAGCTCCAGAAAATCCACTTCGAGTGCAGGGAGGTCAGAATCCAACAGCATCTGCAGTCCTTTTTCAGCCTCTGAATCAGATTTTTGCTCAGGTCCCTTAATTTCAGCCAGAAAATTCCTGAAATCCCAGAAAAATACACAAACTCATAGTAAAGTCTAGAAATGTGAATTTTGAATAAAAACTAATAAAAATATAGTAAAAGCTAACTAAATTATACTAAAAACTACCTAAAAATAATGCCAAAAAGCGTATATATTATCCGCTCATCACAACACAAAACTTAAATTGTTGCTTGTCCCCAAGAAACTGAAAATCAAATAGGATAAAAAGAAGAGAATATACTATAAATTCCAAAATATCAGTAAAACTTAGCTCTAATTAGATGAGTGGGACTAGTAGCTTTTTGCCTCTGAACAATTTTGGCATCTCACTTTATCCTTTGAAGTTCAGAATGATTGGTGACACAAAAATTATTGTCGGTAAGGAATTTCACAAAATATTTACGTTGCAAGTATAGCCCCAAACCAACAAACAATTCTCACATCAAACTAAATTTTTTGTTTTGTCACATGTAACAAACCCCAATAAAAATTAACCGAAGTATTTAGACTCCGGGTCGTCTCCCTAGGAAACAATGTAATGCTTAATTATTGGCTATAAAGGGGTAAGGGGGTTTTGGTTCATGAGATGGCAAGAAAGTAAATTAAACAAGTAAGTAAAGAAAGCAAGATAAACAACTCTTGGCTAAGACTTAGGTAATTGAGATCCCCATCCTTGTCAACAAACCGAATATTGATAATTATGAGAGGCCAACCCATTAATTCTACTTCCCAAAAGCTTTAAGTACGTAACATTTACTCCTAAGCTTGAAGTATGTCAAATAGGCTTGATCATATCCACCCTTAAGTCCTAACCTACCTACTAATTAACTTAGTAGTGGGTTAGCGTCAATGGGCGTCAAATTGATCACCATGGGTTCTCAAATCACCAAATCCATTATACCCAATGACTCTAGTTTGTCCAATTCCCTTGGCTTAGGCCAAGAGTTGACAAAACTACTCAAAAACTAAGGAGAACATTTCATCAAACACATAGAGTGCAATAAAAATAAACATCATAAATTGCAAGAATAATAAAATCTACCACTACTAATTGCAAGAAAAGTGAGATCACAACTCAATTCATGAATTAAAGAAACATCAACATCAAATTGCATTAAATGTAAACCAAATCTAACATGAGTTCATCATCACAAAAGAGAGCAAAATGAGAAATTACCATCACAAACAAGAGGATCAAGATGTCGAAATGAGAAATTATAAAAGAAACAAGATGAGATCAAGTAATTAAACATGAATCTAAGATAATATAACCTAATCCTAACCTAATTCTAGAGAGAAGAGGGAGCTTCTCTCTCTAGAAAACTAACTAAAGGCTCATGTTGGCTAAACTAATTGCTCCCCGTTGCTTGGACTTCAATTCTGCATGAAATACACTCAGAAACAAGTTGGATTTGAGCCTGGGCAGCTCAGAAATTGCCCCCAGCATTTTGCCTTTAAGTGGGTCGTGTGCGCGTGCGCGTCGATTAGCAAATTCTCCATCCGCACGGACGCGGCATGTACGCGTCGGCGTCTATAGGCGAGACCACTTTTGCACGTGCGCGCCTTGTGCGCGTGCGCGTCCTTTGAGGCATTCCCAATCTTTGTTTCTTCATGCATTCTCCCCTTTGCATGCTTTTCTACTCATTTCTTCCATCCAATACTTGCCTTATAAACCTGAAATCACTCCACACACATATCAAGGCATCGAATGGAATTAAAGCGGATTAAAATTTACCAATTTAAGGCCTAAAAAGCATATTTTTACACTTAAGCAAAATTCAAGAGAGAATTACAAAACCATGCTATTTCACTGAGTAAATGTGGAAAAAGGTGGTAAAATCCCCCAAAATAAGCACAAGATAAATCACGAAATTGGGGTTTATCAATTGGCATCTATAGGAACTCAGAATTCAGATAGTGTTATTCATTCTCCTAGTTCAGTATGTTGATTCTTGAACACAGCTACTTTATAAGTCTTGGCCGTGGCCCTAAGCACTTTATTTTCCAGTATTACCACTGGATACATAAATGCCACAGACACATAACTGGGTGAACCTTTTCAGATTGTGACTCAGCTTTGCTAGAGTCCCCAATTAGAGGTGTCCAGGGTTCTTAAGCACACTCTTTTTGCTTTGGATCACGACTTTAACCGCTCAGTCTCAAGCTTTTCACTTGACACCTTTACGCCACAAGCATATGGTTAGGGACAGCTTGGTTTAGCCGTTTAGGCCAGGATTTTATTCCTTTGGGCCCTCCTATCCACTGATGCTCAAAGCCTTGGATCCTTTTTACCCTTGCCTTTTGGTTTAAAGGGTTACTGGCTTTTTGCTCTTGCCTTTTGGTTTAAAGAGCTTTTGGCTTTTTCTGCTTGCTTTTTCTTTTTCTTTCTTTTTTTTTTCTTTTTTTTTTCGCAAGCCTTGTTCTTCACTACTTTTTCTTGCTTCAAGAATCAATTTTATGATTTTTCAGATTATCAATAATATTTCTCCTTTTTCATTATTCTTTCAAGAGCCAACAAATTTAACATTCATAAACATCAATATCAAAAATATGCATTGTTCAATCATTCATTCAGAAAATAAAAAGTATTGCCACCACATCAAAATAATTAAACTAATCTCAAGGATGAATTTGAAATTCATGTACTTCTTGTTGTTTTGCTTTTAGAACATTTTTCATTTAAGAAAGGTGATGGATTCATAGGACATTCATAGCTTTAAGGCATAGACACTAGACACTAATGATCATGTAATGAAGACACAAACATAAACAAACATAAAGCATAGAAAACAAAAACAGAAAAAAATAAATAGACAAGGAGATTAAGGAACGGGTCCACCTTAGTGAGGGTGGCGTCTTCTTCCTCTTGAAGAACCAATGGTGCTCTTGAGCTCCTTTATGTCTCTTCCTTGCCTTCGTTGCTCCTCTCTCATGGCTCATTGGTCTTTTCTAATTTCATGGAGGAGGATAGAATGCTCTTGGTGCTCCACCCTTAGTTGTCCCATGTTGGAACTTAATCCTCCTAGGGAGGTGTTGATTTGCTCCCAATAGTTTTGTGGAGGAAAGTGCATCCCTTGAGGCATCTCAGGGATTTCATGATGAGGAACTTCCTCATGCTCTTGTTGAGGTCCATGAGTGGGCTCTCTTGTTTGCTCTATCCTTTTCTTAGTGATGGGCTTTTGAGATGAATCTTTCCATCTTCCATGACTCGGAGGTGGAAGCAATTGTCTTCCTTTTCCTCTTTCTAGAGGTTTCTCCGGCCTTTGGTGCCATTAGTGGTTATGGAAAAACAAAAAAGCAATGCTTTTTCCACACCAAACTTAAAATGTTTGCTCGTCCTCGAGCAAAAGAAGGAAGAAAGGAGGAGAAGAAGAAGAAATGGAGGAGATGGAGGTGTGTGGTGGGTTCGGCCAAGGGTGGGGGAAGTGTGTATGAAAAGGTGTGAAGAGGAGAGAAGAAGAAGTGAAGTAGGTGGGGATCCTGTGGGGTTCACAGATCCTGAGGGGTCAAGGACTTATCATCCCTGCTCCATTTAGGTGTGTAAACACCCTTAGAGTGCAATCCTGGCGTTTAACGCCAGACTGCTGCTTGTTTCTGGCGTTAAACGCCAGCTTTTCTCCCTTTCTTGGCGTTAAACGCCAACTTGATGCTCTGTTCTGGCATTAAACACCAGTCTGGTGCCTGTTTCTAGCGTTTAACGCCAGCTTGATACTTCTTTCTGGCGTTAAACGCCAGTCTGATGCTTCTTACTGGTGTTTAAACGTTAGTAAGCTTATCCTCCAGGGTGTGCTATTTTTAATGCTGTTTTTCATTCTGTTTTTTATTTTTTAGTTGTTTTTGTGACTTCACATGATCATCAACCTAAAGAAAACATAAGATAACAATGGAAAATAATTAGATATAATTAAATAACATTGGGTTGCCTCCCAATAAGCGCTTCTTTAATGTCAATAGCTTGACAGTAAGCTCTCATGGAGCCTCACATATAATCAGGGCAGGGTTGAGGCCTCTGGTATGCAAAATTGTTACTCAGGTTGTGAATTATTGTTCGAAATTGATTCCCTGGCGATGGCACCAAAAACGGATGCACAGAACCATGGTCTAAACATATCTTCACAACTTCGCATAACTAACCAGCAAGTGCACTGGGTCGTCCAAGTAATACCTTACGTGAGTAAGGGTCAAATCCCACGGAGATTGTTGGTATGAAGCAAGCTATGGTCACCTTGTAAATCTCAGTCAGGCGGATATAAAATGGTTATGGAGTTTTCGAAATTAATAATAAAATAAGGATAGAAGTACTTATGTAGATCATTGGTGAGAATTTCAGATAAGCGCATAGAGATGCTTTCGTTCCTCTGAACCTCTGCTTTCCTGCTGTCTTCATCCAATCAGTCTTACTCCTTTCCATGGCTGGCTTTATGCAAGGGCATCACCATTGTCAGTGGCTACATCCCCTCCTCTTGTGAAAATGGTCCAAGATGCCCTGTCACGGCACGGCTAATCATCTGAGGTTCCCGATCATGATGGAATAGGATTCACCCTCCTTTTGCGTCTGTCACTACGCCCAACACTCGCGAGTTTGAAGCTCGTCACAGTCATTCAATCATTGAATCCTACTCGGAATACCACAGACAAGGTTTAGACTTTCCGGATTCTCTTGAATGCCGCCATCATTCTAGCTTACACCACGAAGATTCTGATTAAGATATCTAAGAGATACTCATTCAATCTAATGTAGAACGGAAGTGGTTGTCAGGCACGCGTTCATAGGGAATGATGATGATTGTCACATTCATCACATTCAGGTTGAAGTGCGAATGAATATCTTAGAAGCGGAATAAGTTGAATTGAATAGAAAACAGTAGTACATTGCATTAATCTTTGAGGAACAGCAGAGCTCCACACCTTAATCTATGGAGTGCAGAAACTCTACCGTTGAAGATACATAAGTGAAAGGTCCAGGCATGGCCGAGAGACCAGCCCCCAAAACGTGATCACAGGATCAGAATACAATCCAGGATGTCTAATACAATAGTAAAAAGTCCTATTTATAATAAACTAGCTACTAGGGTTTACAGAAGTAAGTAATTGATGCATAAATCCACTTCCGGGGCCCACTTGGTGTGTGCTTGGGCTGAGCTTGAGTGTTACACGTCTAGAGGTCATTCCTGGAGTTGAACGCCAGTTTTGGTGCCAGTTTGGGCGTTGAACTCCACTTTGCAACTTGTTTCTGGCGCTGGACGCCAAAATTGGGCAGAGAGCTGGCATTGAACGCCGGTTTGTGTCGTCTAAACTTGGGCAAAGTATGGACTATTATATATTTCTGGAAAGCCCTGGATGTCTACTTTCCAACGCAATTAAAAGCGCGCCATTTTGAGTTCTGTAGCTCTAGAAAATCCATTTTGAGTGCAGGGAGGTCAGAATCCAACAGCATCAGCAGTCCTTCTTCAACCTCTGAATCTGATTTTTGCTCAAGTCCCTAAATTTTAGCCAGAAAATACTTGAAATCATAGAAAAACACACAAACTCATAGTAAAGTCTAGAAATGTGAATTTTAACATAAAAACTAATGAAAACATCCCTAAAAGTAACTAGATTCTACTAAAAACATACTAAAAACAATGCCAAAAAGCGTATAAATTATCTGCTCATCACAACACCAAACTTAAATTGTTGCTTGTCCCCAAGCAACTGAAAATCAAATAGGATAAAAAGAAGAGAATATACTATAAATTCCAAACTATCAATGAAGCATGGCTTCAATCATATGAGTGGGACTTGTAGCTTTTTGCCTCTTGAATAGTTTTGGCATCTCACTTTATCCATTGAGGTTCAGAACCACAGGATACATAAATGCCACAGACACATAATTGGGTGAACCTTTTCAGATTGTGACTCAGCTTTGCTAAAGTCCCCAATTAGAGGTGTCCAGGGTTCTTAAGCACACTCTTTTTTTTTTTGGACCTTGACTTTAACCGCTCAGTCTCAAGTTTTCACTTGACACCTACACGCCACAAGCACATGGTTAGGGACAGCTTGGTTTAGCCGCTTAGACCAGGATTTTATTCCTTTAGGCCCTCCTATCCACTGATGCTCAAAGCCTTGGGATCATTTTTATTTGCCCTTGCCTTTTGGTTTTAAGGGTTATTGGCTTTTTCTGCTTGCTTTTTCTTTCTATTTTTTTTTTTCGCCTATTTTTTTTCTGCAAGCTTTGTTCTTTGCTGCTTTTTCTTGCTTCAAGAATCATTTTTATGATTTTTCAGATTATCAAATAACATGTCTCCTAGTCATCATTCTTTCAAGAGCCAACATATTTAACATTCATGAACAACAACTTCAAAAGACATATGCACTGTTCAAGCATTCATTTAGAAAACAAGAAGCATTGTCACCACATCAATATAATTAAACTAAGTTCAAGGATAAATTCGAAACTCATGTACTTCTTGTTCTTTTGAATTAAAACATTTTTCATTTAAGAGAGGTGATGGATTCATAGGACATTCATAACTTTAAGACATAGTTACTAACTACTAATGATCATGTAATGAAGACACAAACATAGATAAGCACTTAACATAGAGAAAACGAAAAACAGAAGAAATAAGAACAAGGAATGAATCCACCTTAGTGATGGTGGCATTTCCTTCTTTGAGAACCAATGATGTCCTTGAGCTCTTCTATGTCTCTTCCTTGTCTTTGTTGCTCCTCCCTCATTGCTTTTTGATCTTCTCTTATTTCATGAAGGATGATGGAGTGCTCTTGATGTTCCACCCTTAATTGTCCCATGTTGGAACTTAATTCTCCTAGGGAGGTATTGATTTGCTCCCAATAGTTTTGTGGAGGAAAATGCATCCCCTGAGGTATCTCAGGGATCTCTTGATTTGCAGCCACATGTTCTACCACTGAGCTATAGACCTTTGAGATGAATCTTTCCATCTCCCATGACTCGTAGGTGGAAGCCTTTGTCTTTCCTTCCCTTTTTCTAGAGGTTTCTCCGGTCTTAGGTGCCATCAATGGTAATGGAAAAACAAAATGCTTATGCTTTTACCACACCAAACTTAGAATGTTGCTCAACCTCGAGCAAAAGAAGAGAGAATAGAAGAAGAAGAAGATATAGAGGAGATGGAGGGATGTGTGTATGGATGTGAGTGGTGAATGGAAAGCAGAAGGGATGATCATGAATGGAGAGAGAGAGAGAGGGTGAGGTGGGTGGGGATCCTGTGGGATCTACAGATCCTGAGATGATCCTGTGGGGTCCACAGATCCTGAGATGATCATGTGGGGTCCACAGATCCTAAGGTGTTCAAGGATTTACAATCTTGCACCAAATTAGGCATGTAAAATGCCCTTGCACACAACTCTGGGCGTTCAGCGCTAGGTTGGTGCCCATTTTGGGCGTTCAACGCCCATTTGTTGCCCATTTCTGACGTTGAACGCCAAAACCATGCTTGTTCTGGGCGTTCAGCGCCAGCTCTTCTCCAGGGTGCAATTCTGGCGTTCAACGCCCAGATGCTACCCATTTTGGGTGTTCAGCGCCCAGATACTGCCCATTTTGGGCGTTCAGCGCCAGAACCATGCTCTGTTCTGGCGTTGAACGCCAGACAGGTGCTTCCTCCAAGGTGTGATTTTTCTTCTGCTGTTTTTGATTCCATTTCTAAATTTTTTGTTTATTTTGTGACTCCACATGATCATGAACCTAAGAAAACATGAAAAACAAAAATAAAATTAGATAAATAAACATTGGGTTGCCTCCCAACAAGCGCTTCTTTAATGTCAATAGCTTGACAGTGGGCTCTCATGGAGCCTCACAAATGTGCAGAGCTTTGTTGAGACCTCCCAACACCAAACTTAGAGTTTGGATATGGGGGTTTGACACCAAACTTAGAGTATGGTTGTGGCCTCCCAACACCAAACTTAAAGTTTGACTGTGGGGGCTTTAGTTGACTCTGCTTTGAGAGAAGCTTTTTCTGCTTCCTCTCCATGGATGCAGAGAGAGATCCTTGAGTTGTAAACTCAAGGTTGTCCTTATTTAATTGAAGGATCAATTCTCCTCTGTCCACATCAATCACAGCTCTTGCTGTGGCTAGGAAAGGCCTTCCTAGGATGATGGATTCATCCTCTTCCTTTCCAGTATCTAGGACTATGAAATCAGTAGGGATGTAAAGGCCTTCAACCTTTACTAACACGTCCTCTACTTGTCCATAAGCCTGTTTTCTTGAATTATCTGCCATCTCTAATGAGATTTTAGCAGCTTGCACCCCATAGATTCCCAGTTTCTCTATTACAGAGAGGGGCATGAGGTTTATCCCTGAACCAAGCTCACACAGAGCCTTAAAGATCATGGTGCCTATGGTACAAGGTATTATGAACTTTCCAAGATCCTGTTTCTTCTGAGGTAATGTCAGTTGATCCAGATCACTTAGTTCATTGGTGAACAAGGGAGGTTCATCTTCCCAAGTCTCAATACCAAATAATTTGGCATTCAGCTTCATGATTGCACCAAGAAACTTGGCAGTTTGCTCTTCAGTAACATCCTCATTCTCCTCAGAAGAGGAATACTCATCAGAGCTCATGAATGGCATAAGGAGGTTCAATGGAATCTCTATGGTCTCTAGATGAGTCTCAGATTCCTTTGGTTCCTCAGAGGGAAACTCCTTATTGATCACTGGACGTCCCAGGAGGTCTTCCCCCTTGGGATTCACGTCCTCTCCTTCCCTTACAGGTTCGGCCGTGGTGATCAATTCAATGGCCTTGCACTCTCCTTTTGGATTTTCTTCTGTATTGCTTGGGAGAGTACTAGGAGGGATTTCAGTGATCCTTTTACTCAGCTGGCCCACTTGTGCTTCCAAATTTCTAATGGAAGACCTTGTTTCATTCATGAAACTTACAGTGGCCTTAGATAGATCAGAGACTAAATTTGCTAAGCTAGATGGATTCTGCTCAGAATTCTCTATCTGTTGCGGAGTGGATGGTGGAAAAGGCTTGCTATTGCTAAACCTGTTAAAGCCTTGTTGAGGCTTTTGATCCTTCCATGAGAAATTTGGATGATTTCTCTATGATGGATTATAGGTGTTTCCATAAGGTTCACCCATGTAATTTACCTCTACTATTGCAGGGTTCTCAGGATCATAAGCTTCTTCTTCAGAAGATGCCTCTTGAGTACTGTTGGATGCAGCTTGCATTCCATTCAGACTCTGAGAAATCATATTGACTTGCTGAGTCAATATTTTATTTTGAGTCAATATGGCATTCAGAGTATCAATTTCAAGAACTCCCTTCTTCATAGGCGTCTCAGTACTCACAGGGTTCCTCTCAGAAGTGTACATGAACTGGTTATTAGCAACCATGTCAATGAGTTCTTGAGCTTCTGCAGGCGTTTTCTTTAGGTGAATGGATCCACCTGCAGAAGTATCCAATGACATCTTTGATAGCTCAGATAAACCGTCATAGAATATATCCAGGATGGTCCATTCTGAAAGCATGTCAGAAGGACACTTTTTGGTCAGCTGCTTGTATCTTTCCCAAGCTTCATAGAGGGATTCACCTTCTTTCTGTCTGAAGGTTTGAACATCCGTTCTAAGCTTGCTCAGCTTTTGAGGAGGAAAGTACTTGGCTAAGAAAGTCGTGACTAGCTTATCCCAAGAGTTCAGGCTGTCTTTGGGTTGAGAGTCCAACCATATTCTAGCTCTGTCTCTTACAGCAAAAGGGAAAAGTATGAGCTTGTAGACTTCAGGATCTACTCCATTAGTCTTAACAGTATCACAGATCTGCAAGAATTCAGTTAGGAACTGAAAAGGATCTTCAGATGGAAGTCCATGAAACTTGCAGTTCTGCTGCATCAGAGAAACTAGCTGAGGTTTCAGCTCAAAATTGTTTGCTCCAATAGCAGGAATGGAGATGCTTCTTCCATGTAAATTGGAATTTGGTGCAGTAAAGTCACCAAGCATTCTCCTTGCATTATTGTTGTTGGGTTCGGCTGCCATCTCTTTTACTTGTTCGAAATTTTCAATAAGGTTGTCTCTGGATTGTTGTAATTTAACTTCTCTTAGTTTCCTCTTCAAAGTCCTTTCAGGTTCTGGATCAGCTTCAACAAGAATGCCTTTTTCTTTGTCCCTGCTCATAAGAAAGAGAAGAGAAAAAGAAAAGAAGAGGAATCCTCTATGTCACAGTAAAGAGGTTCCTTATTGTTAGTAGAAGAAGAGAAGAAGAAAAAATTCGAACACAGATAGAGGAGGGGGTTCGAATTTGGTGAGTGATGTGAGGAAGAGATTTTAGTAGATGAATAAATAAATAGAATAAGATGAGAGAGGGAGAGGATTTTCGAAAATAATTTTTGAAAAAGAGTTAGTGATTTTCAAAAATAGTTTTTGAAAAAGGTTAGTAATTTTTCGAAAAATTAGAAATCAAGAATTAAAATAATTAGTTAATTAAAAAGAAATTTTGAAAAAGAGGGAAGATATTTTCGAAAATTAGAGAGAGAGAGAGTTAGTTAGGTAGTTTTGAAAAAGGTAAGAAACAAACAAAAAGTTAGTCAGTTAGTTGAAACAAATTTTGAAAATCAATTTTGAAAAGATAAGAAGATAAGAAGTTAGAAAAGATATTTTGAAATCAAATTTTTGAAAAAGATAAGATAAGAAGATATTTTTGAAAAGATATGATTGAAATTAGTTTTTGAAAAAGATTTGATTTTTTAAAATCTCAATTAATGACTTGATTCACAAGAAATCACAAGATATGATTCTAGAACTTAAAGTTTGAATCTTTCTTAACAAGTAAGTAACAAACTTGAAATTTTTGAATCAAAACATTAATTGATGATGTTATTTTCGAAAATATGATGTAAAATTAAGAAAAAGATTTTTGAAAAATATTTTTGAAATTTTCGAAAATAACTAAAAAAATTGAAAAAAGATTTGATTTTTGAAAAAGATTTTGAAAAAGATAAGATTTTTTTAAATTGAAAATTCGATTTGACTCATAAAAACAACTAGATTTTAAAATTTTTTGAAAAAGTCAAATCTAATTTTCGAAATTTTAAGAGAGAAAAAAGGGAAAGATATTTTTTTGATTTTTGAATTTTTATGTTGAGAGAGAAAAACAAGAAAAATGATGCAATGCATGAAAGTTATGGATCAAAACAATGAATGCATGCAAGAATGCTATGAATGTCAAGATGAACACCAAGAACACTATGAAGATCATGATGAACATCAAGAACATATTTTTGAAAAAAAAAAATTTTTTATGCAAGAAAAACATGCAAGACACCAAACTTAGAAATCTTTGATGCTTAGACTCTATGGATGCAAGAATGCATATGAAAAACACCATACAACACAAAACAAGAAAACATCAAGATCAAACAAGAAGACTTACCAAGAACAACTTGAAGATCATGAAGAACACTATGAATGCATGAATTTTCAAAAAATGCAAGATGCACATGCAATTGACACCAAACTTATAACATGACTCAAGACTCAAACATGAACACAAAAAAATTTTTTTTTTGTATTTTCTTATAAATTTTTTTTTGAAAATCATTTTGAAAAAGAAAAATAAGGATTCCAAAATTTTTAATATGAATTCTAGGAATCTTATGCTCTTTAGCCTAAAGCTCCAATCAAAGGGTCAGGCATGGCTTAATAGCCAGCCAAGCTTTAGTATGTAACTCAGACATGACACGCCTGACATGCCCTACACAGGAATTAGACATGGCTTTACAGCCAGCCATGCTTCAACATGCTTCATGAAACACTAGAATTCATTCTTAAAAATTCTGAAGAAAAATATATTTTTTTTTCTTTTTGAAAACATTTTTATTTATTTTTTTTTTCGAAAACAAAGGAGAAATTTTTGAAAGAATTTTTTTTTTTGAAAAATTTTTTGAAAACTTTTTGAAAAGAAAATGAAAAGAAAATTACCTAATATGAGCAACAGGATGAACTGTCAGTTGTCCAAACTCAAACAATCCCCGGTAACGGCGCCAAAAACTTGGTATGCGAAATTGTTACTCAGGTTGTGAATTATTGTTCGAAATTGATTCCCTGGCGATGGCACCAAAAACGGATGCATAGAACCATGGTCTAAACATATCTTCACAACTTCGCATAACTAACGAGCAAGTGCACTGGGTCGTCCAAGTAATACCTTACGTGAGTAAGGGTCGAATCCCACGGAGATTGTTGGTATGAAGCAAGCTATGATCACCTTGTAAATCTCAGTCAGGCGGATATAAAATGGTTATGGAGTTTTCGAAATTAATAATAAAATAAGGATAGAAGTACTTATGTAGATCATTGGTGAGAATTTCAGATAAGCGCATAGAGATGCTTTCGTTCCTCTGAACCTCTACTTTCCTGCTGTCTTCATCCAATCAGTCTTACTCCTTTCCATGGCTGGCTTTATGTAAGGGCATCACCGTTGTCAGTGGCTACATCCCCTCCTCTTGTGAAAATGGTCCAAGATGCCCTGTCACAGCACGGCTAATCATCTGAGGTTCCCGATCATGCTGGAATAGGATTCACCCTCCTTTTGCGTCTGTCACTACGCCCAGCACTCGCGAGTTTGAAGCTCGTCACAGTCATTCAATCATTGAATCCTACTCGGAATACCACAGACAAGGTTTAGACTTTCCGGATTCTCTTGAATGCCGCTATCATTCTAGCTTACACCTCGAAGATTCTGATTAAGAGATCTAAGAGATACTCATTCAATCTAATGTAGAACGGAAGTGGTTGTCAGGCACGCGTTCATAGGGGATGATGATGATTGTCACATTCATCACATTCAGGTTGAAGTGTGAATGAATATCTTAGAAGCGGAATAAGTTGAATTGAATAGAAAATAGTAGTACTTTGCATTAATCTTTGAGGAACAGCAGAGCTCCACACCTTAATCTATGGAATGCAGAAACTCTACCGTTGAAAATATATAAGTGAAAGGTCCAGGCATGGCCGAGAGGCCAGCCCCCAAAACGTGATCAAAGGATCAGAATACAATCCAGGATGTCTAATACAATTGTAAAAAGTCTTATTTATAATAAACTAGCTACTAAGGTTTACAGAAGTAAGTAATTGATGCATAAATCCACTTCCGGGGCCCACTTGGTGTGTGCTTGGGCTGAGCTTGAGTGTTACACGTGTAGAGGTCATTCCTGGAGTTGAACGTCAGTTTTGGTGCCAGTTTGGGCGTTAAACTCCACTTTGCAACTTGTTTCTGGCGCTGGACGCCAGAATTGGGCAAAGAGCTGGCGTTGAACGCCAGTTTTAGTCATCTAAACTTGGGCAAAGTATGGACTATTATATATTGCTGGAAAGCTCTGGATGTCTACTTTCCAACGCAATTAGAAGCACGCCACTTTGAGTTTTGTAGCTCCAGAAAATCCATTTTGAGTGCAGGGAGGTCAGAATCCAACAGCATCAGCAGTCCTTCTTCAACCTCTGAATCTGATTTTTGCTCAAGTCCCTCAATTTTAGCCAGAAAATACCTGAAATCATAGAAAAACACACAAACTCATAGTAAAGTCCAGAAATGTGAATTTTAACATAAAAACTAATGAAAACATCCGTAAAAGTAACTAGATTCTACTAAAAACATACTATAAACAATGCCAAAAAGCGTATAAATTATCCGCTCATCAGCCTCTCAACACCAAACTTAGAGTTTGGTTGTGGCCTCCCAACACCAAACTTAGAGTTTGAATGTGGGGGTTTTGTTTGACTCTGTATTGAGAGAAACTTTTCATGCTTCCTCTCCATGGTTACAGAGGGAGAACCTTGAGTCTTGAATACAAGGTAGTCCTCATTCAACTGAAGGACCAACTCTCCTCTGTTAACATCAATCATAGTTTTTGCTTGGCTAGGAAGGGTCTGCCAAGGATGATGGATTCATCCTCATCCTTCCCAGTGTCTAGGATTATGAAATCAGCAGGGATGTAAAGGCCTTCAACCTTCACTAGCACGTCCTCTACTAGTCCATAAGCCTGTTTCATTGATTTGTCTGCCATCTCTAGTGAGATTCTTACAGCTTGTACCTCAAAGGTTCCTAGTTTCTTTATTACAGAGAGTGGCATGAGGTTTATCCCTGACCCCAGGTCAAACAGAGCCTTCTCAAAGATCATGGTTCCTATGGTACAAGGTATAAAGAATTTTTTGGGAGCCGGTTTCTTCTGAGGTAATGTCTGCCTCATTAATGCATTCAGTTTATTGGTGAGCAAGGGGATTCATCCTCCCAAGTCTCATTACCAAATAACTTGGCATTCAGCTTCATGATTGCTCCTAGATACTTAGCAACTTGCTCTTCAGTGATGTCTTCATCCTCTTTAGTGATGTCTTCATCCTCTTCAGAGGAAGAATATTCATTAGAGCTCATGAATGGCAGAAAGAAGTTCAATGGAATCTCTATGGTCTCTGTATGAGCCTTAGATTCCTTTGGTTCCTCAAAGAGAAACTCCTTTCTGTCCAGAGGACGTCCTATGAGGCTTTTCACACTAGGACTCACGTCCTCCTCACTCTCTCCAGGTTCGGCCATGTTGGTCATGGTTATGGCCTTGCACTCTCTCTTGGGATTTTCTTCTGTATTGCTTGGGAGAGTATTGGGAGGAGTTTCAGTAATCTTCTTACTCAGCTGACCCACCTGTGCCTCCAAATTTCTAATGGAGGACCTTGTTTCATTCATGAAACTTAGTGTGGTCTTGGATAAATCAGAGACTATGGCTGCCAGGCCAGAATGGCTCTGTTCAGAATTCTCTGTCTGTTGCTGAGAAGATGATGAAAAAGGCTTGCTATTGCTAAACCTATTTCTTCCACCATTATTGTTGAAGCCTTGTTGAGGCTTCTATTGGTCCTTCCATGAGAAATTTGAATGATTTCTCCATGAAGGATTATAGATGTTTCCATAGGGTTCTCCTATGTAATTCACCTCTACCATTGCAGGGTTCTCAGGATCATAAGCTTCTTCTTCAGAAGATGCTTCTTTAGTACCGTTGGATGCAGCTTGCAATCCCTTCAGACTTTGAGAAATCATATTGACTTGCTGAGTCAATATTTTGTTCTGAGCCAATATGGCATTCAGAGTATCAATTTCAAGAACTCCCTTCTTCTGAGGCGTCCCATTGTTTACAGGATTCCTCTCAGAGGTGTACATGAACTGGTTATTTGCAACCATTTCAATGAGTTCTTGAGCTTCTGCAGGGGTTTTTAGATGAAGAGATCTTCCTGCAGAATGGTCCAATGACATTTTTTTGACAACTCAGACAGACCATCATAGAATATACATATGATGCTCCATTCTGAAAGCATGTCAGAAGGACACCTTTTGATCAATTGCTTATATCTTTCCCAAGCTTCATAGAGGGACTCACCTTCCTTCTATCTGAAGGTTTGGATTTCCACTCTAAGCTTGCTCATCTTTTGAGGTGGAAAGAATTTGGCCAGGAAAGCACTGACTAGCTTTTCCCAAGAGTTCAGGCTTTCCTTAGGTTGTGAATGCAACCATGTTCTAGCTCTGTCTCTTACAGCAAAAGGGAAAAGCATAAGCCTGTAGACCTCGGGATCAACTCCATTGGTCTTGACAGTGTCACAAATTTGCAAGAATTCAGCTAAGAACTGATGGGGATCTTCCAATGGAAGTCCATGAAACTTGCAATTCTGTTGCATTAGAGAAACTAATTGAGGCTAAAGCTCAAAGTTGTTTGCTCCAATGGCAGGAATTGAGATGCTTCTTCCATAGAAGTTAGAAGAGGATGCAATAAAGTCACCAAGCATCTTCCTTGCATCTCCACCATTGTTATTGGGTTTGGCCATGTCTCCTTCTTTTTCGAAAATTTCTGTCAGGTCCTCTCCAGAGGGTTGTGCCTTAGCTTTCCTTAGCTTCCTCTTCAGAGTCCTTTCAGGTTGAGGATCAGCTTCAAAAAGAATGTTCTTATCCTTGTTCCTGCTCATATGAAAAAGAAGAGAATAGCAAAGAAAAGGAATCCTCTATGTCACTGTATAGAGATTCCTTTATGTGAGTAGACGAATAGAAGAGTAGAATGAAGAAAAGAGAAGATAAAGAATTCGAACACAGAGAGGGAGAGAGGGTTCGAAAATAATTAAAAAAAAAGGAAAAATATTTTTGTTTTTATTTTAATTATTAGTTAAAATTCAAAAATTAAAAAGAGAAATAAAATTAAAATTAATAATTGAAATAATTAGTTAATTAAAAAGGAATTTTAAAAAAAGAAGTTAATAATTTTCAAAAATTAGAGAGAGAAAAGTAGTTAGATGGTTTTGAAAAAAAGATAAGAATTTTAAAAATCAAACAAAAAGTTAAGTAGTTAATTGAAAAATATTTGAAAATCAATTTTGAAAAGATAAGAAGTTAGAAAAGATTTCGAAATTAAGTTTTGAAAAAGATATAATTGAAAAACATTTTGAAAAAGATTTGAAAAAGAAATTTAAAAAGATTTGATTTTGAAATTAAAGTTGATTACTTGACTAACAAGAAACTAAAAGATATGATTCTAAAATTTAAAGATTGAACCTTTCTTAATAGGCAAGTAACAAACTTTAAAATTTTTGAATAAATCACATTAATTGTTAGTAAAGATTTTGAAATTATGAAATGAAATTAAGAAAAAGATTTTGAAAATCATTTTAAAAATTTTCGAAAATCATAAAAGAAAAATGAAAAAGATTTGATTTTTGAAAAGTTTTGAAAAGATTCGATTTTTAAATTGAAAATTTGACTTGACTCATAAGAAACAACTAAATTTTAAAAATTTTTGAATAAGTCAACTCAAATATTCGAAATTTATGAGAAGAATAAGGGAAAGATATTTTTTTGATTTTTGAATTTTTAATGAAGAAAGAGAAAAACAATAAAAAGACTTAAAACATTAGAATTTTAAGATCAAAATAAGAAATGCATGCAAAAACACTTTGAATGTCAAGATGAACACCAAGAACTTATTTTTGAAAATTTTTAAGAAAAGACACACATGCAAGACACCAAACTTAGAAATATTCAATGTTTCGACACTAACAAATTGAAATTGAATATGAAAAACAAGAAAAGACACAAAACATGAAAATGCAAAGATCAAATAAAGAAAATCATCAAGAACAACTTGAAGATTATGAAGGACACATGCATGAATTTTCGAAAATTTTTAGGAAACTAAAAAGATGCAATTGACACCAAACTTAAAAATTGACACTAGACTCAAACAAGAAACACAAAATTTTTGGTTTTTATGATTTTACTAAAATTTTTTGTATTTTTTTCGAAAATTAATTTGGAAAAGAAAAATAAAGAAATTCAAAATTTTTAATAAGAATTCCAGGAATCATGCAATGTTAGTCTAAAACTCCGGTCCAGGAATTAGACATGGCTTACTAGCCAGCCAAGCTTTCAGTGTAAGCTTCGGTCCAAAACACTAGACATGGCCAATGGCCAGCCAAGCTTTAGCAGATCATTACATAGAACAGCTAAATTGATGAGAAAGACAAAGAAGCTCTTCTAAGGATAAGTGAAACCTCGATCCAAAAGATTAGACATGGCTTAACAGCCAGCCAGGATTCAACATATCTCATGAAACTCTAGAATTCATTCTTAAAAATTTTGATGAATAAAATAGAAAAATTTTTTTGAAATTTTTTTTCGAAAATAAAAAGAATAAGAAGTTTAAAAGTAAAATAAAATTACCTAATCTGAGCAACAAGATGAACCGTCAGTTGTCCATACTCGAACAATTCCCGGCAACAGCGCCAAAAACTTGGTGCACAAAATTGTGATATCAACAGCGCCAACAACTTGGTACGCACGATTGTAATCTCAATTCTTTTTCACAACTCCGCACAACTAACCAGCAAGTGCACTGGGTCGTCCAAGTAATAAACCTTACGTGAGTAAGGGTCGATCCCACGGAGATTGTTGGCTTGAAGCAAGCTATGGTTATCTTGTAAATCTCAGTCAGGCAGATTCAAATGGTTATGAGGTTTTGGTAATTAAAAGATAAATAGAATATAAAATAAGATAGAGATACTTATGTAGTTCATTGGTGAGAATTTCAGATAAGCGTATTGAGATGCTTTGTTCCTTCTGAATCTCTGCTTTCCTACTGCCTTCATTCAATCATTC
The DNA here is from genome assembly GCF_003086295.3 of Arachis hypogaea. Taxonomy (NCBI): domain Eukaryota; kingdom Viridiplantae; phylum Streptophyta; class Magnoliopsida; order Fabales; family Fabaceae; genus Arachis; species Arachis hypogaea. The sequence continues at coordinate 49,335,939 of NC_092052.1, read as the reverse complement.
ATACTCCTTTCCATGGCAAGCTATATGTTGGGGGATCACCGTTGTCAATGGCTACCGTTCGTCCTCTCAGTGAAAATGGTCCATCTGCACTGTCATCGCATGGCTAATCAGCTGTTGGTTCTCGATCATGTTGGAATAGGATCCATTGATCCTTTTGCGTCTGTCACTATGCCCAACACTCGTGAGTTTGAAGCTCGTCACAGTCACCCCTTCCCAGATCCTACTCGGAATACCACAGACAAGGTTTAGGCTTTCCGGATCTCAAGAATGCTGCCAAATGATTCTAGCTTATACCACGAAGACTCCGATCTTTCAGAATGGAGGCTAAGAGATACACACTCAAGCTATTGCAGATAGAACGGAAGTGGTTGTCAAGCACGCGTTCATAGGTGAGAATGATGATGAGTGTCACGGATCATCACATTCATCAGGTTGAAGTGCGAGTGAATATCTTGGAATAAGAATAAGCTTAAATTGAATAGAAAAACAATAGTACTTTGCATTAATTCATGAAGAACAGCAGAGCTCCACACCTTTATCTATGGGGTGTAGAAACTCCACCGTTGAAAATACATAAGTGATAATGGTCCAAGCATGGCCGAATGGCCAGCCCCCTAAACGTGATCAACATATCAAAAGTGATACAAAGATAGTCTCAAAAATGATCTAAAGATGTAAATACAATAGTAAAAAGTCCTATTTATACTAAACTAGTTACTAGGGTTTACAGAGATAAGTAAATGATGCAGAAATCTACTTCCGGGCCCACTTGGTGTGTGCTTGGGCTGAGCATTGAGCTTTACACGTGTAGAGACTTCTCTTGGAGTTAAACGCCAGGTTGCAGCCTGTTTGTGACGTTTAACTTTGGTTTGTAACCTGTTTCTGGCGTTTAACTTCAGAAGAGGGCAGGAAGTTGGTGTTTGAACGCCAGTTTGCGTCGTCAAAACTTGGGTAAAGTATAAACTATTATATATTGCTGGAAAGCCCTGGATGTCTACTTTCCAACCCAATTGAGAGCGTGTCAATTAGGTTTCTGTAGCTCCAGAAAATCCACTTCGAGTGCAAAGAGGTCAGAATCCAACAGCATCTGCAGTCCTTTTTCAGCCTCTGAATCAGATTTTTGCTCAGGTCCCTCAATTTCAGCCAGAAAATACCTGAAATCACAGAAAAATACACAAACACATAGTAAAGTTTAGAAATGCGAATTTTGAATAAAAACTAATAAAAATATAGTAAAAACTAACTAAATTATACTAAAACTACTTAAAAACAATGCCAAAAAGCGTATAAATTATCCGCTCATCATTTAGAGACAAGGCGACCAACCTCTTCAGGTCAGACTATCCAACTTCTTTTCAAAGAGCTCGGCCAAATTGACAGAAAAGCCTAATAAAGGGCTCAGATAGAGGAACACGACCCAAATCCAAAGGCATCCCATGCCTATAGAGATAAGGGCGGTTCCCTTGAAGATAAGATGACTTCACTCAAAGATAAGATAAGATAAGATAACTATCTTATCCCCAGAAAGGTCATCCTCTACTATTATAAATATACTGGAGCACCCAGGTATAACTCATACTCTGATTCTACTAAAAACCTGCTTAATACCCTTGCTAACTTAAGCATCGGAGTCCCTTGCAGGTACCACCACCCTCCGGTGACAAAGGATCAGCAGCATTGCCAGTCCAACAAGTCGGACACGACAGCTCCGGCCACCACCCACCAGCCGGACACGTCAGCTCCGACCAGTACAAAAGATCTCGTCCGAGATCGACCTACAGTTTCAGGTAACCCTCGGAACATTGGTGCCGTTGTCGGGGATCCTGGAAGTCATCCCATCATGGCGGACGACCATGACAACGATCACGACTCTGATCTAGAAGACCGGACGCCGCACAAAAATACGGACACCACACCAAAAGATATTCCTCAACCTAACAACGACAAGAATTCACCAAATACGGGAGCCATGGAGGCACTTCAAGATCGCTTAAAATAGCTGGAAAAAGAGGTGGAGCATCAACGAGAAGCGGGGAGAGACTTACGAAGGGAAGTTACGCGATGCCGCGAGCTAGAGGACAAGCTCCTAAAACTCAAAGCAGATCTCAAGGCCAAAACTACTCGATCCGGTCACGAAGATAGCTCCCGCAAGGATCAAGACCCATTCACTAAGGAGATCATGAGGACCAAAATCCCAAAGGACTTCAAACTTCCTGACATGACTCTATACGATGGCACAGCAGATCCTAGTCATCATCTCAGTAATTTCAGAAGTCGAATGTACCTTACTGACACCTCAGATGCAGTCCGCTGCAAAGCCTTCCCGACTACCCTAACAAAGACGACAATTAAATGGTTCGACAATCTACCCCCTACGTCCATCTCCAGCTTCGACGACTTAGCCAAGAAGTTTCTAGCCAGATTCTCCATTCAGAAAGACAAAACTAAGCACGCCCCAAGTCTACTAGGAATCAAACAAGGAGATCAGGAATGTCTCCGTAGCTACATAGAAAGATTCAACAAAGCATGTCTGGACATACAAAGTCTGTCCACAGAAGCAGCAATTATGGGTCTCATCAATGGCTTGCGAGAGGGACCTTTTAGCCACTCTATATCAAAAAAACATCCCACATCTCTAAACAAAGTACAGGAACGAGCAGAGAAGTACATCAACATGGAGAAAAACTCTCGACTAGGAGAGACCTCAAAATCCGGATTCTCCTACTCCTCCCACAAGGACAAAGAATCCAAGAAAAAAGAGGATCAACATAGGGAAAAGATCAAGAAATACCATAATTATACCCCTCTTCGGGTATCTCTTGTAGATGTCTACCGAGAAGTATGCCATACTGAAAAGATACCCCCAGCTCGACCACTCAAAAGCAAAAAGGGAGGAGGAAATCGGGCCAAATATTATGAATACCATCGAATCTATGGACATTCTACCAATGAATGTTTTGACCTAAAAATATCATAGAAAAACTGGTAAGAGAGGGAAAGTTAGATCGATACTTAGCCAGCCGAGCAGACGATCCAAGAAAAAGAAGAAGGGACGAAGATGTCGGGCAGGCTGAACGACCACCTCGAACACCCGAGAGACATGTCCACATAATACACGGAGGATTTGCGGGAGGAGGGATCTCCAAATCATCTCGAAAAAGATATCTTAAAGATGTATATCATAATCAAGGGAAAAGAGGAAGCACCTGACATCCCCACAATCACTTTTACTAAAGAGGATGCAGCCGGCATCACCTCGGGACATGACGATCCCATGGTCATAACTATCATATTGGTCAATGCAAATCTCCACCGCACACTGGTAGACCAAGGAAGCTCGGCCGACATCTTGTTCAAAACTGCCTTCGACAAACTCGACCTGGAAGAAAAAGAACTCAGAGCATATCCGAATAGCCTATTCGGGCTGGGAGACGCTCCGGTCCAACCATTCAGATACATCTCACTACACACGACCTTTGGAATATGAAGCCAGCCAAGGACGCTCAAAATATACTACATCGTGGTCGACGTGAGTTCAGCCTACAATGCCTTAATAGGTCGAACAACATTAAATCAACTCGGCGCAATAGTCTCGAATCCACATCTATGCATGAAGTTCCCAACTGCAGAAGGGATAGCTACAATAAAAGCAGACCAGAAGACGGCGCGCCGCTGTTATAATGAAAGTCTAAGCCTTAGAGGCAGAGGAGAAGAATTCCACACCATCGAACTCGGTGGAGTTCAGAGGTGGGAAGAACTCTGTCCACAACCCAAAGGTGAAGTAGAAAAAGTCCAGATCGGAGATATCCCGGACAAAATAACCAATATCGGTACAATCCTAAAAGGAGACATAAAAGAATAACTCGTACAGTTCTTACGAGATAACGTCGACCTCTTTGCATGGAAGGCTGCAGACATGCCAGGCATAGACCCTAAGTTAATGTGCCACAAGCTAGCAGTCTACCTGGGATCTCGGCCAGTACAACAGAGATGTAGAAAGCTCAGACCAGAACGATCCCAAGCTGTGGAAGAGCAGGTACAAGCTCTATTGGAGGCAGGATTTATAAGAGAAGTCAAGTACCCACTATGGCTAGCTAACGTCGTCTTGGTGAAAAAATCAAACGGGAAGTGGCGGATGTGCACCGACTACACTGATCTCAACAAAGCCTGCCCAAAGGATCCCTATCCACTCCCAAGTGTCGACGCTCTGGTGGATGCCTCCTCCGGATACAAATACCTCTCGTTTATGGACGCCTATTCGGGATACAATCAAATCCTGATGTACCCACCCGACCAAGAAAAAACCTCATTCCTAACCCCAAAAGCAAACTACTGCTACATCGTCATGCCTTTTGGACACAAAAACGCGGGAGCTACGTATCAGAGATTAATGAATAAGGTTTTTACAGACCACATCGGGAAAACAATGGAAGTCTATGTGGACGACATGTTAATAAAGACACAAAGTGAAGATGCGTTACTGATAAACCACTATTTTATGGTTTATCTTGTGCTCAATTGAGTGGATTTTATCAATCTTTCATACACTTGTTCACACAAAATGCATGGCTTTAATTCTCCTTCCTGATTCTGTGCTATGATTGAAAACATGCTTCTTTGAACTTATATTTGCTAATATTAATTCCTCTTTATACCATTTGATGCCGTGATATGTGTGTTAAGTGTTTTCAGAGATTATAGGGCAGGAATGACTTAGAGGGTGGAAAGGAAGCATGCAAAAGTGGAAGGAATACAAGAAGTTGAAGGAACTGCAAAGCTGTCAGCCTGACCCTCTCGCACTAAAACGGTCATAACTTGAGCTACAAAGGTCCAAATGATACGGTTCCAGTTGCGTTGGAAAGCTAACATCTGGGGCTTCGATTTGATATATAATTTGCCATAGTGGCCATATCGCTAGATGACGCGAACGCGTGCTCCACGCGGACGCGTCGCAGTGACAAAAATCAGCGTGGCAGATTTCTTCTCCAGCGATTTCTAGGTTGTTTTCGACCCAGTTTTCGGCCCAAAAAATACAGATTAGAGGCTATAAAGTGGGGGCCGGAATCCATTCATTCATAGATCATGCTTTCATACACATAATTTTAGATTTTAGATGTAGTTTTTAGAGAGAGAGGTTCTCTCCTCTCTCTTAGGATTTAGGATTAGGATTCCTCTTAAAGGACTTAGGACTATTTCTTCTCAATTTCCAGGTTTAATGTTCCTTTTATTTATTTTCTCAATTTAGTTTATGAACTCTTTATGTTTAGATTGATTTTCTTAATTAATATAATTTGAGGTATTTCAGATTCGATATTGCTTTGCTTTATTTATGTTATGGATGCTTTTAATTTAATTTAGATATTTTCTTCCTTTTGGCTTTGGTTAAGTAATTGGTAACACTTGAGTTGTCAAACTCATCAATGATTGAAATTGGCAGATTACTGATTGATTTGGATCGCTCTGAAGCTAGTCTTCCCACAGTGATTGACTGGGACTTGAGGATTAAATTAATTAGTCCACTTGACTTAACTAAGTGGGATTAAAATCCAATTCTCATCACTCCTGATAAGGATAACTAGGATAGAACTTTCAATTCTCATACCTTGCCAAGAGATTTTATTATTATTAATTTATTTTTCTTGTCATTTAAATTACTTGCTCCTTATTTCAAAAACCCCCAATTTACAAAACTCATAACCAATAATAAGAACATACCTCCCTGCAATTCCTTAAGAAGACGACCCGAGGTTTGAATACTTCGGTTATAAATTTTAAAGGATTTGTTACTTGTAACAACCAAAACATTTGTAAGAAAGGAATTCTTGTCGGTCTGGAAGCTATACTTACAACGCGATTATATTTTTGTGAAAATTCTAGATCACGTGAGAGTTTCGTTTTCAGTTACTATCCGACCTCACCCAAGTATTCGACACCATAAGAAGGCATGGCATGCGACTTAACCCTGCAAAATGCACCTTTGCAGTAGAAGCTGGCAAATTCTTGGGTTTTATGCTCACACAAAGAGGAATCGAGGCAAATCTGGATAAATGCCGGGCAATACTCGATATGAAAAGCCCGACTTGTGTCAAAGAGGTACAACAACTCAATGGAAGGTTGGCAGCCTTGTCCAGATTTCTAGCTGGATCGGCAATAAGATCTCCCATCTTCTACGCCATTCTAAGGAAGGGAAAAAGGTTTGAATGGACAATGGAGTGCGAGCAAGCTTTCCAAGATTTCAAAAGATTCCTGGGACAACCACCTATTCTAACTCGGCCACGGGAAGGAGAACCACTTATATTGTACCTCGCAGTAGGAAATCAGGCAGTAGCCTCAACACTAGTCCAAGAAGACGACAATGGGCAACAACCTGTATACTTCATCAGCAAGGCATTACAAGGATCCGAGCTGAACTATCAAAAAATAGAAAAATTTGTCTATGCTCTCATATTAACATCTCGACGACTTTGTCCATATTTCCAAGCCCACATTATCAGGGTTCGGACCAACCAGCCAATAAAAGACATTCTGCAGAAAACGGATTTAGCATGAAGAATCTTACAATGGGCAGTCGAGTTGTCTGAATTTGACCTTCAAGATGAAGCTCGGACAGCCATCAAATTGCAATATTTGGCCGACTTCATTGCAGAATTCACAGACACCCCGGAAATCCCTACAGAATGGAACCTCTATGTAGACGGTTCCTCAAATAAAACTGGAAGCGGCGCGAGTGTGATAATTGAAAGCGACCAGGAAACCCAAATCAAACTTTCCCTCAAATTCGGGTTTCCCGCCTCAAACAACCAAGCTGAGTATGAGGAACTACTGGCTGGTTTGAAGCTGGCTAAGGAGGTTGGAGCTTAAAAGCTCATCATCTTTAGCGACTCACAGGTGGTCACTTCACAAATAACAGGGAGCTACCAAGCCAAGGATCCCAACATGAAAAAGTACTTGGACAAAACCAGGGAACAGCTCGGACAACTCGGGAAATATGAGGTTCGCCACATACCCCGAGAACAGAATGCCCGAGTTGATGCACTCTCAAAACTAGCCAGCACCAAACCAGGGGGCAACAATAGAAGCCTCATCCAGGAAATGCTGCAGAACCCGTCAATCTCAGAAGAAGAAAAATCCTAGCCATAACAGGTCTGGATCAAGGATAGATGACTCCCATAATTAACTACCTCAAAATAGAAACACTTCCTACAGATAAGAAGGAGGCAAAGAGGTTAAAACAAGAGGCACAATACTACACTATCATAAACAATACTCTATACAAAAGAGGGATTTCAATACCATTGTTAAAATGTGTGCCGACCTCAAACACAAAGGAAGTTTTAGAAGAAGTACACAGTGGCATTTGTGACAATCATCTCGGAGCACAGGCACTTACTAAAAAAGTACTCCGGGCCGGATTTTATTGGCCAACACTACAAAAGAAGCCATAGAGTTCGTAAAGACATGTCAACTTTGTCAGAAACATGCTAATTTTCACAACGCCCCGCCAGAGGAACTCATCAGCGTAACCTCACCTTGGCCATTCGCAAAATGGGGACTCGACCTTCTCAGACCTTTCCCTCAGGGATCAGGACAAGTCAAATTTCTCATAGTGGGGGTAGACTATTTCACAAAATGGATCGAGGTAGAACCCCTAGCTAACGCCACTGCTCAAAGAAGTCGAAAATTCCTATATAGAAACATTGTCACAAAGTTTGGGGTTCCATACTCCATCACCACAGACAACGGCACCTAGTTCACAAATGCAGGCTTCAGAAAGTTGGTGGCCGATCTGAACATAAAACACCAATTCACTTCCGTAGAACATCCCCAGGCCAATGGACAAGCCGAAGCTGCCAACAAAGTCATATTGGCTGGGCTAAAACGGAGATTATAGGAGGCAAAGGAAGCCTGGGCCGAAGAGCTCCCACAAGTCCTATGGGCATATCGGACAACTCCACACTCCACCAAAAAGGAATCACCTTTCAGATTAGCTTACGGGATGGAGGCAATGATCCCAGTGGAGGTCGAAGAAGGGTCGCCCAGAGAGATTCACTATAGTGAAGAGGCCAACTCCCAACTTCAAAGGGAAGAACTCGACCTACTTCCAGAAATCTGAGAAAGAGCTCGGATCAAGCAAGAGGCATTAAAACGTCGAATGGCTTCAAGATACAATCAAAAGGTAGTGCCGTGAGGTTTTGCCGAGAACGACCTCATCCTAATCCGAAATGATATCGGAACAACTCGACCTGTAGAAGGAAAGCTGGCAGCGAATTGGAAAGGACCCTACTGAGTCATAGAAGTACTAGGAAAGGGCTACTACAGATTGTCCGAACTCGAAGGGCGAGAGCTTCCTAGGTTATGGCACGCCTGCAACCTAAGAAGGTACTATAGTTAGAGGTAATAAAGATCTTAGGATAAGGCGCACTCTTTTTCCTGAAAAGGTTTAATAATGAGGTGCCAAGCCAAGATCTACAAATTGCCCGACTTAGAGGGATAAAGCTCCACATGTATATATCTGCATTTTCTTTTAAATAAAATTTTTTTAGATTTTCTACAAATTCTCAAGACGCATTAATCTGAAACGCTAAAAAATTCATCGCCCGATTATAAAGCTAGAAGATCGGCAGAAAGTGAAGATCAAATTCACTGTCCGATCACAATAAAGACCGAAGAAGATGAAAACCAAATTCATCAAAAGGTCGACCAAACAAGGATCAAACCTAACTTCGACAAAATCGGCAAGGATGAAAAGGCAACAAAAGTAGAATAATGCAAGAAGTTATCGAAAGTGATCCATAGAATGGACCTGACGAGGTCTTAATAAAATGGGTTGCTAAAAATAACTTAAAAGATAGGTCGACATAAAGAAGTCGGATCAGTCGACCACAATAACCAAAGTTATAAAAAGTCAATCCCTGGAAAGAGGCCTGGCCAGCCCTAAAAAAGAGGATTACTAGAAATAACTTAGAAGAGACCGACATGATGTAGTCGGCCTCCCACAAAGAAGTTATGAAAAGTAATCCCTAAAAGAGACCTGACAAAGGTCCAAAAAGAGGATTACTAGAAATAACTTATAAGAGACCGACATGATGAAGTCGGCCTCCCACAAACAAGTTATAAAAAGTAATCCCTAAAAGAGACCTGACAAAGGTCCAAAAAGAGGATTACTAGAAATAACTTAGAAGAGACCGACATGATGAAGTCGGCCTCCCACAAACAGGTTATAAAAAGTAATCCCTGAAAGAGACCTAACAAAGGTCCAAGAAAGAGGATTACTAGAAGTAACTTAGAAGGGACCAACATAAAAGAAGTTGGCCCAAAAACCAAAACGTTATAAAAAGTAATCCTCAACAAAGACCTAACAAAGGTCCAAACAAAACGGATTACTATAAATAACTTCAGGCCAAAGTGAGGAAGTCGGCATACAAGTTGGACCCAAACATCCACGACCTCAAAAGAATCAAGCTACAAGTATGAAAATACAAAGGCAATCAAAAGAGGTCAGATGACAAGGTTCCAACACTCCAAAAGAACTTAAAAGATATCGGACAGGTGCAGACAAGCATACAATAAAAGAAACAAGCTTATAATATTAACAAGGCTCAAGAGGCCACCCGAAGTCGACCCCAAAAGGACTAAGAAAATACTTTGTTTTTCCCAAAATAAAGTTGCTAACAGCAAAGCAACTAAAGTGTTCAGAAAACAAAACAACAAAACTACAAACCGAAAAGAGTTTAAGACCCACAGATCGGGCCATACACATCAAAAGTTCACAAAACTACATTGGATTCAAAGATTCTCCAGTGGCAGCATCCCGGGGTGAAGGAGGACGAGTCTGAAGGGGCACCGCATCTACTGTTCCATCATCCCGGTTCAGAATTTGAACATCGGGATCAGACTCCAGTTGAGCAACTTTAGTTGAAGCAGAGGAGGGCAGAATATTAGAGGTTTTGGCAGAAGATACAGCAGGAGGGCCGATGTCATCATCGTCGTCAGGATCATCAGGAACAATCTTACCATCCCTAACAATGTTGTCCAGACTAAAAAGGGAAAGGTCAAGCTCTGGCGCAAGAACTCAAACTTGCTCCTTTAAATTCTCATAAGTAGCATTAACACTGCCTACAAGGTGACCTTGGAGTTTGGCATAATCAGCCCGGACAGACTCCAAACTATTCCTGGGATCCATCATCTCTCTATAGGTGGTAACATAGCTCTCCTTATGTTTCAACGCTATATCCTCAGCTAATTTCACAGAGGCCGCCAAACCAATAGCCCGAGTCTTCTCTCCCTCCAACTCCTTCTTCATCTTGGTCACTTTCACCTCGAACTCTTCCTTTAAACCCTTCATCCGGTCGAACTCCAACTTAGCCTCCTCCATGAAGGCCTTTGTAGCATGAATAGGAAGATCCTGGGCCGTTCGATATAAAGATGCCCCCATATGAGCTATCTTAATACTGCTCCAATTTATAAAATCCAAATGACGAAGAAGAGAAACATTGTCAGTAGGAATGGCCCCATAAGGACCGATTTGCTGGTCAACAAACTCGACAGCATCAAAGTCAGGGGCATCAAGGTTAAAGGGCTCAGCTGTCTTTTGTTTTTTCAGAGGAGGAGCGCCAGAGGTAGCAACAGAAGCCTGTGGAGGATCAACCAAACGAACCCGAGGAGTAGGGATCATCCTCCTCGGTCCAGGAGAGCTCGATGCGGATGGCTTCGACAGAACCTGAGAGGACCTTTCCCCAGCCACTTTGGCCGAGATGTTTTGAGCCGCAGTATCCTTCCTCGCCTTTTTGAAGGCTTTCATAGAGTCATTATTTTTGGCCATCTCTGAAAAACAAAAACAACCATAAAAGCAGGTTACAAGCTGCTAAAAGAAGGAAGCAAAGTAAAAACAAAGCAAAACATATCAATTAATACCCAACGCAGTTCGGACAAGGGATGGGTCCCCCAAAAATTTCTTAGTGTCAAGATGAGGAGGTTTCCCCCAAATATCCTCCAAAACATTTACAAAGGCCTGCTCGACTTCGTCAAGCATCTCCCACGTGTATCGAGACACCACTACATTCTGTTGCTAACACAAGGGGAAGGCAGGCTCATCATTCGCTTCCAGAAAAAATGGTCGAGCTCTGAAAGAGCGGAAGATTGATGGTTTAGAAGTTATAGTAAATACTCGTTGCAAGTATAGTTACTAAACCAAGCAATCAACCTTTCTTACAAACGTTTTGGTTGTCACAAGTAACAAACCCCTTAAAATTGATAACCGAGTATTTAAACCTCGGGTCGTCTTCTCAAGGAACTGCAGGGAAGTATGTTCTTATTATTGGTTATGGAGATTGTAAATTGGGGTTTCAAGAATGAGGAACACGTAACTTAATGGCGGGTAAATTAAATGGCAATTAAAATAAATAAATAACTGCAAAGCAAACTTTTGGCAAGGTATGAGAAATTGGAAGTCCAGACTTAGTTATTCTTATCAACAACAATGAAAGTTGAATCTTAATTCCACTTAGTCAACCTTTACTAAAGTAAAGGAAAGTCAAGGGACTAATTAGTTTGATCTTCGAATCCTATTTATTTCCTAAGAAAAGGTTGGGATTATTGAAGCTCAGTTCAATTAGCAAAGATAACAGTTATCAATTATGTTGAGATAAGATAACTCCTGAGTTACTGCTTTCTTAACCAAGACCAAAAGAGGAAAAAGTAAATTTGCTGGAATAAAAATGCCTTCAGATGTAAAGCAACAATAACATAAATTAAAGAAAGCAATCATGAATTGAAATACCTCAAATAACATTAATAAGGGAAATTATAATCTAACATGAAGAGTTCATAAACTAAATTAGAAGAATAAATAAAAATAAAGAACCTGGGATTGAGAGTCACTCCTAAAACTAAGAGAAGTCTTAAATCCTAAGAGAGAGAGAGAGGAGAGAACCTCTCTCAAAACTAGATCTAAATCATGGAAAGTAACTAAATTGGCGTGCTCCCTGAATGGATACATTCCCTCACTTCATAACCTCTGGTCTATGCCTTCTGGACTTGGATTTGGGCCAAAAAGGGCTTCAGAAATCGCTGGGAGCGTTTTCTACAATTTCTGGTGCGTGGCCACTGTCACGCGTCCGCGTGGGTCACGCGGTCGCGTCGTTCGGAGCTTTTCCTTGCCACGCGGTCGCGTCAGTCATGCGACCGCATCATATTCGTTCTGCTTAAGGCGCGCGGTCACATTAGTCATGCGGCCGCGTCGATGTTGATTCGCGCTTGGCACGCGATCGCGTCGTCCATGCGATCGCACGGATGCCAGTTTCTTCAAGGACTCCGTTTTGTGCTTTCTTTCCATTTTTGTATGTTTCCTTTCCATCCTTTGAGTCATTCCTACCTTAGAAGATCTGAAACTACTCAACACACTAATCACGGCATCAAATGGAAATAAAAGTAATTAAAATAATTAATTTTAAAGCATAGGAAATATGTTTTTCACATACATCACATAATAAGGAAGGAGAAGTAAAATCATGCAATTAATATGAATAAGTGGGTAAAGGATTGAATAAATCACTCAAATTAAGCACAAAATATATCATAAAATGTGGGTTTATCAAGCTCCCTCAACCGCTCGGACCTTAAAAAAGTAGTTCTTGTAGTCCCTAAAGGACTCGTCATACATGGCAAAAACTTTATGTCCTTGGGCAGATCTAAAAGAAATCCAAGAGGCTTTCTTTTTTGAAGAAATCCTAGGCTTAGTTAAGACAAAAAGGTAAAGAAAGAGAGTCTGGGACGGTGTGACGTCCAACTCTTGGCAAAACAGCTGAGAGATCTTGATAAAACCCCAGGAGTTCAGATGGAGCTGGGATGGAGCTACGTTACACGACCACAACAAATCAGTCTCAAAGAAAGTGAAAGGAAAAGTAATATTCAACTGGTTGAAAAAATAGTCATAAACATAAAAGAAAGGGTGCTCCCCCCGGGTCAGAGCAGGAAAGCAAACCCTCTCCTCAGAACCAGGCACCACCAATTCATAGTTCTTTTCCTGATCTCTACTCTTACAGAGACAGTGATATTTCCTAAGTTCCACACAAAACGCAACATTCACCATGGAAACACACATTAACACAAGAGAGTCCAACCAGTCAGACATCCCCTCAGGAACCTTAAAAGACGTTTCAATAATATTTTTGCGAGAAGACATGGCCAACTAGTCCTACAAACAAGAAAAGAAAACGGATTACTAACCAAAAACAGCTCGGGTGAAATCAGAACAAGTCGGACAAACATGACGCAGAGCAATACAAACAGCAAAAGGAAAACCCCAAGACACACACCAAGGTCTAGGGGCATCCTTTGGAGGCAAAGACAAGGTGAGGAAGACTCCGGAAAGGGCTATGAAGCTACACCCCAAAACTTTTAGCAAAAAAAATCCCCTTCCAGACAAACAACAACACGAGAAGAAAATCAAAGCTACCCAACAAGATGAATATTCTTTCAGTCAACACTCCGAAAAGAAAGCCACAAACCAAATAAGCCACCTCTCAAACTACAGTTTCAGTCTATCAGCAAAGGAACTACCAAGCAAACAAAACATGCCAAGTGGAAATCATCAAAGACGTAAACCTTTTTATAGAATCAAAACGAGCCACCAGAAAAATCGTTACTCTCTACAAAATTCATCAGTAAAATTACTAACATGGCGAAAGTCATCAAATGAACAATCTTTTGGGTTTATCAACCAAAATATAGCACAAAATATATCATAAAATGTGGGTTTATCAACCTTCCCACACTTAAACAATAGCATGTCCTCATGCTAAATCCAAGGTAATAAGTAAGGTTAAAGTGATGGGATGTCATGCAATGCAATCTAATCTAAATGCAACTACCTAAATGAATGATGCATCATGCAATTCTACTTTATTCACTCATATATAAAGCTTACAGGTAGTTAAATTAATTCACATTCTCAAGGAGTCACATATGTATATATAGCCAAGCCTTAGACAATCAATAAGCATTTTTACAATTGAGATGGGAGAAAAAGCATTTTGTGAACTTGCAAGACAATTAGATAATTCAAACAGAGATAAATGTTAATGAGCTATTGAACCCTCACTGGATTTGTGTTTACTCTCTAGTCACTCAGTGTTTATTGGGTTAATCACTCTATTCCTCTTTTTATTCTTCCTTTCTATAACTTTGTTCTTCATCTAACCAATCAACAATTATAGAATACAGACATACCAAAAATTATGAGGTCTTTAATTAAGGTTGTAATGGGGCCAAGGTAAAGGTAAGGATATATGTATAAGGCTAAGTGAGCTAATAAGTGAATCCTTAATTAGACTAAGATCTCACCTAACATACATACTTAGTAAAACAAAACTTCTTTACCTATTTTCCCATATTTTTCCAACTTTTGGATGTTACATGCTCATGTTTCAACTTTTGTTCTTATTCCATGTGCATTGCTTTTATTTTTGCATTTGGAGAATTCTTTTGTATCCCCTTTATTAAATACTGAATTTTTTTTTAATGCACATGGTAATTTAATCACTTTGATTTCTCATGAGCATGCTTCCCAAAATTTTTAATTTGAGTTATTTTATTCCTTTTGACTTTTCTACCTTTTGTTTTTATCATCCATGTTCCCAATAGGTTTCCCACATTTTAAACTATTCATAATTCTCTATCTTAAGCTAACCAAGGATTCAACTTGGGATTTTATTTTGTTTTTCTGCTTAAAGCTAGTAGTGTGGCTAATATAATAAAAGGGGATTTAAAGGCTCAAGGGGGCTAACAAGGGTGATGTGAAAGGTAGGTTAATTTGGGATAAGTGAGCTAAAATCAAATGACGGCCTCAATCATTCTTTTGGTATGTATCTATATTCTATATTCTATATTCTATAATTGGACATATAGATTAAAACAAAGTAAAGAACATCAGAATAAATAAGAAGGGCGGAACACACAGGAATAAAATTTATGGTTTAAATGTAACCATACACTTAAGCTCAAAACTCATAGGCTATGTGTTCTCTAGCTCAAAAATCATTTATCACTTATGTATGTCATGCAGGTTTAGTTAAAAATTCTCATTATTCTCAATGTAAAATTTATATTGAATGGCTTTAAAGTTCTAGTGTTTCTCCTTGATGAAGTGTTGTTAACTAACATGTAATGCTATATATACAAGGTGTGGGTTGTTTTGATTTTGTTAAAGTCTCTAGTTTACTTCCTTTTTCTTTTCAATCTATTCTGAGTTATCTTATGCTAAAAAAGGGTAAACTATACTAATCAATCCACAATTTCTATAACTAATAAGTTAGAATTGCAACTAAGTGGCTAAAATATGAACTAAAAATGCAAAATACAGAAATAGAGTAAAAATACATAAAAGTAGCAATGTATAAATACTCAGAAAATAAAAATAAAAATAAAGAGAAAAGTACATAAAAATATCCAAAATAAAAGAAAAAGAGTCTGTAGTGGTTCACCAAGATAATACGCCAGAGATGGCGACCTCCCCACATTTAAAATGAAGCATCGTCCCTGATGCTCACTCAAGCAGGGTGTGAAGGGGTGTCATCACTGGAAGGGATGGTAGCTGGTGTCTCTGTGGTGGCTAGCTGAATGTCCGGCTGCTGGAGAGGAGGGGCTGTCTGAATGGGGATCTCAGGATCTGCTGCCTGGATCTGCTGGGGTGCTGCTTGCTGGGTGTCTGCCTACTCTGCCTCTCCCTGGGGATAGGTCTTTGCCTCGGGCGCATCCGCCTCCTCCTCAGATGCCTCGGATGGTGTGTCAGGCTCGGAGGGGATGTCGTCGGATCATATCATCAGCTTCAGGTGCTCATAGCGTCGCTTGTTGCGACGCTCCATCTGGTCAAGTCGTCGAAACAAGCGGTGCACCAGATGATAAACAGGCTCTGTGGCAGGTGGAGGTGCAGTGGTGGTGGCAGGGGTAGGTGGTGCAGCAGTGGAGGAAGAGGGACCGGCAGATGGTGTAGCTGTATCATCAGCAGTGGCAGTCAGGAATGGAGGTCTGTAGCCCAAGGCCAGGAAGTTCCTGCTGTGTGGGATAAGCTTCTTGCACTCTGCAGCAGGTGGCCTCTCATCAGCATCCTCCCATGGCACGTCAGCTCGACGGCCCAGCTGTGTAACCAGATAGGGAAAGGGAAGAGTGCCGTGGACGTGGACCCTGGCCATATAGTACCGGATAAAGCGTGGCAGGTACAAGTCCTTGCCCTCCATCACACACCAAAGGAGGGTGATCATAGCGGCTGGTATCTCAATCTCGTGAGTACTCGGCATAATGTAGTTAGTGAATATCTGATGCCATAGCCGAGCCTCATCGTTCAAGTAAATTCGCTTGATCCCTTTGGGCATGGTGGTGTTCTGGCCCATGATCCAAGGAACTATCGGGTCAAGGGCAATCCTCGCCTTTACTACGTCCCAGTCAAATCGCATATAGCGCATATCCTCCTTAGCTTTTTGATAGCCATGTGTCTGATCAGTCTTAGGCAGAAGCTTCAGAACCTCTTCTATTGCCTCCTCAGTAACCAGAATCTGCTTCCCTCTGAGGTTCACTGCATCTAGGGAAGTTTTGTAGTAGTTGCAGTAGAATTCCCTAACCCAAGATGCATTAACCTCAGTTAGAGGTTTCTCCAGAAAGAACCAGCCTCTTTGTTTGATCTGATTAGAGGTATATTGCTGGAGTTCTTCTGGGATCTTCAAAGTCCGCTCTAGGTATAGGTTCCTGGAGTTTGCGAACACCGGATACTTCAGCTCACAGTATCGGTTTGCAAACTTTACTGGGTCAGTGGCGGGAAGTAGCTGGTCGGCCTTCTCCTGCGGGGTAAAGGCTTTCTCCCGCAAGGAGGCATCATGCATGAGGTCGATTATAGACACGGAGGCTTCGCCTCTTTTCCTTTTTCCAGTAGTGGCCTTGCCTTTTCCCCTTCTCTGGGAATCTGACATCCTGAAAAAAAGAAAACCAGGATATAATAAAAATAGGAAAGCAAATAGGCAAATAATCAAAGAAAACACAAAGTGGCAAAGGAGCAATAGGATAAAGAATATGAGTTAAGTAAAATGTGCATTTAGGATTGTATATGAGTGAAAAGTCTGAAAAGAAGAAATCACAATCCAAAATGTAATTGAATGCAAGTTAAATAGAAAAATTAACATCACGCCTTGGTTAAAATGTTAAAAGAAAGTGAAAGAAAAGCAAAAAAAAAAAAAAAGAAGTTTTGAAAAGGTTAGGTTGGTTAGAGTTAAAATTAGTGAGTTAGTGAAAAATGGGTTAAAGTAAGAGGCATAATGAAAATAGTCCAAGTAACAAGTAATCACAGGTAGAAGCTATAGGTAACTCATATTCACACAAGTAAAACAGTTTGATGATGATTCAAATAGAGATGAAGAAAGCAAAAATAGGAATCAAACATCAAAATTGCAGTTTAGGAACCAGGAAATCAAAGAGGATAAGAATGCATGTCCTGGCATTCATGAATGGTTTGGTTAAAGCAGAGGAAAACAGAGTTCAAGATTCCAAAATCAAAACATGAATGAAAGTCAAAAAGATTTATAAAAAATTTTGGGCAGCATTTCTGATGCACATAAACTAGTTATGCTACGATTTAGGAAATTGCACGATCGGCAAAATTCCTTCCGGCAAGTGCACCGGTTATCGTCAAGTAAAAACTCACAATAGAGTGAGGTCGAATCCCACAAGGATTGGTTGAGTGAGCAATTCGGATTAGAAGTGTGTTCTAGTTGAGCGGAATCAAGATTGAGATGAGTATTGCGGAATGTAAAATTGGCGGGAAAAGTAAATGACAAGAAATTGAAATGGCGGAATCTTAAATTGCATGAATTAAAGAGCAGAAACTAAATTGCTGAAATTAAAAGGGAATGGGGGTGATTGCATGAATTGAGTAGCAGAATGTAAAGAGAAAGTGGAAATCAGAAATGGGGAATTCATTGGGTTATAGGAGATATTGAGATCTCCGAATCAAAACATGTTTATCTCTTCCTCAACCAATGCGTTCATTGAATTTTGCTTGGCAATCTTATATGATTGGATCCCAATCCCTTGGCTCACCAATTCTCTCTAAAAACAAACAAATTCCCAATCCCTTGGTTTAAATGTTCATAAGAAGAGATGATGCTTGATCACTGATTATACCACACAATTTCATGAACCACAATTTGGTAGGATTACATGTCACAATATCCATCCAAACCCCAATCCAATTCACTGTGAGAAAGCTTCTCTAGCATGAATCCTCCATTCCTTTCCCAAGGCTCCGAAGGATTCCAAGTATGGGTAGTTTCTTTCCCAAGACAACTACTCAATGGAATTAGATCGAGAAGCTTTCTAACAAAATTCAAGAGAAAAGATTGAAGAAGAAGATAAACTATTATTGATTCATTGAATTACAATAGAGCTCCCTAACCCAATGAAAGGGGGTTTAGTGAGTCATAGCTCTGAATTCAATTACAAAGAAAATGAAAACTAGCTAAAAGTGAAAGTGTAAGTGCCCTCTCAGGGGCTGGATTCCCCTTTTTCCCCCCCTTTTCAAATGCAGAAACTAAGGCCTTTAAATAGGCTCCCTAAATTACAAAATGAAAATGAAATTCAAAGCAAATTACAATCAAATGAAAATAAACTATTCTAGATGATTCTTGTGGCCTTGATTTGGTGTTGTTGATGGGCCTTGCTTGCTTGAAGGGCTGAGTGACATAATTGATCCAAAAAGGATAATGATCCATTAAACTACACTCAAATGTTGCACCCCCTTTCTTGAGTCGTCACTTTGTTCTCTTGTCAACCTTGCCAATTTGATGCCAAATATAGACTATTATACCTCGTTGGAAAGCTATGGATGTCAGCTTTCTAACGCAACTGGAAGCACCTCAATTGGATCTCTACAACTCGAGTTATACTCCATGGAAGGTGAAGAGGTCAGCTGGCCTGATTGCATGTTGGTACTATGCTCTTCTATGCACATTACGGGGCTGTTTTCTCCCTCAATTTTTAGTATCCACCATGCATGCCATATATGCTTGGAAAGCTCTAGATGTCTTCTTTCCAATTCATTTTGAATCACCTCATTTGGAGTTTTGTAGCTCAAGTTATTTATGTTTGAAGAAGGCATGGTCAAGCTGTTCCATATAACACGTTTAAGCTTCAGTTTAAGGTTAAACTGAAGCTTAAACGTGGAAATGGAAAAGGTAGCCCTGGAGGTCGAACACGTTTAAGCTCCAGTTTGAGGTCAAACTGGAGCTTAAACGTGGAAATGGCTCCCTGGTGCTTTTCCCATTCTGGCGTTTAACCTCCAGTTTAAGGTTAAACTGGAGGTTAAACGTGGAACTCCTTCCTGAGTGGCATTATCATTCTGGCATTTAACCTCCAGTTTGAGGTCAAACTGGAGGTTAAACTTGGAATGCTTCTTTGGTGAGACTTTTCATTCTGGCGTTTAACCTCCAGTTTAAAGTTAAACTGGAGGTTAAACTTCAATTCCAGCATTATATGGCTTGGTAGTTTAAGTTCCAGTTTAAGCTTAAACTGGAACTTAAACTCCACATGTGATATTCAAGCTTCCTTTATTGATTTTGTTGCTTCCTTGCCTAGCCTCTTCTTCCCTGAAATCATCCAAACAATTGCATCAAAGTCTTGCAAAAATTCATGAGAATTCTTCCATTCATAGCATTCAAGGAATATAACTAAAAACTCATGGAATTTGCATCAAAATCTTCATGTTTGAATGATTTAAGACAAGCATGACTATTTGGCCCAAATGATTACTTAAGGCTCAAGAAAATGCATAAAACAACTAAAAATAACAGAAAAATGCTAGTGAAACTAGCCTAAGATGCCTTGGCATCACAACACCAAACTTAATACTTGCTTGTCCCTAAGCAAGTTCTGAATTATTGAGAAGAAAGAATGAAACAGAAAGTAAATTCATTAGCCATATCAGTAAGTAATTGACATTGATTAATGGGGTGTTCATGCAGAAAGTTGTTGCAGCATCACTTTATTGTTTCTTAGGTAAGAATGTCACTTTTTATGTTTCCACTAAAACACTGCTTATGGCCTCTTGTTATTCACATATCCTTGGCAAGTTTCTTTTCTTTGTTTTTCTTTTTCTTTGAGCTTATTTGCTCCTTGTTGCTCAGTGTCATGTGTTGCTCAAGCCTTTGGCATTTTCTCTTTCTTATTAGTGCACTACACATATCCACTACAGGCATTTTAGTTCACATTTCTTCTTGAGACATTGGTGCCCAGCACCTCTTTGTATGACTAAATGTTTTGTATTTAGGTTGCTCTTGATAATGGACTTTTGGTTGATAATCCCGGGTTAGTTAACTCAAGTTACCAAGTGTTGAAACACTCCTCAGAACCTATTCATCCAAGCATATCCTTAATACATAAACACCACAGGCATTTGTCTCAGAAGTTCAAACCATTGGTGCCTAGCTTAATTTCTCAATTTTTTTGCTTTTTGGTTGCCCTTTTTCAGTGGCTTTTTCTTCTTCTTTTTCTTTCTTTTTCATGGCCAAAGACATTTATTCATCAAGATCCATAGACAGCATCCTAATTTCCACTAAAAGTGACAATTCTAACTTTATTTCTTAGTGAGCTGACTATTCAATCAAACATGCATACCACCACTTAATCTTATTTGATTTCTTACCAAATGGAATTGAGTTACTTTTGTTCAAACATTTCTTTTATTTTATGGAAACAGAACAAGTCATGGCAAGCATTTGTTTAAGAAGATGAAGTTATCCAGACACTTAGACTATCACTTATTTGAAAATTAAACAAACAGACAATCAAAAACTGCAATGACTCAAACTTAAAGCAGGGGTGCATGCAAACTTCAAATATCAGCAATTCAAAGTACAAGCAATTAAGTGACAATACAACCTTTTAGCATCTTCTTTGTTGTTCATCATCCTTCCTAGCCTTGGTGTTCTCTTTGATGATGATGTATATTCCTTCCATGAGATTGATTGTCTTCCTACAAAGCTATTAGAAGTTGCTTGTTCCCCAAGCACTTTGAGAATTGGTTAGCATGCATGGATGTTTGTAGGCCTCTGAACTTAGATTGGTGTTGTGAACACGAAACTTAGTTCCTTGCCATATGCAGCAATTGGGATCATATGCAGAAAACCTCATGTGCTTTTATTAAGAAAATAACTATGAACTAGAAAAAGAAACTATGAACTAGAAATTAAACTATTGTTTAAGTAGTTTCCCTGATTGGTTGGAGCTAGTGACTAGTCATGCTGAGGTAGAAATGTGCTTTTAATGAAGTTTTTGGTGGAACACCAAACTTAGAATCTCACATTCACCCTTGAATTGTTTTGGTGTGCAACACCAAACTTAGCTCCTTGCAATACAGATAAATCTACTTAACTCTTTTATTGAAATAACTAGAAAAGAAAAACTACCTTTGGTTGGGTTGCCTCCCAACAAGCGCTTCTTTAACGTCATTAGCTTGACATGCTGTTCCTGACTTTCTTCCTCTTCCTCCAGTTTGTTAAGAGGAATGACTTCAAGTGGATAAAGGAGCTAGTTAGTGCCCCTTGTTGTGAATGCTTCTTTCCAGCAAGCTTTCCCTTGTGATTGGCTTGAGTGAACTTGCTTGTTGGCTCAGGAGTTGGATTGTTCTTCGACCTTCTCTTCTTCATGGATATGATCCTTTGTTTCTCGGTCACAATCCTCATTTTGGTGCTTGTTTCTACTGCCTTCACATCCTTGATCTCAGAACTTGGTTGTTGTTGGACAGTTGGAGTATCCTGTTCATCAAAAGCTTCCTGAATTTGTGGTTCAATGAACCCTTCCTCTTTGCAACTCTCTGTGTCATTGGAGTGTGATCTCCCTTGATTGACTTTCTCCCTTTCTTGTTCTTCTGATTCCTCCCTTGGGTTTGCCATGGTATCACTAGAAGAATTGTGGGTAGGGATTTGCTTTAATAGATATCCAATTTGTGCTTCTAGCTTTTGAATGGCAGCACCTTGATTTTGTAAGTTGGATATCACTTCTTCCTTAAAGCCTTTCAAATCGGCCACATCTCTGCCCATAGTTGCAATCATTCCTTCTATCCTGTTTAATTGATCTTGAAATTGTTGGTTCGGATTGGGTTGATGAGGTTGATTATCTTGGCTGTGATATGGTGGCTGGGAGTATGTGTTTTGTGTGGGCTGATAGAGTCTTTGGTTGGAGTGTTGGTAGTGGTATGACTCTTGTGTGTAGTGGAATGAGTCTTGTGGATAGTGAAATGAATTGTATGAATTTGAGAAGGAATTTTGTGCTGAGAAATGCTCAAGTGATGAAGAATTTGGATATGTAAAACTAGGAGGTGAGGTTGGATAATTCAGAGGTGATGGCTCTTGATGAATAGGGTGTGAATAAGTGAAATCTCTTTGGTTTTGATCTTCCCAGCCACAACTTGAGTAGTGATCAAATTCACCAAAACATGGACCATTTTGTGGCTCTGGGAATACCCCGTTTCCTGTTCCTGATACTCCCACCCACCATGAGCATAATAACATGAATCATTCTGTGGTGGTGGAGAGTTTCTCATGAATTTTGATTGACCAAAAGATGATGGATACTCCTTTCTTTTTTGCAATGTGCTCAGTCTCAAACAATACTCATCCAAAGATAGTGGAAATCCCATAGTGAGGCAATATCACAAACAGCTGGTGGTTAGTATGCTAACAAGTGAATAAGCAAAGAAAACAAATTAAAATTTGCAGAAATTAGCAGTAATAAACTGAAACAAAAACTATTAACAAAAGAAAAGAAAAATTGCTCAATCTAGTTAACTTCCAATTTGAGAATTGTCAATCGAAAACCAATCCCCGGCAATGGCGCCATAAACTTGATGCACATAAACTAGTTATGCTACGATTTAGGAAATTGCACGATCGGCAAAATTCCTTCCGGCAAGTGCACCGGTTATCGTCAAGTAAAAACTCACAATAGAGTGAGGTCGAATCCCACAAGGATTGGTTGAGTGAGCAATTCGGATTAGAAGTGTGTTCTAGTTGAGCGGAATCAAGATTGAGATGAGTATTGCGGAATGTAAAATTGGCGGGAAAAGTAAATGACAAGAAATTGAAATGGCGGAATCTTAAATTGCATGAATTAAAGAGCAGAAACTAAATTGCTGAAATTAAAAGGGAATGGGGGTGATTGCATGAATTGAGTAGCAGAATGTAAAGAGAAAGTTAAAATCAGAAATGGGGAATTCATTGGGTTATAGGAGATATTGAGATCTCCGAATCAAAACATGTTTATCTCTTCCTCAACCAATGCGTTCATTGAATTTTGCTTGGCAATCTTATATGATTGGATCCCAATCCCTTGGCTCACCAATTCTCTCTAAAAACAAACAAATTCCCAATCCCTTGGTTTAAATGTTCATAAGAAGAGATGATGCTTGATCACTGATTATACCACACAATTTCATGAACCACAATTTGGTAGGATTACATGTCACAATATCCATCCAAACCCCAATCCAATTCACTGTGAGAAAGCTTCTCTAGCATGAATCCTCCATTCCTTTCCCAAGGCTCCGAAGGATTCCAAGTATGGGTAGTTTCTTTCCCAAGACAACTACTCAATGGAATTAGATCGAGAAGCTTTCTAACAAAATTCAAGAGAAAAGATTGAAGAAGAAGATAAACTATTATTGATTCATTGAATTACAATAGAGCTCCCTAACCCAATGAAAGGGGGTTTAGTGAGTCATAGCTCTGAATTCAATTACAAAGAAAATGAAAACTAGCTAAAAGTGAAAGTGTAAGTGCCCTCTCAGGGGCTGGATTCCCCTTTTTCCCCCCCTTTTCAAATGCAGAAACTAAGGCCTTTAAATAGGCTCCCTAAATTACAAAATGAAAATGAAATTCAAAGCAAATTACAATCAAATGAAAATAAACTATTCTAGATGATTCTTGTGGCCTTGATTTGGTGTTGTTGATGGGCCTTGCTTGCTTGAAGGGCTGAGTGACATAATTGATCCAAAAAGGATAATGATCCATTAAACTACACTCAAATGTTGCACCCCCTTTCTTGAGTCGTCACTTTGGTCTCTTGTCAACCTTGCCAATTTGATGCCAAATATAGACTATTATACCTCGTTGGAAAGCTATGGATGTCAGCTTTCTAACGCAACTGGAAGCACCTCAATTGGATCTCTACAACTCGAGTTATACTCCATGGAAGGTGAAGAGGTCAGTTGGCCTGATTGCATGTTGGTACTATGCTCTTCTATGCACATTACGGGGCTGTTTTCTCCCTCAATTTTTAGTATCCACCATGCATGCCATATATGCTTGGAAAGCTCTAGATGTCTTCATTCCAATGCATTTTGAATCACCTCATTTGGAGTTTTGTAGCTCAAGTTATTTATGTTTGAAGAAGGCATGGTCAAGCTGTTCCATATAACACGTTTAAGCTTCAGTTTAAGGTTAAACTGAAGCTTAAACGTGGAAATGGAAAAGGTAGCCCTGGAGGTCGAACACGTTTAAGCTCCAGTTTGAGGTCAAACTGGAGCTTAAACGTGGAAATGGAGAGAGCAACCCTGGAGGAGAGTTCTTGGTCGAACACGTTTAAGCTCCAGTTTGAGGTCAAACTGGAGCTTAAACGTGGAAATGGCTCCCTGGTGCTTTTCCCATTCTGGCGTTTAACCTCCAGTTTAAGGTTAAACTGGAGGTTAAACGTGGAACTCCTTCCTGAGTGGCATTATCATTCTGGCGTTTAACCTCCAGTTTGAGGTCAAACTGGAGGTTAAACTTGGAATGCTTCTTTGGTGAGACTTTTCATTCTGGCGTTTAACCTCCAGTTTAAGGTTAAACTGGAGGTTAAACTTCAATTCCAGCATTATATGGCTTGGTAGTTTAAGTTCCAGTTTAAGCTTAAACTGGAACTTAAACTCCACATGTGATATTCAAGCTTCCTTTATTGATTTTGTTGCTTCCTTGCCTAGCCTCTTCTTCCCTGAAATCATCCAAACAATTGCATCAAAGTCTTGCAAAAATTCATGAGAATTCTTCCATTCATAGCATTCAAGGAATATAACTAAAAACTCATGGAATTTGCATCAAAATCTTCATGTTTGAATGATTTAAGACAAGCATGACTATTTGGCCCAAATGATTACTTAAGGCTCAAGAAAATGCATAAAACAACTAAAAATAACAGAAAAATGCTAGTGAAACTAGCCTAAGATGCCTTGGCATCAATTTCCGGCTAAAATTGGATTTTCTCAAAAAATAAACAGCAATCAAACAGCTCATATGAATTAAAAAAATTCAAGCTGCAGTTACATATAATGAATATAAGCATGAAAATTCAGTGTAAAGAGCAGCAATATACAAGAAATACAGCATATGAACAAGATCACAGCAGCAGCAGATTCGCAAATTTGATAAAACAGAAACATGAACAGTGCAAGTAAACACACCTAAATCCACTAACCACATCCTAGGCTACCTAACAACCTAAAATCCACTACAACATGCATGTCTAACTAGCCTAAACATGAACATAAACGGAAAAATAAGAATAACTACGAATGGATAAAAGGGATTGCGTGTTGCGGAACCTAGAAGGCCGAATAATGAGAATAGGCAGAAAGGTGGCTGGGGGTGGTGATGATGGTGGCGTCCGGTGGTGGGCACGGCGGCTGGCGGTGGTGGGCACAGCGGTGCGGCTATTCGGGGCAGGGGGAAGAAAGGGTGATGGGGGTAGGGGAAGGGAGGGGGGAAGAGAGGTGGTGTTGCTGGTGGAAGGGGGTTGCGGTTGGGACGATTGGCGGCGATGGGTGGTGACGCGGAGGGGAGCAGTGGCGGGGGAGGAGGGGGAAAGAAGAAGAAGGAAGAAAGAAGGGGGAAGGAGGGAGGGGGTGGGTGGCGGCGGCGTCTGGGTGGTCGGCGGCGTCTGGGTGGTGGCGCGGTGGTGGCTGGATGGTGGTGGTTGAGGGTTGGGGGAGAAGAAAGGGAGAAGAAGAGTTGGGGGGGTGTCGCGACTGATAGGGTTTCGCGTGACTGGGGGGGTTATATTTTTGAATCCACGCAGCCGCATGGGGCACGCGGTCGCGTGGCTGGAGCGAAAAAGGTGGTTGACGCGATCGCGTGGATGACGCGATCGCGCGGAGGGCAAAAAGAGTAAATGACGCAATCACATGGGCAGGCGATCGCGCCGCTGGAATTTGTGCTAAACGCACAAATCCAGCGTCGTTTCAGCGTAACTCTCTGTCTCCTTGGGGGTGTTCGTGCAATCCATGCAACGCGGTCGCGTCGCTCACGCGGTCGCGTGGGATTGATTGTGTGCAATTGACGCGATCGCATGGGGCATGCGATCGCGTGGGCCATTTTGTGCTAGACGCACAATGGCCGCACGATTCCAGCCCAACTCTCTGGACGTTGGATCTTTACGCCGATCTCCAGGTCGCGTGGGTGACGCGATTGCGTGGGAAGTGTAGTTCGCCTTTTGACGCGATCGCATGGATGATGCGGTCGCGTCGCGCACCCTTTTTTTTTATGCAGTATCCAGAATGCAATGCTTAATGTGAATGCTATGCATGATTCCAGGTTCAATAAAATAAAAATAAAATTTAAAAACAAACAAAACAAAATAAAATTAAAATTGCAAGAGGAACGATCATACCATGGTGGGTTGTCTCCCACCTAGCACTTTTAGTTAAAGTCCTTAAGTTGGACATTGGAGGAGCTTCCTGTTATGGCGGCTTATGCTTAAATTCATCCAAAAATCTCCACCAATGCTTGGAATGCCAATAGCCTCCGAGGTCTCAAACTAGGCATGTAAAGCTTCTGAGCAGTTTCAAATAGAGTCTCTGGCTCCCGGGGTGATGAATATCAGAATATTTTCCAGGATCCCAAACTTTGGTTCTAAATCCGCCTTCGTTTTGATCTATATTTTTCCATCCGGGCGGTTTAGAAAGTAGATTCTCACCATAGTGACCAAACATTTTCCAAGATCCATTCATTTGAGCATGATACCAATCCGTGCATTTCAAGTTGAAGCGTAGAACCTTATTGAACCTTGTACACTAGCTCTGAGCACGAGCCATTTCCCTCTTACTCTTAAAGCCACAGAGAGCTCTAAGCTGGCCATCTGTTTCAAGTAAACCATATTCTAGTGAAAAAATACAGTTAAAGGTTAAGGATTGTACCCACTTGAAGCTTGTATTGGGTGGTAATGGCCTTGGGGTAGGTGATTCCAATGGTTCTGTGAGTTCTACTCCCTTGTGTTCTTCTATGAATTCCTCCACTTCCTTGTAAGGTTCTTCAAATGCATCTGAGTCCTGGTCAAAGTCTTCTATGTCTTCCTCATCACTTGAGTCATAGATTGGAGGTTGGGAGAAATCTACCTCTGCATCATCTTCGTATTCATTTGGGGAAGATTCTTCGATCTCAGAGAATTCACTTGCGGATGCAAGTTCATTACTAAGAGAGCTGACTTGCGACTATCATCATCAAGGGAATTTGTGTCCTGGGTTATTCCGTCTAGTTCTTCATAAACGACTTGTCTTGGGGGTTGTGCAATATCCTCCTTAGCATAAACTGTAACGTCCTTGACGAAGTTTTCCTCAACTCTGGATTCCCATGGAGGTTCAGCGTCTCCTAGATCTTCAACCAACTCTTCTTCTTGTACAATGACAGCTTCTTCTACTTGTTCTAGTACGAATTCATGCTCTGTCTTATCCACTGCAGTTTCTAGTGTCTCCTTCATGCTACGCTCTTCATTAGATTGTCCACATGGGGCTGTGGTTGGTCCTTGAATGTTCGTGCGTCTAGAAGCTAATTGAATTACTGCTTGCTCCAGTTGTCGAATGGTTGTTTGAAGTTTCTTTACTGTTTCCTTGAGGCAAACCTCTGATTCTCGGGGTGATGGATTTGGACATGAGACATAGGGAAGTGGTGGTGCTTGGGAGTGATTGGATTGGAACTGGGGTAGGAAAGGATCATACGGTGGCGAATGGTGAAGAGAAGCTTGTGAGTGTGGTGGTTCGAGGTTATGTTGAGAGGTTGGTCTATAGGCACGGGGTGGGGCTTGTTGGTAGTTACAAGGTTGTCCACCATATCTATCAGCTGGGTATGGATTGTAGAATGGTCGTTGTCCATGATATCTTGGAGGGTGTTGTTGCCTAAAGGGTTGATTAGATCCTCTTGGCTCCATCCATCCTTGATTGGTTTGACCTTGATGCATATTCCTGCTGCAACTTCTATTTCCTTCAACAAAGTTAGAACCAAACTCAAAGCGAGAGGAGTGAGAGTTCATTGTAGCAAATAAAATTAAAAAGGAAAAACAGAAATAAATAAACAAGTAAAGGAAAAATATGTACAATAACCAATAATAAGGCACACGTTAGCAGCTCCCCGGCAACGGCGCCATTTTGAAAGAGCGGAAGATTGATGGTTTAGAAGTTATAGTAAATACTCGTTGCAAGTATAGTTACTAAACCAAGCAATCAACCTTTCTTACAAACGTTTTGGTTGTCACAAGTAACAAACCCCTTAAAATTGATAACCGAGTATTTAAACATCGGGTCGTCTTCTCAAGGAATTGTAGGGAAGTATGTTCTTATTATTGGTTATGGAGATTGTAAATTGGGATTTCAAGAATGAGGAACAAGTAACTTAATGGCGGGTAAATTAAATGGCAATTAAAATAAATAAATAACTGCAAAGCAAACTTTTGGCAAGGTATGAGAAATTGGAAGTCCAGACTTAGTTATTCTTATCAACAACAATGAAAGTTGAATCTTAATTCCACTTAGTCAACCTTTACTAAAGTAAAGGAAAGTCAAGGGACTAATTAGTTTGATCTTCGAATCCTATTTATTTCCTAAGAAAAGGTTGGGATTATTGAAGCTCAGTTCAATTAGCAAAGATAACAGTTATCAATTATGTTGAGATAAGATAACTCCTGAGTTACTGCTTTCTTAACCAAGACCAAAAGAGAAAAAAGTAAATTTGTTGGAATAAAAATGCCTTTGGTGCACGAAATTGTGATCTTAGACAACGGCGTCAAAAACTCTGTACGCACGTCTTAATAAATTGTTTTTCATTCACAACTTCGATACAACTAACCAGCAAGTGCACTGGGTCGTCCAAGTAATAAACCTTACGTGAGTAAGGGTCGATCCCACGGAGATTGTTGGTATGAAGCAAGCTATGGTCACCTTGTAAATCTCAGTCAGGCGGATATAAAATAGTTATGGAGTTTTCAAAAATAAATAATAAAATAAGGATAGAAATACTTATGCATATCATTGGTGAGAATTTCAGATAAACGCATAGAGATGCTTTCGTTCCTCTGAACCTCTGCTTTCCTGCTGTCTTCATCCAATCAATCTTACTCCTTTCCATGGCTGGCTTTATGTAAGGACATCACCATTGTCAATGGCTACTTTTGATCCTCTCTGGAAAATGGTCCGATGCGCTGTCATTGCATGGCTAATTGTCTGGAGGCATCACCTTTGTTAATGGCTGCATCCCATCCTCTTGTGAAAATGGTCCAAATGCTCTGTCACAGCACGGCTAATCATCTGAGGTTCTCGATCATACTGGAATAGGATTCACCCTCCTTTTGCGTCTATCACTACGCCCAGCACTCGCGAGTTTGAAGTTCGTCACAGTCATTCAATCCCAGAGTCCTACTCGGAATACCACAGACAAGGTTTAGACTTTCCAGACTCTCATGAATGCCGCTATCAATCTAGCTTATACCACGAAGATTCTGATTAAGAGATCCAAGAGATACTCATTCAATCTAAGGTAGAACGGAAGTGGTTGTCAGGCACGCATTCGTGGGGGAATGATGATGATTGTAACGTTCATCACATTCATGTTGAAGTGCGAATGAATATCTTAGAAGCGGAATAAGTTGAATTGAATAGAAAAACAGTAGTACTTTGCATTAATTCATGAGGAACAGCAGAGCTCCACACCTTAATCTATGGAGTGTAGAAACTCTACCGTTGAAAATACATAAGTGAAAAGTTCAGGCATTGCCGAATGGCCAGCCTCCATGATCTAAGAACTAGGCGTCCCAAGATGTGTAATACAATAGTAAAAAGTCCTATTTATAATAAACTAGCTACTAGGGTTTATAGGAGTAAGTAATTGATGCATAAATCCACTTCCGGGGCCCACTTGGTGTGTGCTTGGGCTGAGCTTGAATGTTACACGTGCAGAGGCTCTTTCTGGAGGTTAACACCAGGTTGTAACGTGTTTCTGGCGTTCAACTCTGGTTTGTGACGTGTTTCTGGCGTCTAACTCCAGACAGCAGCGTAGAACTGGCGTTCAACACCCTTTTGCGTCATCTAAACTTGGGCAAAGTATGAACTATTATATATTGCTGGAAAGCCCTGGATGTCTACTTTCCAACGCAATTGGAAGCGCGCCATTTTGAGTTCTGTAGCTCCAGAAAATCCACTTTGAGTGCAGGGAGGTCAGAATCCAACAGCATCAGCAGTCCTTCTTCAACCTCTGAATTTGATTTTTGCTCAAGTCCCTCAATTTCAGCCAGAAAATACCTAAAATCACAGACACACAAACTCATAGTAAAGTCCAGAAATGTGAATTTAACATAAAAACTAATAAAAACATCCCTAAAAGTAACTAGATTCTACTAAAAACATACTAAAAATAATGCCAAAAAGCGTATAAATTATCCGCTCATCACAACACCAAACTTAAATTGTTGCTTGTCCCCAGGCAACTGAAAATCAAATAGGATAAAAAGAAGAGAATATACTATAAATTCCAAACTATCAATGAAACATAGCTCCAATCAGATATGCGGGACTTGTAGTTTTTTGCCTCTTGAATAGTTTTGGCATCTCGCTTTATCCATTGAAGTTCAGAATGATTGGCTTCTATAGGAACTTAGAGTTCAGATAGTGTTATTGATTCTCCTAGTTCAATATGATGATTCTTGAACACAGCTTCTTTATGAGTCTTGGCCGTGGCCCTAAGCACTTTGTTTTCCAGTATTACCACCGGATACATAAATGCCACAGACACATAACTGGGTGAACCTTTTCAGATTGTGACTCAGCTTTGCTAAAGTCCCCAATTAGAGGTGTCCAGAGTTCTTAAGCACACTCTTTTTTTTTTTCTTTGGATCTTGACTTTAACCGCTCAGTCTCAAGTTTTCACTTGACACCTACACGCCACAAGCACATGGTTAGGGACAACTTGGTTTAGCCGCTTAGGCCAGGATTTTATTCCTTTAGGCCCTCGTATCCACTGATGCTCAAAGCCTTGGGATCTTTTTTATTTACCCTTGCCTTTTGGTTTTAAGGGTTATTGGCTTTTTGCTCTTGCCTTTTGGTTTTAAGAGCTTTGGCTTTTTCTGCTTGCTTTTTCTTTTTCTTTCTATTTTTTTCGCTATTTTTTTTCTCTTTTTTTTTTCTGCAAGCTTTGTTCTTTGCTGCTTTTTCTTGCTTCAAGAATCATTTTTATGATTTTTCAGATTATCAAATAAAATGTCTCCTTGTCATCATTCTTTCAAGAGCCAACATATTTAACATTCTTAAACAACAACTTCAAAAGACATATGCACTGTTCAAGCATTCATTCAGAAAACAAGAAGCATTGTCACCACATCAATATAATTAAACTAAGTTCAAGGATAAATTCGAAACTCATGTACTTCTTGTTCTTTTGAATTAAAACATCTTTCATTTAGGAGAGGTGATGGATTCATAGGACATTCATAACTTTAAGACATAGTTACTAACTACTAATGATCATGTAATAAGACACAAACATGGATAAGCACTTAACATAAAGAAAACGAAAAACAGAGAAAGTAAAAACAAGGAATGAGTCCACCTTAGTGATGGTGGCGTTTCCTTCTTGAGGAACCAATGATGTCCTTGAGCTCTTCTATGTCTCTTCCTTGTCTTTGTTGCTTCTCCCTCATTGCTTTTTGATCTTCTCTTATTTCATGAAGGATGATGGAGTGCTCTTGATGTTCCACCCTTAGTTGTCCCATGTTGGAACTTAATTCTCCTAGGGAGGTGTTGATTTGCTCCCAATAGTTTTGTGGAGGAAAATGCATTTGAGGAATCTCCGGGACCTCATGGTGATGAGCTTCATGCGCCTCTTGAGCTCCATGAATGGGCTCTCTTTCTTGCTCCATCCTTTTCTTAGTGATGGGCTTCTCTTCCTCAATGGGAATATCTTCTTCTATGAAAGCTCCAACTGAGTAACATAGATGGCAAATAAGATGAGGAAAAGCTAGCCTTGCCCAAGGAGAGGGCTTTTTGGCTATTTTGTAGAGTTCGAGGGAGATGACTTCATGAACTTCTACTTCCTCTCCAATCATGATGTTATGAATCATGATGGCCCGATTCATAGTAACTTCAGATCGGTTGCTAGTGGGGATGATGGAGCGTTGGATGAACTCCAACCATCCTCTAGCCACAGGCTTGAGGTCCAATCTTCTTAGTTGAACCGGCTTGCCTTTGGAGTCAATCTTCCATTGAGCTCCTTCCACACATATGTCCATGAGGACTTGGTCCAACCTTTGATTAAAGTTGACCCTTCTAGTGTAGGGGCGTGCATCTCCTTGCATCATAGGCAAGTTGAATGCTAACCTCACATTATCCGGACTAAAATCTAAGTATTTCCCCCGAACCATGGTAATATAATTCTTTGGATTCGGGTTCTTACTTTGATCATGGTTCCTAGTGATCCATGCATTGGCATAGAACTCTTGAACCATTAGGATGCCGACTTGTTGGATGGGGTTTGTTAGAACTTCCCAACCTCTTCTTTGGATTTCATGTCGGATCTCTGGATATTCATTTTTCTTGAGTTTGAAAGGGACCTCGGGGATCACCTTCTTCTTGGCCACAACATCATAGAAGTGGTCTTGATGAGCTTTGGAGATGAATCTTTCCATCTCCCATGACTCGGAGGTGGAAGCTTTTGTCTTTCCTTTCCCTTTTCTAGAGGATTCTCCGGTCTTAGGTGCCATCAATGGTAATGGAAAAACAAAAAGCTTATGCTTTTACCACACCAAACTTAGAATTTTGCTCGTCCTCGAGCAAGAGAAGAAAGAATAGATGATGAAGAAGAAGAAAATATGGAGGAGAGGGGGGAGAGGTGTATTCGGCCAAGAAGAGAAGAGAGGGTTGTGTTGTGTGAAAATGAGGAAGAATGGAGGGCTTTATATAGGGAAGGAAGGGGGGTAAAGGTTTGGCCATTTAGGGTGGGATGGGTGGGAAATTGTTTTTGAATTTTGAAGGTAGGTGGGGTTTATTGGGAAGTGAAGATGGATGTGAGTGGTGAAGAGGTGATAGGGAAGAGAGATTGAGGTGATTGTTGAAGAGTTTTGGGGAAGAGTGTTTCTGGGATTGTGTGAAAGAGGGGTGAGAAGAAGTGAGTGGAGGTAGGTGGGGATCCTGTGGGGTCCACAGATCCTGAGGTGATCCTGTGGGGTCCACAGATCCTGAGGTGTTCAAGGATTTACAACCTTGCACCAAATTAGGCATGCAATATACCCTTGCACACAACTCTGGGCATTCAGCGCCAGATTGGTGCTTGTTCTGGGCGTTGAACGCCCATTTGTTGCCCATTTCTGGCATTGAACGCCAGAACCATGCTTGTTCTGGGCGTTCAGCGCCAGCTCTTCTCCAGGGTGCAATTCTGGCGTTCAAACGCCCAGATGCTGCCCATTTTGGGCGTTCAGCGCCAGAACCATGCTCTGTTCTGGCGTTGAACGCCAGCCAGATGCTTCTTACTAGCGTTTAAATGCCAGTGAGATCCTCCTCCAGGGTGTGATTTTTCTTCTGTTATTTTTGATTCCGTTCTCAATTTTTTTGATTTATTTTGTGACTCCACATGATCATGTACCTATAAAGACATATAACTAATAAAAATATAATTAAATAAAGATTGGGTTGCCTCCCAACAAGCGCTTCTTTAATGTCAATAGCTTGACAGTGGGCTCTCATGGAGCCTCACAGATGTTCAGAGCATTGTTGAGACTTCCCAACACCAAACTTAGAGTTTGGTTGTGGGCTCCCAACACCAAACTTAGAGTTTGACTGTGGGGGATCTGGTTGACTCTGCAGTGAGAGAAGCTTTTTATGCTTCCTCTCCACGTTTACAGAAGGATGACCTCGAGTTTAAAACACAAGGGATTCCTCATTCAATTGAAGGACTAGTTCACCTCTGTCAACATCAATCACAGCTCTTGCTGTGGCTAGGAAGGGTCTACCAAGGATGATGAATTCATCCTCATCCTTCCCAGTATCTAGGATTATGAAACCAGTAGGGATGTAAAGGCCTTCAACCTTTACTAACACGTCCTCTACTTGTCCATAAGCTTGTTTTCTTGAATTGTCTGCCATCTCTAATGAGATTTTAGCAGTTTGCACCCCAAAGATTCCCAGTTTCTCTATTACAGAGAGGGGCATGAGGTTTATCCCTGATCCAAGGTCACACAGAGCCTTTTCAAAGATCATGGTGCCTATGGTACAAGGTATTAAGAACTTTCCAGGATCCTGATTCTTCTGAGGCAATCTCAATTGATCCAGATCACTTAGTTCATTGCTGAATAAGGGAGGTTCATCTTCCCAAGTCTCAATACCAAATAATTTGGCATTCAGCTTCATGATTGCACCAAGGTACTTGGCAACTTGCTCTTCAGTAACATCCTCATTCTCTTCAGAAGAAGAATACTCATCAGAGCTTATGAATGGCATAAGGAGGTTTAATGGAATCTCTATGGTCTCTAGCTGAGCCTCAGATTCCTTTGGTTCCTTAAAGGGAAACTCCTTATTGATCACTGGACGTCCCAGGAGGTCTTCCTCACTGGGATTCACATCCTCTCCTTCCTTTACAGGTTCGGCCATGGTGATCAGTTCAATGGCCTTGCACTCTCCTTTTGGATTTTCTTCTGTATTGCTTAGGAGAGTACTAGGAGGGATTTCAGTGATCCTTTTACTCAGCTGGCCCACTTGTGCTTCCAAATTTCTAATGGAGGACCTTGTTTCATTCATGAAACTCACAGTGGCCTTGGACAGATCAGAGACTAAGTTTGCTAAATTAGATGTATTTTGTTCAGAGTTCTCTGTCTGTTGCTGAGTGGATGATGGAAAAGGTTTACTATTGTTAAACCTATTTCTTCCACCATTATTAAAGCCTTGTTGAGGCTTTTGTTGATCCTTCCAAGAGAAATTTGGATGATTTCTCCATGATGGATTATAGGTGTTTCCATAAGGTTCACCCATATAATTTACCTCTGCTATTGCAGGGTTCTCAGGATCATAGGCCTCTTCTTCAGAAGGCGCCTCTTGAGTACTATTGGATGCAGCTTGCATTCCATTCAGACTCTGAGAAATCATATTGACTTGCTGAGTCAATATTTTGTTCTGAGCCAATATGGCATTCAGAGTATCAATTTCAAGAACTCCCTTCTTCATAGGCGTCCCATTACTTACAGGATTCCTCTCAGAAGTGTACATGAACTGGTTATTAGCAACCATGTCAATGAGTTTTTGAGCTTCTGCAGGCGTTTTCTTTAGGTGAATGGATCCACCTGCAGAAGTATCCAATGACATTTTAGCTAATTTAGATAGACCATCATAGAATATATCCAGGATGGTCCATTCTGAAAGCATGTCAGAAGGACACTTTTTGGTCAGTTTCTTGTATCTCTCCCAAGCTTCATAGAGGGATTCACCTTCCTTCTGTCTGACGGTTTGGACATCCACTCTAAGCTTACTAAACTTTTGAGGAGGAAAGAACTTGGCTAAGAAAGCCTTGACCATCTTATCCCAAGAGTTCAGGCTATCCTTAGGTTGAGAGTCCAACCATATTCTAGCTCTGTCTCTTACAGCAAAAGGGAAAAGCATGAGCCTGTAGACTTCAGGATCTACTCCATTAGTCTTAACAGTGTCACATATCTGCAAGAATTCAGTTAAAAACTGAAAAGGATCTTCAGATGGAAGTCCATGAAACTTCCAGTTTTGTTGCATTAGAGAAACTAGTTGAGGTTTAAGCTCAAAATTGTTTGCTCCAATGGTAGGGATGGAGATGCTTCTTCCATGTAAATTGGAATTAGGTGCAGTAAAGTCACCAAGCATCCTCCTTGCATTATTATTATTTTCGGCTGCCATCTCCTCTTCCTGTTTGAAAATTTCTGAAAGGTGCTTGCTGGATTATTGTAATTTAGCTTCTCTTAGTTTCCTTTTCAGAGTCCTTTCAGGTTCTGGATCTGCTTCAACAAGAATATTCTTGTCTTTGCTCCTGCTCATATGAAAAAGAGGGAACAGAAAAATAATAATAGGGATCCTTTTTACCACAGTATAGAGGTCCCTTTGTGAGTAGAAGAAAAGAAGAAGAAAAGAATGCAATGTAATGAAAGAAACACAAGGGTGAGGATAGCAGAGATGTGGGATGAAGAGAGGTGTTAGTAGATGAATAAATAAATAGAAGGAGATGAGAGAGAAGGAGAATTTTCGAAAATTATTTTTGAAAAAGAGTTAGTGATTTTCGAAAATAGTTTTTGAAAAAGGTTAGTAATTTTTTGAAAATTAAAAAAAATTTAAAATAACTAGTTAATTAAAAAGAAATTTTGAAAAAGATGGAAGATATTTTCGAAAATTAGAGAGAGAGAGAGAGTTAGTTAGGTAGTTTTGAAAAGGATAAGAAACAAACAAAAAGTTAGTTAGTTAGTTGAAACAAATTTGAAAACCAATTTTGAAAAGATAAGAAGATGAGAAGTTAGAAAAGATATTTTAAAATCAAATTTTGAAAAAGATAAGATAAGAAGATATTTTTGAAAAGATATGATTGAAATTAGTTTTGAAAAAGATTTGATTTTTAAAATCACAATTAATGACTTGATTCACAAGAAATCACGAGATATGATTCTAGAACTTAAAGTTTGAATCTTTCTTAACAAGCAAGTAACAAACTTGAAATTTTTGAATCAAAACATTAATTGATGATGTTATTTTCGAAAATTAGGAGATAAAGATAAGAAAAAGGTTTTTGAAAAATTATTTTGAAAATTTTCGAAAATAAAAAAATGAAAAAGATTTGATTTTTGAAAAAGATTTTGAAAAAGATAAGATTTTTAAATTGAAAATTTGATTTGACTCATAAGAAACAACTAGATTTTAAAAATTTTTGAAAAAGTCAACTCAAATTTTTGAATTTATGAGAAGAAAAAGGAGAAAATATTTTTTTGATTTTTGAATTTTTAATGATGAGAGAGAAAAACATGAAAATGATGCAATGCATGAAAGTTATGGATCAAAACAATGAATGCATGCAAGAATGCTATGAATGTCAAGATGAACACCAAGAACACTTTGAAGATCAAGATGAACACCAAGAACTTATTTTTGAAAAATTTTTTGATGCAAAGAAAACATGCAAGACATCAAACTTAGAAATCTTTCATGTTTAGACTCTATGGATGCAAAAATGCACATGTAAAACAAGAAAAGATGCAAAACAAGAAAACATCAAGATCAAACAAGAAGACTTATCAAGAACAAACTGAAGATCATGAAGAACACTATGAATGCATGAATTTTTCGAAAATTTTATGCAAACTTTAAAACATGCAATTGACACCAAACTTAAAAATTGACTCAAGACTCAAACAAGAAACATGAAATATTTTTTTTTATTTTTATAATTTTATGAAATTTTTTTTTTGGATTTTTCAAAAATTATATGAAAAAGAAAAAATAAGGATTCCAAAATTTTTAATATGAATTCCAGGAATCTTGTGCTCTTTAGTCTAAAGCTCCAATCTGAGGGTTAGGCATGGCTTAATAGCCAGCCAAGCTTTAGTATGCTATTACATGCATTGAAGTGATTAGTTGAAGCCTCAGTCTAAAAGAATTTAGACATGGCTTTACAGCCAGCCAGGATTCAACAAATCATCATGAAACACTAGAATTCATTCTTAAAAATTCTGAAGAAAAATATATTTTTGAAAAGATTTATTATTATTATTATTTTTTTTGAAAACAAAAGAAAAATTTCTGAAAGATTTTTGAAAAATTTTTGAAAAGAAAATGAAGAGAAAGTTACCTAATCTGAGCAACAAGATGAACCGTCAGTTGTCCAAACTCGAACAATCCCCGGCAACGGCGCCAAAAACTTGGTGCACGAAATTGTGATCTCAGGCAACGGCATCAAAAGCTCTGTACGCACGTCTTAATAAATTATTTTTTATTCATAACTTCGATACAACTAACCAGCAAGTGCACTGGGTCGTCCAAGTAATAAACCTTACGTGAGTAAGGGTTGATCCCACGGAGATTGTTGGTATGAAGCAAGCTATGGTCACCTTGTAAATCTCAGTCAGGCGGATATAAAATAGTTATGGAGTTTTCGAAAATAAATAATAAAATAAGGATATAAATACTTATGCATATCATTGGTGAGAATTTCAGATAAACGCATAGAGATGCTTTCGTTCCTCTGAACTTCTGCTTTCCTGCTGTCTTCATCCAATCAGTCTTACTCCTTTCCATGGCTGGCTTTATGAAAGGACATCACCATTGTCAATGGCTACTTTTGATTCTCTCTGAGAAATGGTCCGATGCGCTGTCACTGCATGGCTAATCGTCTGGAGGCATCACCCTTGTCAATGGCTGCATCCCATCCTCTTGTGAAAATGGTCCAAATGCTCTGTCACAGCACGGCTAATCATCTGAGGTTCTCGATCATACTGGAATAGGATTCACCCTCCTTTTGCGTCTGTCACTACGCCCAGCACTCGCGAGTTTGAAGTTCGTCACAGTCATTCAATCCCAGAGTCCTACTCGGAATACCACAGACAAGGTTTAGACTTTCCAGACTCTCATGAATGCCGCCATCAATCTAGCTTATACCACGAAGATTCTGATTAAGAGATCCAAGAGATACTCATTCAATCTAAGGTAGAACGGAAGTGGTTGTCAAGCACGCGTTCGTGGGGGAATGATGATGATTGTCACGTTCATCACATTCATGTTGAAGTGCGAATGAATATCTTAGAAGCGGAATAAGTTGAATTGAATAGAAAAACAGTAGTACTTTGCATTAATTCATGAGGAACAGCAGAGCTCCACACCTTAATCTATGGAGTGTAGAAACTCTACCGTTGAAAATACATAAGTGAAAGGTTCAGGCATGGCCGAATGGCCAGCCCCCATGATCTAAGAACTAGGCGTCCCAAGATGTCTAATACAATAGTAAAAAGTCCTATTTATAATAAACTAGCTACTAGGGTTTACAGGAGTAAGTAATTGATGCATAAATCCACTTCCGGGGCCCACTTGGTGTGTGCTTGGGCTGAGCTTGAATGTTACATGTGCAGAGGCTCTTTCTGGAGTTGAACGCCAGGTTGTAACGTGTTTCTGGTGTTCAACTCTGGTTTGTGACGTGTTTCTGGCGTTTAACTCCAGACAGCAGCGTAGAACTGGCGTTCAACACCCTTTTGCGTCATCTAAAATCGGCCAAAGTATGGACTATTATATATTGCTAGAAAGCCCTGGATGTCTACTTTCCAACGCAATTAGAAGCGCACCATTTTGAGTTCTGTAGCTCAATAAAATCCACTTTGAGTGCAGGGAGGTCAGAATCCAACATCATCAGCAGTTCTTCTTCAACCTCTGAATCTAATTTTTGCTCATGTCCCTCAATTTCAGCCAGAAAATACCTGAAATCACAGAAAAACACACAAACTCATAGTAAAGTCCAGAAATGTGAATTTAACATAAAAACTGATAAAAACATCCCTAAAAGTAACTAGATTCTACTAAAAACATACTAAAAACAATGCCAAAAGGCGTATAAATTATCCGCTCATCAGCCTTCAGATGTAAAGCAACAATAACATAAATTAAAGAAAGCAATCATGAATTGAAATACCTCAAATAACATTAATAAGGGAAATTATAATCTAACATGAAGAGTTCATAAACTAAATTAGAAGAATAAATAAAAATAAAGAACCTGGGATTGAGAGTCACTCCTAAAACTAAGAGAAGTCCTAAATCCTAAGAGAGAGAGAGAGGAGAGAACCTCTCTCAAAACTAGATCTAAATCATGGAAAGTAACTAAATTGGCGTGCTCCCTGAATGGATGCATTCCCTCACTTCATAACCTCTGGTATATGCCTTCTGGACTTGGATTTGGGCCAAAAAGGGGTTCAAAAATCGCTGGAAGCGTTTTCTGCAATTTCTGGTGCGTGGCCTCTGTCACGCGTCTGCGTGGGTCACGCGGTCGCGTCGTTCGGAGATTTTCCTAGCCACGCGGTCGCGTCAGTCATGCGACCGCGTCATATTCGTTCTGCTTAAGGTGCGCGGTCGCGTTAGTCATGCGGCCGCGTCGATGTTGATTCGCGCTTGGCACGCGATCGCGTCGTCCATGCGATCGCGCGGATGCCAGTTTCTTCAAGGACTCCGTTTTATGCTTTCCTTCTATTTTTGTATGTTTCCTTTCCATCATTTGAGTCATTCCTGCCTTAGAAGATCTGAAACTACTCAACACACTAATCATGGCATCGAATGGAAATAAAAGTAATTAAAATAATTAATTTTAAAGCATAGGAAACATATTTTTCACATACATCACATAATAAAGAAGGAAAAGTAAAACCATGCAATTAATATGAATAAGTGGGTGAAGGATTGAATAAATCACTCAAATTAAGCACAAAATATATCATAAAATGTGGGTTTATCAAGCTCCCTCAACTGCTCGGACCTTAAAAAAGTAGTTCTTGCAGTCCCTAAAGGACTCGTCATGCATGGCAAAAACTTTATGTCCTTGGGAAGATCTATAGGAAATCCAAGAGGCTTTCTTTTTTGAAGAAATCCCAGGCTTAGTTAAGACAAAAAGGTAAAGAAAGAGAGTCTGGGATGGTGTGACGTCCAACTCTTGGCAAAGCAGCTGAGAGATCTTGATAAAACCCCAGGAGTTCGAATGGAGCTGGGATGGAGCTACATTACACGACCACAACAAATCGGTCTCAAAGGAAGTGAAAGGAAAAGTAATATTCAACTGGTTGAAAAAATAGTCATAAACATAAAAGAAAGGGCGCTCCCCCGGTGTCAGAGCAGGAAAGCAAACCCTCTCCTCAGAACCAGGCACCACCAATTCATAGTTCTTTTCCTGATCTCTACTCTTATAAAGACGGTGATGTTTCCTAAGTTCCACACAAAACGCAACATTCACCACGGAAACACACATTAACACAAGAGAGTCCAACCAGTCAGACATCCCCTCAGGAACCTTAAAATACGTCTCAATAATATTTTTGCGAGAAGACATGGCCAACTAGTCCTACAAACAAGAAAAGAAAACGGATTACTAACCAAAAACAGCTCGGGTGAAATCAGAACAAGTCGGACAAACATGACGTAGAGCAATACAAACAGCAAAAGGAAAACCCCAAGACACACACCAAGGTCCAGGGGCATCCTTTGGAAGCAAAGACAAGGTGAGGAAGACTCCGGAAAGGGCTATGAAGCTACACCCCAAAACTTTCAGCAAAAAAAATCCCCTTCCAGACAAACAACAACATGAGAAGAAAATCAAAGCTACCCAACAAGATGAATATTCTTTCAGTCAACACTCCGAAAAGAAAGTCACAAACCAAATAAGCCACCTCTCAAACTACAGTTTTAGTCTATCAGCAAAGGAACTACCAAGCAAACAAAACATGCCAAGTGGAAATCATCAAAGACGTAAACCTTTTTACAGAATCAAAATGAGCCACCAGAAAAATCGTTACTCTCTACAAAATTCATCAGTAAAATTACCAACATGGCGAAAGTCATCAAATGAGCAATCTTTTGGGCAAAGCAAACAGGTTCATAAAAGCCTCAGTAACAACATGCAGAGGAGCACTAAAAAACAAACACGCAAAATCCTCAGCTAACAGGGAACCCACTCAAGAGCATACATAAGGCTAAAAGGCCAGGAAAACATGCATCACAGCAACAATCGAGCATAACGATGCAAAAAGGTTCAAGCTTTCCAACATGCATTCAAGCAAAATCAAAGCTTTACCAAAAAAATGAGAACAACAAAAAGAAGAACCAACCTGAACAAAGGAGAAAACTTCGAAGAGATTGAATACGGAGAGACGGAATCGCCTTTTGAGCAAAGAAAAACACCAAGAATCACCAAATGACGTCGCGGAAAGAAACGCGAAAATGCAAGTCTTAAGCAAAAACTGAAAGTGAGAAAGAAAAGGGGGAAGTTACAGCAAAGAAACAGCAAAGAGAAACCATTTTTGTGAAAAGTTCAAAATGAACGAAGAAACGGAGCATTAAAAGAATTAATGAGGTTATTAAACCCTCGCGCATTCCCAAAGCAAGGAGACGCGCATTTTCAAAAGAATAAAAATTCAAAAGAAAACGTTCCGCATTCAAAGGATAACTCTACAAAGAAGAAGTCGACAAAATGCTCGAGTTTGGCTTCACCAGAGAAGGATCAAAGTCCTAGAACTAAGACTCGACCTCAAAAGAAAGACCGAGCTCGAGCAGGGGCATTGTTCATACTCTAGGTCGAGCTGTCCGACCCGGGATATTTAGCGACAAGGCGACCAACCTCTTCAGGTCATACTATCCGACCTCTTCTCAAAGAGCTTGGCCAAATTTCCAGAAAGCCCAATAAAGGGCCTAGATAGAGGAACACGACCCAAATCCAAAGGCAGCCCAAGCCTATAGAGATAAGGTCGGTTCCCTTGAAGATAAGATGACTTCACTCAAAGATAAGATAAGATAAGATAACTATCTTATCCCCAGAAAGGTCATCCTCTACTATTATAAATACAATGGAGCATCCAGGTATAAATCATACTCTGATTCTACTAAAAACCTGCTTAATACCCTTGCTAACTTAAGCATCAGAGTCCCTTACAGGTACCACCACCCTCCGGCAGCATTGTCAGTCCAACAAGTCGGACACGACAGCTCTGGCCACCACCCACCAGCCGAACACGTCAGCTCCGACCAGTACAAAAGATCTCATCCGAGATCGACCTACAGTTTCAGGTAACCCTTGGAACACTCCCCCTGACTGGGATTTGCCATTTGAATTGATGTGTGATACTAGTGATTATGCTATAGGAGCTGTTTTAGGACAAAGGCATGGCAAGCTTATGCATGTCATTTACTATGCTAGCCGTGTGCTAAATGATGCTCAAAAGAATTACACAACTACAAAAAAAGAATTATTAGCTATTGTGTATGCTGTTGATAAGTTTAGGTCCTATTTAATTGGTTCTAAGGTTATTGTTTATACTGATCATGCTGCTTTGATGTACCTTCTAACCAAGCAGGACTTTAAACCAAGATTAATTAGATGGGTGCTACTCCTTTAGGAGTTTGATATTGAGATTAAAGACAGGAAAGGGTCAGAAAACCAAGTGGCTGACCACCTTTCCAGAATTAAACCTGAAACATGAGTACAGTCACACAGTTGTGACTGAGACATTTTCGGATGAGCAATTGTTCCTCATTCAGCAGGCTCCATGGTTTGTAGACATTGCAAATTATAAAGTCATGAATTTCATTTCAAAGGAGTACAGTATACAACAAGTGAAGAAGCTACTGACTGATGCAAAATACTTTTGGGAGGAACCATACCTTTTTAGAAGATGCTCAGATGGTATAATCCGAAGATGTGTTCCAGATGAGAAAACACAGCAAATTCTTTAGCATTATCATGGCTCTGATTATGGAGGCCACTTTGGTGGTGAAAGGACAGCTACAAAGGTCCTTCAGAGCAGTTTTTACTGGCCAAATCTCTTCCGGGATTCAAGAGCGTTTGTGAAGAAATGGGATAGATGTGAAAGAACTAAGAATCTTCCTGCCAACCATGAAATGCCACAGCAGCGGATTCTTGGGATTGAGTTGTTTGATGT
Source organism: Arachis hypogaea (assembly GCF_003086295.3). Taxonomy (NCBI): domain Eukaryota; kingdom Viridiplantae; phylum Streptophyta; class Magnoliopsida; order Fabales; family Fabaceae; genus Arachis; species Arachis hypogaea. Next base: position 49,292,001 of record NC_092052.1, on the reverse strand, counting down.
GTGGGGCTTTGACTTTATGGGACCTTTTCTACCCTCATATTCCAACAACTATATTCTGGTGGCAGTTGATTATGTGTCCAAGTGGGTGGAAGCTGTGGCTCTGCCCACCAATGATGCCAAAGTGGTGATGAGCTTTCTCCAGAGATATATTTTCTGCTGGTCTGGTGTCCCAAGGACACTCATTAGTGATGGTGGAAGTCATTTCTGTAACAAACAGCTGGACTTACTTCTGCAGAGATATGGAGTCTGTCATAAAGTGGCAACCCTCTATCATCATCCTCAGACAAGTGGACAGGTTGAGGTTTCCAACAAGGAACTCAAGAGGATTCTAGAGAAGACTGTCAGTGTCTCAAGGAAGGACTGGTCTAGGAAGCTTGATGACGCTCTATGGGCATACCGGACAGCTTACAAGACCCCTATTGGCATGATCCCTTATCAGTTGGTCTATGGTAAAGCCTGTCACTTGCCAGTGGAGCTGGAGTATAAATCTTACTCAGCAATCAAGTATCTGAACTTTGATGCTCAGGCTGCAGGAATTAAGAGAATGCTTCAGTTGAATGAGCTTGATGAATTCAGATATTCAGCCTATGAGAATGCCAAGCTCTATAAGGAGAGAACCAAGATATGGCATGATAAGAAGATCGCTATCAGAGTCTTTGAGCCAGGTCAAAGGGTGTTCTTATTCAATTCAAGGTTCAAACTCTTTCCTGGAAAGCTGAAATCCCGGTGGTCAGGACTGTTTGTGGTTACCAGAGCTTCACCGTATAGTCATATGGAGATTTAGGAAGAAAATTCTGATAGGAAATTCACAGTTCATGGTCAGAGGTTGAAGCACTATCTTGGAGGTGAGATTGATCGCCAAAGGTTCGCTCATCTGCAGAACTAGCATAATTGACCGTCAAGCTAGTGACGTTAAAGAAGCGCTTGTCAGGAGGCAACCCGATGACCGGTTGAAGCACTATACCTTTCACTTTATTCCCTTTCCTGATTTTCTTGCCCCCTTGACCGATTTTAATCACCTTTCCCATATGTTCCCTACAGCCTTTCCCTTCCCCCAACCCCAAGCCGTGACAAGCTACCCTTCCTTTCCCAATAGATTCCTATCTCACCCTACCAAGACCCTGCAGCATCCCAATTCCCAAACCCCTTGACCGTTTCCTCCTAACCCCAACCAAACCCTCAGCCCATTGTCTGTATAAAGCCTTCTTCCTCCCCACTTCAAACCACACTACATTCAGCCTTCTATACCTTCTCTTCACACTCAACCCTCCCTTATCTTTACACTCAGCTACATCCACTATCCCCTTCCAATACCTATACCCATATCATTCATCCCCCTCCCATTAACCGAATCCCACAAGCCACATCCCCCTCCACTTTTTATAACCACAACCCTCTACCCCCTTTGTCCCTGCCTCCCCATTCCATATATCCCTTCTCTTCTTTTTTACTTTCTGTCTTATTCAAAAAAAAACTTTTAGCATTAATTTTTATTTTCTTCTGTTTCAATTTCTGCTCTTCTTTCTTCTTCCCCTTTGTATTTTTTTATTTTGCTCGAGGACGAGCAACAGTTTTAAGTTTGGTGTTGTCGCTTTGCTGGTTTTATTCTGTTATTTCCATGGCACCAAAGACCACCTAACCTTCCAACAAGAGAAAAGGAAAGGAACCGGCCACCGGTTCCCATGATGCACGATGCTTCTGCTCTAAATTACATGAAGAGCATTTTTATGAGGTTACTAGCAAGAGACCGGTTCTCCCGGAAGTGCGATTTAATCTCGAACCAGATGAATATCCAGATATTCAGCACCAAATTCAGAAATGGGGATGGCAGTTTCTGTGCAATCCGCACACACAGGTGGGACAGTTGATGATTCAAGAATTTTACGGGAATCTGTGGATCACTTATAAAGATGTTTCTGGAGTTGATGAGAGGAACCACAGAAGCTTTGTAAGGGGAAGAGTCATTGATTTTAGTCCGGAGATTATTTGATAGACCCTCCAATTACCTCAAAATATGCCCTCACTTTGATCGTACAGCGAGAAGGCAAACAGAGATCAGAAATTAGATGAAGTACTCGCTGATATATGCATTCCAGATGCCCAGTGGAAGTTGGGGGCAAAGGGGAAGTCGTGCCATCTCAAGGGCAGTGACTTGACTTCTTTGGCTAGGGGTTGGCTCCACTTTATCCACCGGTCTATCATACCTACAAGCATCCGGTCCAAATGCACTATGGACCGGTAATTCTGATTTACTGCATTATGAGAGGAGACCTGGTGAAAGTGGAGGACGTCATTGCCCAACAGATCTATCATGTCGCTACTAACACCATTCCGAATGCTAGGTTGGGCTTTCTGCATCTCATCTTCCGCCTTTGTGAGGCCGCTAGGGTGAAGATAGAGAATGATTTCCCTATGCCAGTCAAGACGCCCTTCACGAAGAAGACTATGGAACTGGTAAGGGAATATTAAAGACTCCCAAGAATAGAACAGGCTAAAGAAGAAGCTCAAGAGGAGCAACCACTACCTCAGGGACACTACTTTCCTCCTCAAGAATACTGGCAGCAGTTTGCATCCTCCATGGAGCAGATGAGGATCACTAACGACAGCTGCTGGTAGCAGTACATTGCATCTGTGGAAGAGATGAGAGCCACACAGAACAACCGTTGGGAGCATCTTTGTACCACCCTTAATGAGATGAGAGCTGCTCAAGACTTTCAGCGGCAGAAAATTCATCAACTGAGATAGGATTACAGCCGCCTGAGAGGACCATACGGAGCACAGCCTGAGGAGAGAGATCCCCACCAGGGAGATTGAGGTGGTTCAGTTCCTTTTCATTTTCCATATTATTTTGCTAATTTTATGATTAGGTTCCTTTTTTCTGCAATTTTTGTTTTAGTTATTGCATGATCATTTCTAATTTCAATTCCTAGGTTCTAGTTTAATTTGCTATTATTTTGTTATTTGATTTTAATTCTGAAAGGTGTCGTATGTATTGCCCATTGAGCTTGAAATCAAAAGAAAAGAAAGAAGAAAAAGATGTATTGCATGAGCAAAAGAGTTTTTAACAGAAAGTAGTCTCACTTAATCAAATGTGGTGGTGTTCTCTGTGATTCTGAATGCATGACATGAGCCGTGCATGTTTAAATTTGAATAAAGAGATGTTGATGTATAAGGAAAAGGAATTTAGAGAACCATTATGAATTTTCTGAAATTAGTGAAAGTTAATCCTTGAAACAAAAGCAACAGCAAAGGAAGAATAAAAAGCAAGGTCCAAGGCTCTTAGCATCAATGACTAGGGAAGTCAGACATGATTAAAAGCTCAAAGAGTTGTTTTCCTAGTCATATGCTTGTGGTGTTCTTGTGTCAAGTAATCCTTGAGACAGAACATTTAGAGTCGAGATCAAATGCATTTAGCAGAGTATGCCAAAGGCTTTGAGCACCAATGTCTGGGAGTAGCTGAAAGAAAAATTAGAACTTCAAAAGAGTTCCCCAGTTAAGTGCTTGTGGTGTTCTTGTGTCAATTAACCCTTGAGACAGAACATTTATAGTCACGGCTAGGGTCAAGGTGCAAAACACCAATTAATTGAGAACTAAAGGATATCTGTTGTGTTCCAAGGATTAAACTGAAGTATAAAGATCAGAGAATTCATAATATGATCCGAATTCTAATTCCGAATGACATTGACATTCCTCTGATTCAAAGGAGAGTGAGATGCCAAAATTGTTCAGAATTACAATAGGTAAACCCCACTTTAAGAAGAGATATGAACATAACTGAACTTTCACCTCTCATGCCAATTCACATCTTAATCATGTACTAATTTTGGTTGCTTAAAGACAAGCAACGATTCAAGTTTGGTGTTGTGATGCGTGAGCATCTTTCCTGTCTTTTCCTAGTGAATTTGCATTTGAATTGATAGGTTTAAAAAAGATTTAATATGTTTTAGCCAATATGAATGCTACTTTGAGTTGTGTGCAATTCTGTTTATTTCAGGTAGCGTTTTGGACAAATTTGACAGAGTTGGAGCCAAAGAGGAAGAGGGGAGAAACTACTTACTGGTTGCTTGAAGCCAAACTTGAGAATACTTAAGTTTAGTGCCAACCAAGAAAGAATGAAGAATGCAAGGCTGCTCACCCCACGCCAAACTTAAGGAAGCTCAAGTTTGGCACCACCAAGGTTTCTTCAAGGAAGACAATTTGGACAACTCCACGCCAAACTTGAAGAAGTTCAAGTTTGGCGTCACAACAAGAAGCTCCAAGGAATATAGGCTGCCACCTCCACGCCAAACTTGAGATTACTCAAGTTTGACGCCAACTCAAAGATCCCAAGGAAAGCTTGCGTGCAACCTCACGCCAAACTTGAGTTCACTCAAGTTTGGCGCCACAAGCGAAGAAGCAAGGGGAACTCTCTGCCCACTCCACGCCAAACTTGGATTCTTCCAAGTTTGGCGCCAACCCTTAGTGCAATAGTGGTCCCCCATTCGTCCAAAGGGCTTGTGCGAATCAATTAAAAATTTTGATTTAAACTTTTATTTTATTTATAATTAGGAAAAGATATTATTTAGTTTAGGAAAAGATATAATTTCGGGCCCTTCTCTTCTCTTCTTCCTCATTCTGCAATCTACAGTTTTTTAGAATCCTAGTTTTTCTCTTGGAACCATGAACAACTAAACCTCCACTGTTAAGGTTAGAAGCTCTGTTTATTGTATGGATTGATACTATTATTTTTTATTTTAATTCATGTATTGATTTCTGTTTCAAGAATTATTTTTGTTCTTTATCTTATGAATTTGGGTGGAACGGAAGTATGACCCTTGTTCTAATTGAGTTCTTGTATAACATGGAAAAGCTCTTTACTTGAACAATAGCTTGAAAATAATTTCTCCTAAATTTCTAATTATCTGGACTTAACGGGATACGTGACATATAATCCTCTTATATTTGGGTAATTAGGATTTTTGTGGCATATAAACTAGAATTGAACTTTACCCTCTCATTGGAATTAAGTGACCAAGGAATTGGCGGTTGATGAAGATTAAAGGAGACTAAAAAGGTCTAAGGAATTAGGGTTTATCCGCATATAGTTTGTCATGAATAGAATCTTGCATGATTAAAGTAGTTAATAAGAAAAGTCAATTCGGAAGATAGATATCTCTGAAGCCTTAACTGTTTTTTCCATATTATTCACACCAATTTACTGCTTACTTTCTGATATTCTGAATTTACTATTAATGCTTTTGAACTCTTAAAACACCATTTTCTGTTTGTCTGACTAATCCAATCACTCAATCATTGTTGCTTGATCCATCAATCCTCATGGGATCGACCCTCACTCACTTGAGGTATACTTGGTACGACCCGGTGCACTTGCCGGCTAGTTTGTGGATTGTAAATTTCGCACCAATACCTTCACACCACAAGCATATAGTTAGGGAAGCAGCTCATTTGAACTGTTCAAGCCAAGATTTTTATTCTTTTATGCCCTCCTAACCATTGATGCTCAAAGCCTTGGATCCTTGCTCTTGCCTTTTGGTTTAAAGAGCTATTGGCTTTTTGCTCTTGCCTTTTGGTTTAAAGAGCTATTGGCTTTTTCTGCTTTTTATTTCTTTTCCTGATTGCCCCCCATTTTTCTTGCATATTTTTTTCTTTTATTGCTTTTTGCTGCTTTTTCTTGCTTCAAGAATCAATTTTTGAATTTTTTAGATTACCAATAATACTTCACTTTTATCATCATTCTTACAAGAGCCAACATTCTTTACTCCAACCTCAAGTATGCACTATTTATTCATACATTCAGAAAACAAAAGCAATGCCACCACATCAAATAATTGAACTATTCTTAATATATAACTCGAAATTTATGCATCTTACTTTTATTTTTCAAATAATTTTTTTTCTTTTAAACAAGGTGATAGATGCATAGAATATTTCATAGCTTTAAGATATAAAGATGATCATGTACTAGAAATAGACAATAGGACAGAATACGTGGAAAACAGAAAAATAACATAGGCAACAGGGGATTAAGGGAACGAATCCACCTTAGTGATGGTGGCTACTACTCCTTTTAGAGGATTTAATGGAGTGCTTGATTTCTTCTATGTCATGCCCCTGCCTCTGTTGTTCTTCTCTTATGGCTCTTTGATCTTCTCTTATGTCATGGAGGATGGTGGAGTGCTCTTGATGTCCCATCCTTACTTGATCCATGTTGGAGCTCAATTCTCCTAGAGAAGTGTGCAATTGGTCCCAATAGCCTTAGAGAGGAAAATGCATCCCTTGAGGCATCTCAGAGATTTTTTGTTGAGGCAGCTCCACATGCTCTTACTGTGGTCCATGTGTTGGCTCTCTAATTTGCTCCATCCTCTTCTTGGTAATGGGCTTGTCCTCCTCAATAAGAATGTCTCCTTCTATGACAATTCCAACTGAATTGCATAGATGACAGATAAGATGGGGGAATGCCAACCTTGTTAAGGTGGAAGGCTTTTTAGCTTTCTTGTACAACTCTTGAGGTATTACCTCATGTACCTCCACCTCACTCCCAATCATGATACAATAAATCATGATGGCTCTGTCAATGGTCACCTTTGACAGATTTCTAGTAGGGATGATAGAGCGTTGGATAAATTCCAACTATCCTCTAGCTATGGGCTTGAGGTCAAGCCTTCTCAGTTGAATAGGTTTGCCTTGAGCATCCCTCTTCCACTGAGCTCCTTCCACACAAATGTTTGAAAGGATTTGGTCTAACCTCTGGTCAAAATTGACTCTCCTAGTGTAAGGATGTGGGTCTCCTTGCATCATTGGCAAATGGAGCGCCAGCCTTACACTCTCCGGGCTGAAATCTAAGAGACGCCCTCGGACCATGGTATGCCAATTTTCGGGACTTGGGTTTACGCTTGTATCATGGTTTTTTATGACCCATCTATTGGCATAGAACTCTTGCACCATCAAGATCCCAACTTCTGGGATAGGATTGGTTAGGACTTCCTAACCTCTCCTCCGGATTTCTCCTTAGATTTTTGGGTACTCATTCTTTTTTAGCCTAAAGGGGACTTCAGGAATCACCCTCTTCTTTGCCACTACTTCATAGAAGTGATCTTGATAGGCTTTGGTGATGAATCTCTCCATCTCCCAAGACTCGGAGGTGGGAAGCAACAGCTTTTCCTTTCCTCTTTCTAGAAGATTTACCGACTTTGGGTGACATAAGTGTGAATGGAAAGAAAAAAAGCAAGGCTTTTCTAACACCAAACTTAAAAGCTTTGCTCGTCCTCGAGCAAAATATGAATAAAAGAGTAGAAGGAGAAGAGAATAGAGCAGATGGAGGGAGAAAAGAGAATTTGGCCAAGTGGAGCTTTAGTGTATGAATGGTGTGTGTATGAAGGGTAGGAAGAAGGGGTATTTATAGGAGTGAGATAGGTTGGGTTCTAATGAATGGGTGGGAATTGGGTGAGAAATTTTGAATTTGAAGTGGGTGGAGGTTAGTGGTAGTTATGATGATTTTGGAAAGTGATATGGATGTGATTGGGTTAGGGTTTATAGGGAAAAGTATGTGGGAAAGAGTGAAAGTAAGAGAGAGAAAAAGGTGGGGTAGGTGGAGATTCTATCGGACCCACTGATCCTGAGGGGCCAGGGAATTCGAGTTTTCTGCCCCCTTTGTGGGCGTTGAACGCCCAGCTCTTGCTCCTGGCTGGAGTTCAACGCCAACTATGTGCTCCTCTTGGGCATTGAACGCCCATTATGGTGCTCCTTCCTGGCGTTCAACGCCAGGTCTCTGCCCCTGGCTGGCGTTCAACGCCATCTTCATGCTTCCTGGCTGGCATTTAACGCCAGCAATGCTGCTCCTTATGAGCGTTGAACGCCCACTCTAGCCTCCCTGACTGGTGTTCAACGCTAGCAAAGGACCTACTCCAGGGTGTTTTGTTTCCGGCTCTGACTGTTTATGTTTCTGTTCTAACTACTGCACATGATCACAAACTTAAAGAAAACATGAAAATTAAAGTAATATAACTTAAATAAACTTAATGAAAAACAGAAATAACTTTTAATTATGGTTGGGTTGCCTCCCAACAAGTGTTTCTTTAACGTCACTAGCTTGACAGTTAGCTCATTACAGAGATGGATAGAGGCTCAGAATTTCTCCCCTTATAGTGAACTTCTTGCCTGTGCTCTCATGGATAAGTTCCACATGTTATAGAGATAGGATCTTGTTCACAGTGTGTGTAATGACTGGATTGTCGGTGAAGATGACTCTTATGCCAGGTGAAAGTCGTTTAGTGGGGATCTTCTTATCCTGCCATCTTTTGGGCACTTTTTTCTTATTGCCGGTGTTCTCAGTGCTTAATGATGGCTACCCAACACTAAACTTAAAGTTGGTGTCTGGGGGCTCTGTATAGCTCTGCACTGAGAGAGAAGGTTAGAACACTAGGTGTTGCACAATTGTCTCTCTTTTATCAGAGGGAGAGTTAGGACTAGGTATCTTGAACAAGATGTGGTCCTTCCATAACTGCAGAATCAGCTCTCCCTTTGCCACATCGATGATGGAATTGGAAGTTGCTAGGAAGGGTCTTCCGAGGATGATGGATTCATCCTCTTCCTCCCCAGTATCCAGGATTATAAAATCAGCAGGGATGTAAAGGTCTTCAAGCTTTACCAAGACATCCTCTACCAGACCATAAGCCTTTTTCATTGAGTTGTCTGCCATCTCTAGTGAGATTTTTGCAGCTTGTACCTCAAAGATTCCCAGCCTCTCCATTACAGAGAGATGCATGAGGTTTATGCTTTACCTTAGGTCATACAGAGCCTTATCAAAGGTCATGGTGCCTATGGTGCAAGAAATTAAGAAGCATCCAGGATTCAGCTTCTTCTGAGGTAACTTCTGCTGAACCAAGGCATTGAGTTTCTTGGTAAGCACTAGAGGCTCTTCCTCCAATGTCTCTGTGCCAAATAGCTTGGCATTTAGCTTCATCAGAATTCCTAAGTACCGAGCAACTTGCTCTTCCCTAGTTTCCTTTTCCTCATTAGAGGAGGAGTACTCTTTAGATTGTAAGATCTTTAACCAAGCATTCAATGGAACTTCAATGGGCTCCTCATGAACCTTGGGTTCTATCAGTTCTTTAATAGGGGAGTTCTCATTGGGCTTGGGATTGCCAACTATTCCTATTGTGGCATTCAATGCCAAGACTTGTGTTTCTTTGGGAGTTGGACGCCCAGCTTGAATACCTTTACCGGCGTTCAATGCCAGCTTTTGTGCTCTCTTGGGCATTGAACGCCCAGTAAGGACATCCTTGGTGGCGTTCAACGCCAGTAATGGTGGCTTGTTATGCGTTGAACGCCGAGTAAGATCTTCTTTACTGGCATTGAATGCCAGTGATGGTGGCTTTTTGGGCGTTGAACGCCACTAAGGTCTTCCTTACTGGCGTTCAATGCCAATGATGGTGCCTCTTTGGGTGTTGAACTCCCAATAAGGACTTCCTTACTAGTGTTCAACACTAGATTACCCCCTTCAAGTTCGGCCTCAGCTTTTACAGTGATGGCCTTGCACTCTTCTCTTGGGTTCACTTAGTGTTACTAGGAAGAGTGCTAGGAGGGGTCTCAGGGATTCTCTTGCTCAATTTACCAACTTGTACCTCCAAATATCTGATGGAGGACCTAGTTTCTATTATGAAACTGTGAGTGGTCTTAGAGAGCTCAGAGACTATGGTTGCTAAGTCAGAAAGGCTCTACTTAGAAGTCTCCATCTACTGCTGAGAAGATGGGAATGGTGGTTGATGAGCGGATAATTTATACGCTTTTTGGCATTGTTTTCAGTATGTTTTTAGTATATTTGAGTTAGTTTTTATTATGTTTTTATTAGTTTTTAAATAAAAATCACATTTCTGGACTTTACTATGAGTTTGTGTGTTTTTCTATGATTTCAGGTATTTTCTGGCTGAAATTGAGGGACCTGAGCAAAAATCTTATTCAGAGGCTGAAAAAGGACTGCAGATGCTGTTAGATTCTGACCTCCCTTCACTCGAAGTGGATTTTCTAGAGCTACAGAAACCTAATTGGCGCGATCTTAATTGCGTTGAAAGTAGACATCCTGAGCTTTCCAGCAATATATAATAGTCTATACTTTGCTCGAGATTTGATGGCCTAAACTGGCGTTCCAAGTTAGCATGGAAATTCTGGCGTCAAAACGCCAGAACTGGCATAAAGCTAGAGTTAAACGCCCAAACTGGCACAAAAGCTGGCGTTTAACTCCAAGAAAAGTATCTACATGTGAAAGCTTCAATGCTCAACCCAAGCACACACCAAGTGGGCCCGGAAGAATATTTCTGCATTAATTACTTATTTCTGTAACCCTAGGCTACTAGTTCTCTATAAATAGGACCTTTTAATATTGTATTTTAAATCTTTCAATCTATCTTGGAATCAAGTTTCGATGATTGAACCCTCTTTGGGAGGCTGGCCATTCGGCCGTGCCTAGACCTTTTGTTCTTATGTATTTTCAACGGTGGAGTTTCTACACACCATAGATTAAGGTGTGGAGCTCTGCTGTTCCTCATGAATTAATGTAAAGTACTATTGTTTTTCTATTCAACTCAAGCCTATTTCTTCTCTAAGATATACACTCATTCTTCAACCTGAAGAATGTGATGATCCATGACACTCATCATCATTCTCACCTATGAACGCGTGCCTGACAACCACTTCCGTTCTACTTGTAATAGCTTGAGTGCGTATCTCTTAGCCTCCTGGTTCATGACGCATGGTTGCCTCGCCTGACAACCGAGCCTTTCATTCCATGAGATCAGAGTCTTCGTGGTATAGGCTAGAATCAATTGGAAGCATTCTTGAGATCCGAAAAGTCTAAACCTTGTCTGTGGTATTCCGAGTAGGATCTGGGAAAGGATGACTATGACGAGCTTTAAACTCGCGAGTGTTGGGCGTAGTGACAGACACAAAAGGATCAATGGATCCTATTCTAACATGATCGAGAACCAACAGTTGATTAGCCGTGAGGTGATAGCGCATTTGGACCATTTTCATTGAGAAGACGGGAGGTAGCCATTGACAACGGTGAAACCCAGCATAAGCTTGCAATGGAAAGGAGTATGAATGATTGGAAGAAGGCAATAGGAAAGCAGAGGTTCAGAAGGAACAAAGCATCTTCATACGCTTATCTGAAATTCTCATCAATGAATTACATAAGTATCTCTATCCTATTTTATGTTTTATTCATCTTTTAATTATCAATTCTCCATAACCATTTGAATCTGCCTGACTAAGATTTACAAGATGATCATAGCTTGCTTCAAGCCGACAATCTCCGTGGGATCAACCCTTACTCACGTAAGGTTTATTACTTGGACGACCCAGTGCACTTGCTGGTTAGTTGTGCGGAGTTGTGACAAAGAGTTGAGATTACAATTGTGCGTACCAAGCTGTTGGCGCCATTGATGATCACAATTTCGTGCACCAAGTTTTTGGTGCCGTTGCTGGGGATTGTTCGAGTTTGGACAACTGTCGGTTCATCTTGTTGCTCAGAATAGGTAATTTTATTTTTATATTTAAGCTTTTTACTTTTTATTTTCGAAAAATTTTTCAAAAAAAAATTTATTATTTTGTTCTTCAGAACTTTTAAGAATGAATTCTAGAGTTTCATGATGATTTGTTGAAGTCTGGCTGGCTGTGAAGCCATGTCTAATCTTTTGGACCGAGGTTTCAACTTATCATCACAAGGGCTTGTTGATTTCTATCAATCTTGCTGTTGAACGTAATGATCTGCTAAAGCTTGGCTGGCCATTGGCCATGTCTAGTGTTTTGGACCGAAGCTTTCACTGAAAGCTTGGCTGGCTAGTAAGCCATGTCTAATTCCTGAACCGGAGTTTTAGACTAACATTGCATGATTCCTGGAATTCTTATTAAAAACTTTGAATCTCTTTATTTTCTTTTCCAAATAATTTTCAAAAAATCACAAAAAAATTTATAAAATCTTGAAATCAAAAATATTTTATGTTTCTTGTTTGAGTCTAGTGTCTAATTTTAAGTTTGATGTCAATTGCATTCTTCTAATTTTCAAAAATTACATGCATTATGTTCTTCATTGATCTTCAAGTTATTCTTGATGATTTCCTTGCTCTGATCTTTAAATTCTCTTGTTTTGTGTCTTTTGTTGTTTCTCATATGCATTTTCAAATTGTTATAGTTGTTAGTATACAAACCTCTAAGTTTGGTGTCTTGCATGCATTGTTGATTTAATCTTAGTTTTCCATAATTAGTTGCGTTTTGATTATTTCTCATCATTAAAAATTCAAAAAATTTTTAAAATTGTATCTTTTCAAGTCAATAATACAGAGAATTGAAGATTCAGAACATGCAGCAGAGAAATTACAGAGAAAAGGCTGGGCGTTCAAAACGCCCAGTGAAGAAGGAAAACTGGCATTTAAACGCTAGCCAGGGTACCTGGCTGGGCGTTTAACACCAGAATGGCACAAGAGGGAAGATTTTGTTTTTAATTCAAATCTTTTTCAAATTTTTATAATTTTTCAAAATCAAATTTTTTTTAAATCATATCTTTTCAATCATATCTTTTCAAAATCAATTTCTTTCCATTTTTTACCTTTTTCGAAAATCCTTGCTACAATTAATGATTTAATTCAAAATTTTCAAGTTGTTACTTGCCTATTATGAAAGAATCAAATTTTAAATTCTAGAATCATGTCTTTTAATTTCTTGTTAGTCAAGTAATCAACTTTAATTTTAAAACTTTCTTTTTTTAATCTGATTTTCAATCATATCTTCTCAATCATATCTTCTCAGTCAAATCTTCTCAATCACATCTTTTTCAAAATCAATTAAATATTACCTCAATTTTAATTTTCGAAAATCATAAACCATTTTTTTTAAATTTCTTTTAATTATTTCAAAATCTTTTTAATTTGTTTTCAAAAATTCTTTCCCTCTTCTCACATCCTTCTATTTAAGGACTAACACTCCTCCACTATCAGCAATTCGGACTCTCTCTATAAGTTCGAATTCTTTCCTCTCTACCTCCTCCTTCTATTCTTCTTTTTCTCTGACACCTCAAGGAATCTCTATACTGTGACATAGAGGATTCCATACTTTCCTCTTCTCTCTTTCATATGAGCAGGAGCAAGGACAAGGGCATTCTTGTTGAAACTGATCCTGAACCTGAAAGGACCTTGAAGAGAAAGCTAAGAGAAGCTAAAGTATAACTCTCTGTAGAGGACCTAACAGAAATTTTCAAACAAGAAGAAGCCATGGCAGCCGAAAATAACAACAATGCCAATAATTCCAGGAAGGTGCTTGGTGACTTTACTGCACCTACTCCCGACTTCTATGGGAGAAGCATCTCTATCCCTGTGATGCATTCGCATATTTGCCATATTAGCTAGTTAGTTTAGTTAGCTTTAGCTTAGTTTCATTCGTTATCTCTGAAATAAACAAGCATTTTTATGAGATTTACCTCCATGTGTTGAAACACCAAGAACTAGGTAAAATGTTGGCCAAATTCATGCAAATATTCAAGGAGTTTATAAACAAGTTTCCCTTGAAATTTATTTCATAAGATGGCAAGACTTTGAGGAAGTTTCTTTGGTTTATGCTAGGTGATGAAGCTAGAAAGCAATGGAGCAAGAATTAGAGCAAGAAGGCTTAAAGATACATCAAGCTTGGCAAAGAAGCAGAGGATAGCACGTTGCCAACTTGGGCTACTAGTGGCGTGTTTGATGATAACGCCAGCAGCCCTGGAGAGAGATCCTAGAGGAGTTTGCACGTTGCCAACTTGCACTTCTACTTGAGTGCTTGGCAATAATGCCAAGAGGCAAGACTTGGTCCAGGGAAGGAGGCTAGCACGTTGCCAACGCTGGATTCTAAAGGCGTGTGCAATGGCAACGTAGTAAGCAAAGCTTGGAGCAAGAAGGCAGCCACAAGGACATTGCCAACTTGGAGGTTCATTGGCGTTCTCCAAGGCAACGCAGCAAACAAAGTTTAGTGCCATGAAGAGGTTCGAGCACGTTACTACCATGCTGGAACAAAGGCGTGCTTGTGAACAACGCTGGCAAGCAACGCAGCAAGAAAGCAAGGCCTTAGAGAGGAGCTAGGGAAGCTCTAGCACGTTACCAACGCCAGCTTTCATTGGCGTGTTTCAAAGCAACGCTAGGCACCCACTCAAGGTACCCCTGACCTCCACTCGAGCACGTTGCCAACGCCAGCTTCCATTGGCGTTTTCCAAGGCAACGTAGCAAGCAAAGCTTGGTGCCATAAGGAAACTCAAGCACGTTGTTGGACTGGGAGAGCATGGGCGTGTTCCAAGAAAATGCCAGGCAAGAAGCTAACCCAGGGGAAGAAGCATGCACGTTGCCAACGCCAAGTTCTGAAGGCGTGTTCATTGGCAACGCAACAAGCAAGATCTTGAGCCAACCATGAGTTCGAGCACGTTGCCAGCCAAGAGATGTAGGGGCATACTTGATAGCAACGTAGGCAAGCAACGCCAAGAAAGAAAGCTGTCCAGGAAAGAGAGCCAGCACGTTGCCAATGCCAGAGTCTAAAGGCGTGTTTAGGGGCAACGTTGCAAGCAAGGTTGGAAGCTAGAAGGCAACCCTGGAGGGCAATCTCAAGACTCTAGCACGTTGCCAACGCCACCAACAAGGAAGTGTTTGGTGACAATGCGGGCAAGCAAGGATGCTGGGCCAGGAAAGAGTTCGAGTACGTTGCCAATGCCAAGCTCTATAGGCGTGTTCCAAGGCAACGTAGCAAGCAAAAATTGAAGGCTAGAAGGCAGCCCTGGAGGGGAGCAGCGAGCACGTTGCCAACGTGCCAACAAGCGGGCGTGTTCAGCAACAACGCCAGCCCCATGTCTCAGCCCTGGGAGGTTTGGCACGTTGCCAACTTGGAAGAGAGGGTGCGTGTTCAGCAACAACTTCAACAAACTTGGCAGCCTGACCTCACCTTCTTTGAGGAAGCATAACTTGAGATAGGAAAATCCAATTGAGATGATTCCAAGTGCATTAGAAAGAAGACATTCTAAGCTTTCCAATAATGTATGATAGTCCATATTGAAGCAGAGGATTGACACTCAAATTCTGGGTAACATTAGGCATGCAAAGTAGAGCCAAGAAGAAGGAAAGCCAAGTTGTTAGCAACAACTTGGGCTAACAACGCCCAGCACAAAACTCCAAGCCCAGGAAACTCATGAGCACGTTGCCAACGTGCATTCACACTGGCGTGTTTGCTAGTAACGCCCTCATTGGGCCAGGAGCATCATGAATGAGCCTCTCTCTCCTTGTTGAGCAACACTTCTTCTATTTACATCTTCCACTAAGCCAAGAATTCAACGAGGATAAAGCCCACATTGCTAGCCCAATTAAGGATCTCTGAAGGAGTTTTAGGAGTAGTATAAATAGAGAAGAGTTTGATACTTTGAAAAACTTTTTTTGCTTTTGAACTTGTTCTGAGACTTTTTGACACTAAGACATTTTCTATTACACTAGCAATTTCTATTCTTTACTTTTTCTCACCGGTCTTCTATTTTGTTTTTCTTGCAACTTTGAATTTCAGTTTTAAAAACTTCTTCTTCTTCTTCTTCATTCTTCTCTAGACTTAGTTTAAATTTTATCTCTACAATTGTTGTTGAAATTGGAGCTATGATTCACTAAACCCCACTTTCATTAGGGAGAAGAGCTCTGTTTATTTGAATGAATTCATAACTCTTCTTTTCCTTCTTAATTCAAGTAGTTAATCCAAGAGGAAACTCTTGCTCTTCAAAGATTCAATCACCATCGAAAGAGGGATTAATCTATATGAATTATGTGGTGAATTTGAGAAAGGAGCCACATAATTCAGTTTAGAGTTCATCCTTTCATGATTTCCTTAATCAATACACTTTGGTTGGTATGTGAGATGTAACCTCCCTTAGTTGAGATTCTGGAGGTTGTGTGGCTTGGATTAGGAATTAAACTTCATCTCTTCTCATGAACAATTAGATCACGAGAGTGGCAATTGGTTGTGTTGAGAGAAATTGAGTTACCAAGAGATTGGGACTCAATTACCCACAAATTGCCATGGATCTATACCCATGATTGAGAAGGAATTGATCAACATCAATTCAGGAGAATTTGCATCTCTGATCCCTAATGATCCTCTCCATCATCAATTCTCATTTCTTTTGCTCTTCAGTTGTTTGAATACCCATTACCCAATTCCCTTCTACATTCTTGCAATTCATTATTCTTGTCATTTACATTCTGTTTCTATATTTCTTGCTATTTACTCTTATGCTCTTTAAAATTCTGCAATCTTTACTTTCTTGCAATTTATCTTTAATGTCATTTAAGTTTCTTGCATTTTAAGTTTCTGTTATTTACTTTCATCTTCTTTCTCTATTCTAGTTCTTTAAATTCCTTACCATTTAAATTTTTGCAATTATGTTCAAAAATCACAAATCTCATGAAATCAAAACCATGTTTGCTAGACTAAATCTACCATTTAACTAAAATTGCTTAATCTACCAATCTCCGTGGGATCAACCTCACTCTTAGTGAGTTTTATTACTTGATACGACCCGGTATACTTGCTGGAAATTACGTGAAATTAATTTTTTACGTATCAAGTTTTTGGAGCAAACAACTTTGAGCTTAAGCCTCAATTAGTTTCTCTAATGCAACAGAATTGCAAGTTTCATGGACTTCTATTAGAAGATCCTCATCAGTTCTTGGCTGAATTCTTGCAAATCTGTGATATTGTTAAGACCAATGGGGTTGACCCTGAGGTCTACAGACTTATGCTCTTCCCTTTTGCTGTAAGAGACAGAGCTAGGACATGGTTGGACTCACAACCTAAAGAAAGCTCACTCTTGGGAAAAGCTAGTCAATGCCTTCTTGGCAAAGTTCTTTCCACCTCAAAAATTGAGTAAGCTTAGAGTGGAATTTCAAACCTTCAGATAGAAGGAAGATGAATCCCTCTATGAAGCTTGGGAAAGATACAAGTAACTGATCAGAAGGTGTCCTTCTGACATGCTTTCAGAATGGAGCATCATAGGTATCTTCTATGATGGTCTATCTGAACTGTCCAAGATGTCATTGAACAGCTCTGCTGGAGGATCTCTTCATCTAAAGAAGACACCTGCAGAAGCTTAGGAACTCATTGAAATGGTTGCAAATAACCAATTCATGTACACTTCTGAAAGGAATCCTGTGAATAATGGGACAAATCAGAAGAAAGGAGTTCTTGAGATTGACACTCTGAATGCCATATTGGCTCAGAACAAAATATTGACTCAGTAAGTCAATATGATTTCTCAGAGTCTGTCTGGCATGCAAGTAGTAACAGGCAGTACTAAAGAAGCCTCATCTGAAGAAGAAGCTTATGATCCTGAGAACCCAGCAATAGAAGAGGTAAATTACATGAGAGAACCATATGGAAACACCTATAATCCTTCATGGAGAAATCATCCAAATCTCTCATGGAAGGACCAAAAGAGGCCTCAACAAGGCTTCAACAACAGTAATGGTGGAAGAAATAGGTTTAGCAATAGCAAGCCTTTTCCATCATCTTCTCAGCAACAGACAGAGAATTCTAAGCAGAGCCACTCTGACTTAGCAACTGTAGTCTCTGATCTAATTAAAACCACTCAAAGTTTCATGACTGAAACAAGACCCTCCATTAGATATTTGGAGGCACAAGTGGGTCAGCTGAGTAAGAAAGTTACTGAACCCCCTCCTAGTACTCTCCCAAGCAATACAGAAGAGAACCCAAAGAGAGAATGCAAGGCCATAAACACGTCCCACATGGCCGAATGCATAGAGGAGGGAAAGGCAGTGATTTCCACTGAGGAAGACCTCAATGGACGTCCACTGGCCTCCAAGGAGTTCCCTAATGAGGAACCATGGGAATCTGAGGCTCACACTGAAACCATAGAAATTCCATTGAATTTACTTCTGCCATTCATAAGCTCTGATAAGTATTCTTCCTCTGAAGAGGATGAAGATGTTACTGAAGTACAAGTTGCTAAGTACCTTGGAGCAATCATGAAGTTAAATGCCAAGTTATTTGGTAATGAGACTTGGGAGGATGAACCCCCCCTTGCTCACCAAAGAACTGGATGACTTGACTAGGCAGAGATTACCTCAGAAGAGACAGGATCCTGGAAAGTTCTCAATACCTTGTACCATAGGCACCATGACCTTTGAGAAGGCTCTGTGTGACCTAGGGTCAAGCATAAACCTCATGCCTCTCTCTATAATGGAGAAGCTAGGGATCCTTGAGGTACAAGCTGCAAGAATCTCACTAGAGATGGCAGACAATTCAAGGAAACAGGCTTATGGACTTGTAGAGGATGTCTTGGTAAAGGTTAAAGACCACTACATCCCTGTTGATTTCATAATCCTAGGCACTGGGAAGTGTATGGATGAATCCATCATCCTTGGCAGACCCTTCCTAGCCACAGCAAAAGCTGTGATTGATGTTGACATAGGAGAATTGGTCCTTCAAGTGAATGAGGATTCCCTTGTGTTTAAGGCTCAAGGATCTCCCTCTGTAACCATGGAGAGGAAGCATGAAAAGCTTCTCTCAATGCAGAGTCAAATAGAGCCCCCACATTCAAACTCTAAGTTTGGTGTTGGAAGGCTATCATCATGTCTGAGTATCTGTGAGGCTCCATGAGAGCCCACTGTCAAGCTTTTGACATTAAAGAAGCCCTTGTTGGGAGGCAACCCAATTTTATTATATCTATTTATTTTCCATTGTTATTTTATGTTTTCTGTAGGTTGATGATCATGTGAAGTCACAAAAATAACTGAAAAAGTAAAAACAAAATGAAAAACAGTATTAAAAATAGCATACCCTGGAGGAGAAGCTTGCTGGCGTTTAAACGCCAGTAAGAGTAGCAGAATGGGCGTTAAACGCCCAGTCTAGCACCATTCTGGGCGTTTAACACCAGAAATGGGCACCAGACTGGTGTTTAACGCCAGAAAGGGGCACAAAGCTGGCGTTTAACGCCAGAAAAGGGCACAAAGCTGGCATTTAAACGCCAGAAAGGGGAGAAAAGCTGGCGTTAAACACCAGAAATGGGCAGCAACCTGAAGTTAAACGCCAGGATTGGCAATCAAGGGGGCGTTTACACGCCACATAGTGCAGGGATGAGAAATCCTTGACACTTTAGGATCTGTGGACCCCACAGGATCCCCACCTACTTCATCTCTCTCTCTCTCTTTTTCACACCTTTTCATAACACCCTTCCCCAAATACCCCTCACCTATCAAATCCTACCCTCTTCTCCATAATCTCTTCACCAATCCACATCCATCCATCATAAAACCCCACCTACCTCACCATTCAAATTCAAACCAATTTCTCTCCCAAACCCACCCATACATGGCCGAACCCTACCCCTCTCTCCACTCCTATATAAACCAATCTTCACTCCTTCATTTTCACACATCATACACCCTACTCACCCCTTTGGCCGAAACACTAACCCCCTCCATCTCCTCTATTTCTTCTTCCTCTACTCTCTTCTTTTATCTTTTGCTCAAGGACGAGCAAACCTTCTAAGTTTGGTATGGTAAAAGCATTGCTTTTTATTTTTCCATAACCATTTATGGCATCAAAGGCTGGAGAAACCTCTAGAAAGAGGAAAGGGAAGGCAAAAGCTTCTACCTCCGAGTCATGAGAGATGAAGAGATTCATCTCAAGGGTGCATCAAGACCACTTCTATGAAGTTGTGGCCAAGAAGAAGGTGATCCCCGAGGTCCCTTTCAAGCTCAAAAAGGGTGAGTATCTGGAGATCCGACATGAGATTCGAAGAAGAGGTTGGAAAATTCTCACCAACCCCATTCAACAAGTCGGGATCTTAATGGTTTAAGAGTTCTATGCCAATGCATGGATTACCAAGAACCATGATCAAAGTGTGAACCCAGACCCTAAGAATCGGCTTACAATGGTTTAGGGGAAATGCTTAGATTTCAGTCCGAAAAATGTAAGGTTAGCATTCAACTTGCCCATGATGTAAGGAGATACACACCCCTACACTAGAAGGGCCAACTTTGATCAAAGGTTGGACCAAGTCCTCATAGACATTTGTGAAGAGGGCGCTCAATGGAAGAGAGATTCAAGAGGGAAGCCGGTTCAACTAAGAAGGCATGACCTCAAGCCTGTGGCTAGGGGATGGTTGGAGTTCATCCAACGCTCAATCATTCCCACTAGCAACCGGTCTGAAGTTACTATCGACCGGGCTATCATGATCCATAGCATCATGATTGGAGAGGAAGTAGAAGTTCATGAGGTTATATTCCTAGAACTCTATAAGGTGGCGGACAAGTCCTCTACTTTGGGAAGGTTAGCCTTCCCTCATCTCATTTGTCACCTCTGCAATTCGGCTGGAATTGACATAGAGGAAGACATCCTCATTGATGACGACAAGCCCATCACTAAGAAAAGGATGGAGCAAACAAGAGATCCTACTCATGGGCAAGAGCATGAGGAAATTCCTCATCATGAAATCCCTGAGATGCCTTAAGGGATGCATTTTCCTCCACAAAACTATTTGGAGCAAATCAACACCTCCCTAGGAGAATTAAGTTCCAATATGGGACAACTAAGGGTGGAGCACCAAGAGCATTCCATCCTCCTCTATAAAATTAGAGAAGACCAAAGAGTCATGAGGGAGGAGCAACAAAGGCAAGGAAGAGACATTGAGGAGCTCAAGCACTCCATAAGATCTTCAAGAGGAAGAACAAGCCGCCATCACTAAGGTGGACCCATTCTTTTATTTTCTTGTTCTTATTTTTTCTGTTTTTCGAATCATATGCTTTATGTTTTGTCTATGTTTGTGTCTTTACTACATGATCATTAGTGTCTTAGTGTCTATAACTTAAAGCTATGAATGTCCTATGAATCCATCACCTTTCTT
Organism: Arachis hypogaea; assembly: GCF_003086295.3. Classification (NCBI taxonomy): domain Eukaryota; kingdom Viridiplantae; phylum Streptophyta; class Magnoliopsida; order Fabales; family Fabaceae; genus Arachis; species Arachis hypogaea. The sequence continues at coordinate 49,271,090 of NC_092052.1, read as the reverse complement.
AAATGAAAAATATTTTTAATTGCAAAAGAAAAAGAAATACATGAATTTTGAATTTTAAAATAGTTTAATTATTTGATGTGGTGACAATACTTTTTATTTTCTGAATGAATGCTTGAACAGTGCAAATTTTTGAAATTGTTGTTTAAGAATGTTAAAATTGTTGGCTCTTGAAAGAATGATGAAAAAGGAGAAATATTATTGATAATCTGAAAAATCATAAAAATGATTCTTGAAGCAAGAAAAAGCAGTAAAAGGCTTGCAGAAAAAAATATATATGCGAAAAAAAAGAGAGAAAAGAAAAGAAAAAAAAAGAGAAAGAAAAAGAAAAAGCAAGCAGAAAAAGTAAATAGCCCTTTAAACCAAAAGGCAAGGGTAAAATAAAAAGGATCCAAGGCTTTAAGCATCAGTGGATAGGAGGGCCCACAGGAAGAAAATCCTAGCCTAAGCGGCTAAACCAAGCTGTCCCTAACCATGTGCTTGTGGCGTGAAGGTGTCAAGTAAAAACTTGAGACTGAGCGGTTAAAGTCGTGGTCCAAAGCGAAAAGAGTGTGCTTAAAAGCTCTGGACATCTTTAATTGGGGACTCTAGCAAAGCTGAGTCACAATCTGAAAAGGTTCACCCAGTTATGTGTCTGTGGCATTTTTGTATCTGGTGGTAATACTAGAAAACAAAATGCTTAGGGTCACGGCCAAGACTCATAAAGTAGTTGTGTTCAAGAATCAACATACTGAACTAGGAGAATCAATAAAACTATCTGAATTCTGAGTTCCTATAGATGCCAATCATTCTGAACTTCAAAGGATAAAGTGAGATGCCAAAACTGTTCAGAAGCAAAAAGCTAATAGCCCCGCTCATCTAATTAAGACTAATCTTCATAGATGTTTTTGGAATTCATTGTATATTCTCTTCTTTTTATCCTACTTTGTTTTTAGTTGCTTGGGGACAAGCAACAATTTAAGTTTGGTGTTGTGATGAGCGGATAATTTATACGCTTTTTGGCATTATTTTTAGTATATTTTAGTTAGTTTTTATTATGTTTTTATTAGTTTTTAAATAAAAATCACATTTTTGGACTTTACTATGAGTTTGTGTGTTTTTCTGTGATTTCAGGAATTTTCTGGCTGAAATTGAGGGACCTGAGCAAAAATCTGATTCAGAGGCTGAAAAAGGACTGCAAATGCTGTTGGATTCTGACCTCCCTGCACTCGAAGTGGATTTTCTGGAGCTACAGAAACCCAATTGGCATGCTCTCAATTGCGTTGGAAATAGACATCTTAGGCTTTTCAGCAATATATAATAGTCCATACTTTGCCCGATATTTGATGGTCCAAATCGGCGTTCCAAGTCAGCATGGAAATTTTGGCGTCAAAACGCCAGAACTGGCATAAAAGCTGGAGTTAAACGCCCAAACTGGCACAAAAGCTGGCGTTTAACTCCAAGAAAAGTCTCCATATGTGAAAGTTTCAATGCTCAGCCCAAGCACACACCAAGTGGGCCCGAAAGAAGATTTCTGCATTAATTACTTATTTTTGTAACCCTAGGCTACTAGTTCTCTATAAATAGAACCTTTTACTATTGTATTTTAAATTTTTCAATCTATCTTGGAATCATGTTTGGATGATTGAACCCTCTTTTGGGAGGCTGGCCATTCGGCCGTGCCTAGACCTTTTGTTCTTATGTATTTTCAACGGTGGAGTTTCTACACACCATAGATTAAGGTGTGGAGCTCTGCTGTTCCTCATGAATTAATGCAAAGTACTATTATTTTTCTATTCAATTCAAGCCTATTTCTTCTCTAAGATATACACTCGTTCTTCAACCTGAAGAATGTGATGATCCGTGACACTCATCTTTATTCTCACCTATGAACGCGTGCCTGACAACTACTTCCGTTCTACTTGCAATAGCTTGAGTGCGTATATCTTAGCCTCCTGGTTCATGACACATGGTTGCCTCGCCTGACAACCGAGCCTTCCATTCCGTGAGATCAGAGTCTTCGTGGTATAGGCTAGAATCAATTGGCAGTATTCTTGAGATCCGGAAAGTCTAAACCTTGTCTGTGGTATTCCGAGTAGGATCTGGGAAGGGATGACTGTGACGAGCTTCAAACTCACGAGTGTTGGGCATAGTGACAGACGCAAAAGGATCAATGAATCCTATTCCAACATGATCGAGAACCAACAGCTGATTAGCCATACGGTGACAGCATATTTGGACCATTTTTACTGAGAGGATGGGAGGTAGCCATTGAGAACGGTGAAACCCAACATAAGCTTGCCATGGAAAGGAGTATGAATGATTGGAAGAAGGCAATAGGAAAGCAGAGGTTCAGAAGGAACAAAGCATCTTCATACGCTTATCTAAAATTCTCACCAATGAATTACATAAGTATCTCTATCCTATTTTATGTTTTATTCATATTTTAATTATCAATTCTCCATAACCATTTGAATCTGCCTGACTGAGATTTACAAGATGACCATAGCTTGCTTCAAGCCGACAATCTCCGTGGGATCGACCCTTACTCACGTAAGGTTTATTACTTGGACGACCCAGTGCACTTGCTGGTTAGTTGTGCGAAGTTGTGACAAATAGTTGAGATTACAAGTGTGCGTACCAAGTTGTTGGCGCCATTGATGATTACAATTTCGTGCACCAGTGGTCTGTTGTTGAACCTATTCTGGGTTCTTCCACCTTGATTATTGTTGAAGCCTTGCTAAGGCTTCTGTTGATCCTTCCATGAGAGGTTAGCATGATTCCTCCATGAGGAGTTGTACGTGTTTTCATAGGGTTCTCCCATGTAATTCACCTCTTCTGTCATGGGTTGATCTGGATCATAGGCATCTCCATCATAGGAGATGTCTTGAGTGCTACCAGATGCAGCTTACACTCCAGTCAAGTGCTGAGAGATCATATTGACCTGTTGGGTCAAGATCATGTTCTGAGCCAATATGGCAATCAAAGTCTCAACTTTTAGGACTCTTTTCTTCTGAGCTACCCCATTGTTCACATGGTTTCTCTCAGAAGTATACATGAATTGGTTGTTTGCAACTATTTCAATGAGTTCCTGTGCCTCTTCAGGCATTTTCTTCAAGTGGAGTGATCCACTAATAGAATGATCCAAAGACATCTTGGATATTTCAGATAGACCATCATAGAAGATTCCTAGGATAGACCATTCTTAGAGCATGTCAGGAGGACACCTCTTGATCAGTTGCTTGTATCTTTCCAAAGCATCATAGAGGTATTCACCCTCTTTTTGTCTGAAGGTTTGAATTTCCACCCTGAGCTTGCTCATCTTTTGAGGTGGAAAGAACTTGGCCAAGAAAGCATTGACCAACTTTTCCCAAGAGTCTAGGCTTTCCTTAGGTTGCGAATCTAACCATATCCTAGCTCTGTCTCTAACAGCAAAAGGAAAAAGCATAAGCCTGTAGACCTCAGGATCCACTCCATTGGTCCTAACAATGTCACAAATTTGCAAGAATTCAAATAGAAACTGATGTGGATCTTCCAGTGAAAGTCTATGGAATTTACAATTCTAGTGAATTAGAGAGACTAACTGAGGCTTTAGCTCAAATTTATTTGCTCTAATAGCAGGTATGGAGATACTTCTTCCATAAAAGTCAGAAGTGGGTGCAGTAAAGTCACCAAGAACCTTTCTTACATCTCCTCCATTGTTCTGTTCGGCTGCCACGCTTGTATTTTCAGTTTCTTGTTCAAAATGTTATGTGAGGTTTCCTCCAAAGTGTTGTGCTTTAATTTGTTGTAAATGCTTCTTTAGGGTCCTCTCAGGTTCAGGATCAAGATCAAAGAGAGGTTTTTTATCCTTGTTCCTGCTCATAAACAAGAAGAAAGAATGCAAGAAAAGAAGAAGAAAATGATTCTCTATGTCAGAGTATAGAGGTCCTTTATTAGAGAGAGATATATCAAAAAGAAAAGAAAATAAGATATCCTTTAATAGGGATAGTTTTCGAAAATTAATAGAGGAAAAAGAGAAGATATTTTTGAAAATAGAGAGGGAGAAGGAGATGAGATTTTCAAAAAAGAAGAGAGAGAAAGTAGTTAAGAAGTTTTGAAAAAGAAGAAAGAAAACGGAGGATAAAAAGAGAATAAGATAAAACATGCAACTAGTTAACTAACAAGATTTGATTTTAAAATTTGAAATTTAAAATTCAAAAGAAAAGTCAACAAGATAAGATAAGAATTGAAAAGATTTGAAAAAGATTTGATTTTGAATTTTGAAATTGAAACAAGATAAGATAAAGATTTGAAAGAAATTTGATTTTCTGAAATTTTAAAATTAAGATAAGATAAGATAATGATTTGAAATTTAAAAAAAAAAGATAAAAAGATAAGATAAAGATTTGAAAAAGTTTTGAATTTTAAAATTTTAAAAGAAAGATAAGATAAGAAAGAATCAAATTAAAAGAAAAGATTTTAAAAGATTTTAAAAAGATAAGAATTGAAATTTGAAATTTGAAATTTGAAATTAAGATAAGATAAGATAATGATTTTGAAATTAAAATTTGAATTTTTTTTTTTTGAAATTTTCGAAAAAAAATTTAAATAAAGATAGAAAAGATATATATATATATATATTGGATTAATGAGGAAAGAGAAAAACAACCAAAAGACATCAAACTTAAAATTTTTAGATCAAAAGATAAAATTTCAAAAATTAAGAAGACAAATACCAAAAGACACCAAACTTAAAAATTTTAAAATCAAAACAAGAAAAGAAACAAGAACAACTTGAATATCAAGAAAGAATACTAAGACAATTTTCAAAAACTCAAAGGAAACAAAGAACACACAAAGGACACTGATGAATCCATATTTGATGATGATTTTTGGTTAGAATTGAATGGATTTTCATCATATAAACTTGTACTTATTCCCTTGAATAGCATGCTTTTGAACTTTCCTCCCAAATTGTGCTTGGTTATGAAAATATTCTCTTTTGTGCCTAATTTAATCTATTTTATTCCATTTGCCTTCCATTCTATGTCTTGATGTTGTTTGTGAGTGATTTCAAGTGTATAAGGTAGGAATGGGTTGGAGAAAATGGAAGAAGAGCATGCAAAGTGGAGGAAACAAGAAGAATCAAAGGAGATGAGCTCAGAGACGTGTGCGTGCACACAGATACCTGTGCGTACGCACAGCTGCCCAATCACAGCACGTGGATCGTTTAGAGCACGTCGCGCGTCCAACCCAGCATCACCTAGTGTGCGTGCGCACAGCTACTTGTGCGTACGCACAGGTCGGGACTTTCGCCAAAGTGTGCGGACGCATGCGTCTGTGCGTCCACACAGGTGTCTGCACATGACTTCATTAAAAGAGCACGTGTCTCGTGATTTGGGGGCTTTGGAGGCCCATTTCTGAAGTTCTCTAGCTCATATTGGAGGGGGAAATGAAGACATAGGAGAACATATCATTAGTATAGTTTAGGAGTAGTGGTAGGAAGTTTTTAGTTTAGGTTTTTCTCTAAGTTTTTCATCTTCTCTATTAGGGTTTATATTAGGGTTTTACATTCAAGTGCCATTTCCATTTTTGATCTTGGATTTTTCTAGCTTTCATTGTAAGTATTCTCTTGTTATTACTCTTTATAGTTACATTGTCATTACTCTTCTTCTAATTCAAGTTATAGTTCAATTTCACTTCTCTCTTGCAATTTCAATTTCTTGTTGATGAATTTGATGTTTGATGTTTGTTACATGCTTTCTTGTGTTATTCTTGTTGATTGAGATTAATTGTTGCTTTTAGTTTCAAGTCTTTTCTCATTTTTCCAATGTTTAAAGTTCTTGCCCACCAAGTGTTTGACAAAATGTCAAACATGGTTTTAGGCTAAATTTTTTGTTCTTGGCTTGGGTAAAGTGAGCAATTGGGTTTCTAGAGTTGGAATGTCCAACATTTAGTTTCAATTCTTGGATTGTTAATTGTTCTTGTTCCCACTAACGATAAGTTGTTGCTAAGGCAATTAGCAAGCAATTTAGGATTTGTGGGTTAAGGACACTTATGCTCATTTAACTTACTTTCCGATGTGAGGGTTGATCAAGTGAGATTAATCCATCATAATTGTCATAGTTGTGGTTCCAACAAGGAAAGAACCCTTAGCTCACTCCAAGCCAAGGCTCTCTTTTATGCTTTCAATCTTTCATACCTTTATATGTTGATCTCTTTACTTGTTTATATTGCATAGTCGGTTCTTTAATTTCTTCATTAGTTCAATCATTACAATTTTGCATGTTCTTTTATTGCTTTATATGTTCATTTCTTCATTCACATCCCCTTGATCACTACAACCGGAATTGCACACTCATAGTTCTAAAGTGCTCCTAGGGAGACGACTCGGGAGTCTAATACTCTCGGTTTTGAATTGGTTTTGCTTGTGACATATCTTGTGAATTTCCAATTTGATTGAGGTCCCATTTGTGGGGTTAGGACTATACTTACAACGCTAATTCCTTTTCGGATAATCAAGTTCCTAATCCATATACAATTTGGGCCCTCATCAGACACCAAACCTAAAAATTGACACTAGACTCAACAGAAAATAAAGATCAATAACGAAAACAAAAGGTTTTGAAAAATTTAAAAAAAAAAAGAAACAAAAGACTCAAAACAAAAGTAAAAAGTACCTAATCTAAGGAACAAGATAATCCGGTAGTTTGTCAAATCCGAACAATTCCCGGCAACGGCGCCAAAAACTTGGTGCACGAAACTGGCTCCGAACGTTTCGCACAGATAGACCGGCAAGTATACCGGGTCGTCCAAGTAATACCTCAGGTGAGTGAGGGTCGATCCCACGGAGATTGTTGGTTTGAGAAAGCAATGGTTACCTAGTAGATCTTAGTTAGGCAGATAGAAATTATAGTTTGTCACGAAAAATGCATAAAACAGAATAAATAAATAAAAAGTTACTAGATAGACGAGAAATCAATGGTATGAGAACGGTTGAGGCTTCGGAGATGCTTTGTCTTTCCGAATTAACTTTTCTTACTGTCTTCTTCAATAACTTTCTGATTTTTTCAATGGCATCCGTAAGTGATTAACTCGTGTCCTCTCATCAAGTTAACCTCCTCCACTGCAGCAATCCACTACGTTGAGATGACTCATGTCCTCTCATCAAGCCACCTCTAGATTTCTCACTGTAGCAGAAGATGAAGCTCTAAGCAATCCACTCCCCTTCACAATCCTACTCAAGGTGCCACAGACAAGGCAGATCTTCTGGATCAGAAAGTACTGCTTCTCTGACTCTAGCCTTAACGCCATAGAGACCTCACTTACCCACGGTCAATGGGATTTTATGTCATGTATCCAAAGTTGCCCAGGTACTCTATTGGAATTCGCAATGCAATCTCTAGCTTTGGTTCTACGCTATCCGGGTCTGGACTCGCATGGAACCCATGTAGAACAAGGGTGATTGTCACGGGTCACCCTTAATTCATGAGATGAAGAACGAGAATGCATAAGAGAATAGAATTAGACATATTGAACTAGAAAAGTAATATTATTAATCCATGAAACTCAGCAGAGCTCCTAACTTTAACCTTAGGAAGTTAGTGACTCATAATATTCGAAAATACAAAATGGGGGAGAAAGAAGATTGGTGGAACCCCTAAACAAGGGTGATCTTCTCTTATATATACTAATTTGCTAACTAAGAATTACAGAATTAAGATAAACTAGTCTTGTAGTGTGAAATCCACTTCTGGGGCCCATTTGGTGAGTTGTTTGGGCTGAGCTTTGAGTGTCTCCACGAGCTAGTACCCCTTAGGGGTGTTGAATGCTGGCTAGGGACTCCCTTTTGGCGTTGGACGCCAACTGCTCCCCTGTGGGCGCTGGACGCCAGGAATGGGGCTGGTGGCTAGCGTTGAACGCCAGTTTTGGGCCTTCAATTCCAAAGCAAAGTAAAAACTATTATATATTTTTGGAAAGCTCTGGATGTTAGATTTTCATAGCCGTTGAGCGCGCGCCATTTGGACTTCTGTAGCTCCAAAAAAGCTCTTGAGTGCACTGAGGTTAGATCCTGATAGCATATGCAGTCCTTTCCCTGTCTCTGAATTAGACTTTTGCTCAAACTCCTCAATTTCTGCCAGAAAATACCTGAAATCACCATAAAACACACAAACTCAAAGTAGAATTTAAAAATGTGAATTTTACACTAAAACCTATGAAAACATAATAGAACTTAAACAAAACATAATGAAAACTATATGAAAATGATGTCAAAAAGCATCTAAAATATCTGCTAATCATGCTTGGACTTCCCTAAACTTTTGGTCTGTTTACACATGTTAAAACTGGGCTTCTATGGAGGATTTGGTTGCACACGGTATGACGGTGTGAAAATCTACAGCATCCGATTTTCTCTCTCTCTTTGTCCCCTGCTTTCGAGGCAATTATCGTATTGTTTGACGAATTGGATAAGTGAGCTGTTCCGGGTAATGAACTTGTTAAAAAATACATGCATGCTCTTGCTCCTTTGTGTGTTTCTCATCCCGGCCCAGAAGTAGTGATCCAGATAAATTGAAATCCATATATGACGGTCTTCATAAAGATATACAAAAAAAACACTCAAATCAGACAATAATACACTTAAAAACAAGCAATATACACCTCTGCTGTAGATTTTAAAAGACATTACCTGAAAGCCACTTGTTGTCCTCAAGACCATACTTCAGCAGAAAATCATTCCAATTCCTATCAAATGATTCTTTGGTATGAGAGTTCCAAACAACATGGCTTATTTATTGTTCGATTTCCAGGTGTCTTGATGAGCGGATAATTTATACGCTTTTTGGCATTGTTTTTAGTATGTTTTTAGTAGAATCTAGTTACTTTTAGGGATGTTTTTAATAAATTTTATGTTAAATTCACATTTCTGGACTTTACTATGAGTTTGTGTGTTTTTCTGTGATTTCAGGTATTTTCTGGCTGAAATTGAGGGACTTGAGCAGAAATCAGATTCAAAGGTTGAAAAAGGACTGCTGATGCTGTTGGATTCTGACCTCCCTGCACTCAAAGTGGATTTTCTGGAGCTACAGAACTCGAAATGGCGCGCTTCCAATTGCGTTGGAAAGTAGACATCTAGGGCTTTCCATCAATATATAATAGTCCATACTTTGGCCAAGAATAGATGACGTAAACTGGCGTTCAACGCCAGCTTTCTACCCAAATCTGGCGTCTAGCGCCAGAAAAGGAGCCAAAACCAGAGTTGAACGCCCAAACTGGCACAAAAGCTGGCGTTCAACTCCAAGGAGGACCACTACACGTGTAACAATCAAAGCCCAGCCCAAGCACACACCAAGTGGGCCCTGGAAGTGGATTTATGCATCAATTACTTACTCATGTAAACCCTAGTAGCTAGTTTATTATAAATAGGACCTTTTACTATTGTATTAGACATCTTGGAACGCATTGTTCTTAGACCATGGGGGCTGGCCACACGGCCATGCCTGGACCTTCACTTATGTATTTTCATACGGTAGAGTTTCTACACTCCAAAGATTAAGGTGTGGAGCTCTGCTGTTCCTCAAAGATTAATGCAAAGTACTACTGTTTTCTATTCAATTCATCTTATTTCGCTTCTAAGATATCCATTCGCACCCAAGAACGTGATGAAGGTGATGATTATGTGTGACGCTCATCACCATTCTCCCCTATGAACACGTGCCTGACAAACACTTCCGTTCTACATGAAATAAGCTAGAATGAATATCTCTTAGATCTCCCCACCAGAATCTTCGTGGCGTAAGCTAGAATGATGGCGGCATTCAAGAGAATCCGGAAGGTCTAAACCTTGTCTGTGGTATTCCGAGTAGGATTCAATGATTGAATGACTGTGACGAGCTCCTAACTCGCGATTGCAGGGCGTTAGTGACAGACGCAAAAGGATAGTAAATCCTATTCCAGCATGATCGAGAACCGACAGATGAATAGCCGTGCCGTGACAGGGTGCGTGAGCATATTATTCACTGAGAGGATAAGATGAAGCCATTGACAAGGGTGATGCCTCCAGAGGTTCAGAGGAACGAAAAGCATCTCCATTCGCTTATCTGAAATTTCTACCAATGATTTACATAAGTATCTCTATCCCTATTCTATTATTTATTATTCGAAAACATCTTCATCACTTTATATCTGCCTGACTGAGATTTACAAGGTGACCATAGCTTGCTTCATACCAACAATCTCCATGGGATTCGGCCATTACTCACGTAAGGTATTACTTGGACGACCCAGTGCACTTGCTGGTTAGTTGTATCGAAGTTGTGACAAATTATGAGTGTGTAATCACGATTACGCGCACCAAGTTGCTCACGTTGCCAGGGATTGTTCGAGCCTGGACATCACAATTTCGTGCACCAAGTTTTTGGCGCCGTTGCCGGGGATTGTTTGAGTTTGGACAACTGACGGTTCCTCTTGTTGCTCAGATTAGGTAATTTTCTTTTTGTTTTGTTTTCAAAAATTTTTCAAAAAGCTTTCAAAAATTTTTCTTTTGTTTTCGAAAAAAAAAAAATAAAATAAAATAAAATAATAAAAATAATATTTTCAAAAATAAATTATTCTATGGCTTCAAGATTTTTAAGAATGAATTCTAGTGTTTCATGAAACATGTTGAATCCTATCTGGTTGTAAAGCCATACCCAAACTGCTTTGGGATTGGTATTCAGCTAATCACTCCAGTCCATGTAATTATATGCTAAAGCTTGGCTGGCTATTAAGCCATGCCTGACCCTTTGATTGGAGCTTTAGAGCATAAGATTCCTGGAATTCATGTTAAAAATTTTGGAATCCTTATTTTTCTTTTTCAAAATAATTTTTCGAAAAATATAAAATAAAAATCCAAAAAAATTTAGAAAATCACAAAAATAAAAAATATTTCATGTTTCTTGTTTGAGTCTTGAGTCATATAATAAGTTTGGTGTCAATTGCATGTGCATCTTGCATTTTTCGAAAATTTCATGCATTCATGGTGTTCTTCATGATCTTCAAGTTGTTCTTGGTAAGTCTTCTTGTTTGATCTTGATGATTTTTTGTTTTGTGTCTTTTCATGTTTATCATATGCATTCTTGAATTCTTAGTGCGTAAGCATTAAAGAATTCTAAGTTTGGTGTCTTGCATGTTTTCTTTGCATTAAAATTTTTTCAAAATTGTGTCTATGATGTTCATCTTGACATTCATGGTGTTCTTGGTGTTCATCTTGACATTCATAGCATTCTTGCATGCATTCATTGTTTTGATCTAAAAATTTCATGCATTGCATAATTTTCATGTTTTCATAAAAATTTCAAAAATCAAAAAAATATCTTTCCCTTTTTCTCTCATCAAATTCGAAAATTTGAGTTGACTTTTTCAAAAATTTTTAAAATCAAATTGTTTCTTATGAGTCAAATCAAATTTTCAATTTGAAAATCTTATCTTTTTCAAAATCTTTTTCAAAAATCAAATCTTTTTCAAAATTCTTAGTTATTTTCGAAAATTCCAAAAATATTTTTCAAAAATCTTTTTCTTATTTTTATACCAAATTTTCGAAAATAACAATACCAATTAATGTTTTGATTCAAAAATTTCAAGTTTGTTACTTACTTGTTAAGAAAGATTCAAACTTTAAGTTCTAGAATCATATCTTGTGATTGCTTGTGAATCAAGTCATTAATTGAGATTTTAAAAAAATCAAATCTTTTTCAAAAACGAATTTCTATCATATCTTTTAAAAAATATCTTCTTATCTTTTTCAAAAATTTGATTTCAAAATATCTTCTCTAACTTCCTAACTTCTTATCTTTTCAAAATTTGTTCCAACTAACTAACTAACTTTTTGTTTGTTTCTTAACTTTTTCAAAACTACCTAACTAACTCTCTCTCTCTCATTTTCGAAAACATCTTCCCCCTTTTTCAAAATTTCTTTTTAATTTATTAATTATTTTAATTTTTAATTTTTAAATCTAAATTTTCGAAAATTACTAACATTTTTCAAAAACTATTTTCAAAAATCACTAACTCTTTTTCAAAAATTGTTTTCGAAAATTCACTTCCCCCTCTCATCCTTCTTCTATTTGTTTATTGATATACTAACATCTTTCCTTCAACTCTCCAAAAATCCGAACCCCCTCTCTCTCTGAGTTCAGATTTTCTTCCCTTCTTTTCTTCTACTAACACAAGGATCCCTATACTGTGGTATAAAGGATCCATATTATTATTACTATTTTTTCTGTGCCTTCTTCTTTGTCATATGAGCAGGAGCAAGAATAAGAACATTCTTGTGGAAGCAGATCCAGAACCTGAAAGGACTCTGAAAAGGAAACTAAGAGAAGCTAAAATACAACAATCCAGAGATAACCTTTCAAAAATTTTCGAACAGGAAGAGGAGATGGCAGCCGAAAATAATAATAATGTAAGGAAGATGCTTGGTGACTTTACTGCACCTAATTCCCATTTACATGGAAGAAGCATCTCCATTCCTGCCATTGGAGAAAACAACTTTGAGCTGAAACCTCAATTAGTTTCTCTGATGCAGCAGAACTGCAAGTTTCATGGACTTCCATCTGAAGATCCTTTTCAGTTCTTAACTGAATTCTTGCAGATATGTGATACTGTTAAGACTAATGGAGTAGATCCTGAAGTCTACAGGCTCATGCTTTTCCCTTTTGCTGTAAGAGACAGAGCTAGAATCTGGTTGGACTCTCAACCTAAAGATAGCCTGAACTCTTGGGATAAGCTGGTCACGGCTTTCTTAGCCAAGTACTTTCCTCCTCAAAAGCTGAGCAAGCTTAGAGCTGATGTTCAAACCTTCAGACAGAAAGAAGGTGAATCCCTCTATGAAGCTTGGGAAAGATACAAACAGTTGACCAAAAAGTGTCCCTCTGACATGCTTTCAGAATGGACCATCCTAGATATATTCTATGATGGTTTATCTGAGCTATCTAAGATGTCACTGGACACTTCTGCAGGTGGATCCATTCACCTAAAGAAAACGCCTGCAGAAGCTCAAGAACTCATTGACATGGTTGCTAATAACCAGTTCATGTACACTTTTGAAAGGAATCCTGTGAGTAATGGGATGCCTATGAAGAAAGGAGTTCTTGAAGTTGATACTCTGAATGCCATATTGGCTCAGAATAAAATATTGACTCAGCAAGTCAATATGATTTCTCAGAGTCTGCATGGAATGCAAGCTGCATCCAACAGTACTCAAGAGGCTTCTCATAAAGAAGAAGCTTATGATCCTGAGAACCCTGCAATAGCAGAGGTAAATTACTTAGGTGAACCTTATGGAAACACCTATAACTCATCATGAAGAAATCATCCAAATTTCTCATGGAAGGATCAAAAGCCTCAACAAGGCTTTAACAATGGTGGAAGAAGCAGGTTTAGCAATAGCAAGCCTTTTCCATCATCCACTCAGCAACAGACAGAGAACTCTGAATAAAATGCTTATAATTTAGCAAATCTAGTCTCTGATCTATCCAAGGCCACTGTGAGCTTCATGAATGAAACAAGATCTTCCATTAGAAATCTGGAAGAACAAGTGGGCCAGCTAAGTAAAAGGATCACTAAAATCCCTCCTAGTACTCTCCCAAGCAATACAGAAGAGAATCCAAAAGGAGAGTGCAAGGCCATTGACATAAGCACCATGGCCGAATCTGTGAGGAAAGGAGAGGACGTGAATCCCAAGGAGGAAGACCTCCTGGGACGTCCAGTGATCAATAAGGAGCTTCCCTCTGAGGAACCAAAGGACTCTGAGGCCCATCTAGAGACCATAGAGATTCCATTGAACCTCCTTATGCCCTTCATGAGCTCTGATGAGTATTCCTCTTCTGAAGAGAATGAGGATGCTACTGAAGAGCAAACTGCCAAGTTTCTTAGTGCAATCATGAAGCTGAATGCCAAATTATTTGGCATTGATGCTTGGGAAGTTGAACCTCCCTTGTTCATCAATGAACTAAGTGATCTGGATCAACTGACATTGCCTCAGAAGAAACAGGATCCTGGAAAGTTCATAATACCCTGTACCATAGGCACCATGATCTTTAAGGCTCTATGTGACCTTGGTTCAGGAATAAAACTCATGCCCCTCTCTGCAATAGAGAAACTGGGAATCTATGAGGTGCAAGCTGCTAAAATCTCCTTAGAGATGGCAGACAGCTCAAGAAAATAGGCTTATGGACAGGTAGAGGACGTGTTAGTAAAGGTTGAGGGCCTTTACATCCCTACTGATTTCATAGTCCTAGATACTGGAAAGGAAGAGGATGAATCTATCATCCTAGGAAGACCTTTCCTGGCCACAGCAAGAGCTGTGATTGATGTTGACAGAGGAGAAATAGTCCTTCAATGGAATAAGGACTCCCTTGTGTTTAAAACTCAAGGATCTCCCTCTGCAACCATGGAGAGGAAGCAGAAAGAGCTTCTCTCAAAGCATAGTCAACCAGAGCCCCCACAGTCAAACTCTAAGTTTGGTGTTGGGAGGCCACAACGAAACTCTAAGTTTGGTGTTGGAGAGTTTCAACAATGCTCTGAACATCTGAAAGGCTCCATGAGAGCCCACTGTCAAGCTATTGACATTAAAGAAGCGCTTGTTGGGAGGCAACCCAATGTTTATTTATCTAACTCTATTATTCTTGTTTTTCATGTTTTCTTAGGTTCATGATCAAGTGGAGTCACAAAATAAATATAAAAATTGAAAACGGAGTCAAAAATAGCAGAAGAAAAATCACACCCTGGAGGAGCATCTGCCTGGCGTTCAACGCCAGAACAGAGCATGGTTCTGGCGCTGAACGCCCAAAAAGGGCAACATCCTGGCGCTAAACGCCCAGAACAAGCATGGTTCTGGCGTTCAACGCCAGAAATGGCAGCAAATGGGCGTTGAACGCCCAAAATGGCCACCAACCTGGCGCTGAACGCCCAGAGTTGTGTACAAGGGCATTTTACATGCCTAAATTGGTGCAGGGATGTAAATGCCTTGACACCTCAGGATCTGTGGACCCCACAGGATCATCTCAGGATCTGTGGACCCCATACGATCACCTCAGGATCTGTGGACCCCACAGGATCCCCACCTACCTCATCATCTCTCTTCCCATTCATGATCATCCCTTCTGTTTTCCATTTACCACTCACATCAATACACCCACCACCTTCAAAATCCAACATCTCTCTCTCCCACCCAATCCCACCCATATGGCCGAATACACACATCCATCCATCTCCTCCATATCTTCTTCTTCTTCTTCTTTCTTCTTTTGCTCGAGGGCGAGCAACATTCTAAGTTTGGTGTGGTAAAAGCATAGCTTTTTTGTTTTTTCCATAACCATTGATGGCACCTAAGGCCAGAAAAACCTCTAGAAAGAGGAAAGGGAAGACAAAAGCTTCCATCAAGGGTCTATAGCTCAGTGGTAGAACATTTGACTGCAAATCAAGAGATCCCTGAGATACCTCAGGGGAGACATTTTCTTCCACACAATTATTGGAAGCAACTAAGGGTGGAACATCAAGAGCACTCCATCATGCTCCATGAAATAAGAGAAGATCAAAAAGCAATGAAAGAGGAGCAACAAAGACAAGGAAGAGACATAGAAGAGCTCAAGGACATCATTGGTTCCTCAAGAAGGAAACGCCACCATCACTAAGGTGGATTCATTCCTTGCTCTTATTTCTTCTGTTTTTCGTTTTCTATGTTATGTGCTCATCTATGTTTGTGTCTTTATTACATGATCATTAGTAGTTAGTAACTTTGTCTTAAGGTTATGAATGTCCTATGAATCCATCACCTCTCTTAAAATAAAAACTGTTTTAATTCAAAAGAACAAGAAGTACATGAGTTTCGAATTTATCCTTGAACTTAGTTTAATTATATTGATGTGGTAACAATGCTTCTTATTTTCTGAATGTATGCTTGAACAGTGCACATGTCTTTTGAAGTTGTTGTTTAAGAATGTTAAATATGTTGGCTCTTGAAAGAATGATGACAAGGAGACATGTTATTTGATAATCTGAAAAATCATAAAAATGATTCTTGAAGCAAGAAAAAGCAGCAAAGAACAAAGCTTGCAGAAAAAAAAAATAGGCGAAAAAAAAATATAGAAAGAAAAAGAAAAAGCAAGCAGAAAAAGCCTAAAGCTCTTAAAACCAAGAGGCAAGAGCAAAAATCCAATAACCCTTAAAACCAAAAGGCAAGGGCAATAAAAAGGATCCCAAGGCTTTGAGCATCAGTGGATAGGAGGGCCTAAAAGAATAAAATCCTGGTCTAAGCGGCTAAACCAAGCTGTCCCTAACCATGTGCTTGTGGCGTGTAGGTGTCAAGTGAAAACTTGAGACTGAGCGGTTAAAGTCAAGGTCCAAAGCAAAAAAAAGAGTGTGCTTAAGAACCCTGGACACCTCTAATTGGGGACTTTAGCAAAGCTGAGTCACAATCTGAAAAGGTTCACCCAATTATGTGTCTGTGGCATTTATGTATCCGGTGGTAATACTGGAAAACAAAGTGCTTAGGGCCACGGCCAAGACTCATAAAGAAGCTGTGTTCAAGAATCATCATACTGAACTAGGAGGGTCAATAACACTATTCGAAATCTGAAGTTCCTATAGATACCAATCATTCTGAACCTCAATGGATAAAGTGAGATGCCAAAACTATTCAAGAGGCAAAAAGCTATAAGTCCCGCTCATATGATTGAAGCTCTGTTTCATTGATAGTTTGGAATTTATAGTATGTTCTATTCTTTTTATCCTATTTTGATTTTCAGTTGCTTGGGGACAAGCAACAATTTAAGTTTGGTGTTGTGATGAGCGGATAATTTATACGCTTTTTGGCATTGTTTTTAGTATGTTTTTAGTAGAATCTAGTTACTTTTAGGGATGTTTTTAATAAATTTTATGTTAAATTCACATTTCTGGACTTTACTATGAGTTTGTGTGTTTTTCTGTGATTTCAGGTATTTTCTGGCTGAAATTGAGGGACTTGAGCAGAAATCAGATTCAGAGGTTGAAAAAGGACTGCTGATGCTGTTGGATTCTGACCTCCCTGCACTCAAAGTGGATTTTCTGGAGCTACAGAACTCGAAATGGCGCGCTTCCAATTGCGTTGGAAAGTAGACATCCAGGGCTTTCCAGCAATATATAATAGTTCATACTTTGGCCAAGAATAGATGACGTAAACTGGCGTTCAACGCCAGCTTTCTACCCAAATCTGGCGTCCAGCGCCAGAAAAGGAGCCAAAACCAGAGTTGAACGCCCAAACTGGCACAAAAGCTGGCGTTCAACTCCAAGGAGGACCTCTACACGTGTAACAATCAAAGCCCAGCCCAAGCACACACCAAGTGGGCCCCGGAAGTGGATTTATGCATCAATTACTTACTCATGTAAACCCTAGTAGCTAGTTTATTATAAATAGGACCTTTTACTATTGTATTAGACATCTTGGAACGCATTGTTCTTAGACCATGGGGGCTGGCCACACGGCCATGCCTGGACCTTCACTTATGTATTTTCATACGGTAGAGTTTCTACACTCCATAGATTAAGGTGTGGAGCTCTGCTGTTCCTCAAAGATTAATGCAAAGTACTACTGTTTTCTATTCAATTCATCTTATTTCGCTTCTAAGATATCCATTCGCACCCAAGAACGTGATGAAGGTGATGATTATGTGTGACACTCATCACCATTCTCCCCTATGAACACGTGCCTAACAAACACTTCCGTTCTACATGAAATAAGCTAGAATGAATATCTCTTAGATCTCCCAACCAGAATCTTCGTGGCGTAAGCTAGAATGATGGCGGCATTCAAGAGAATCCGGAAGGTCTAAACCTTGTCTGTGGTATTCCGAGTAGGATTCAATGATTGAATGACTGTGACGAGCTCCTAACTCGCGATTGCAGGGCGTTAGTGACAGACGCAAAAGGATAGTAAATCCTATTCCAGCATGATCGAGAACCGACAGATGAATAGCCGTGCCGTGACAGGGTGCGTGAGCATATTATTCACTGAGAGGATAAGATGAAGCCATTGACAAGGGTGATGCCTCCAGACGATTAGCCGTGCCGTGACAGGGCATTGGATCATTTTCCCGTGAGATGACCGAAAGTAGCCATTGACAGTGGTGATGTATCACATAAAGCCAGCCATGGAAAGGAATGAGACTAATTGGATGAAGATAGCAGGAATGCAGAGGTTCAGAGGAACGAAAAGCATCTCCATTCGCTTATCTGAAATTTCTACCAATGATTTACATAAGTATCTCTATCCCTATTCTATTATTTATTATTCGAAAACATCTTCATCACTTTATATCTGCCTGACTGAGATTTACAAGGTGACCATAGCTTGCTTCATACCAACAATCTCCGTGGGATTCGACCCTTACTCACGTAAGGTATTACTTGGACGACCCAGTGCACTTGCTGGTTAGTTGTATCGAAGTTGTGACAAATTATGAGTGTGTAATCACGATTACACGCACCAAGTTGCTCACGTTGCCAGGGATTGTTCGAGCCTGGACATCACAATTTCGTGCACCATGTCTCTTATAGCCATTTAATTTGCCTGGAATCTTCTTCATGATGTGCCAAATATACCAACGGTGAATTATTGTGGGCATACAAGCCTCGATAGCCATTTGCATCGATGCGCATTGATTAGTGAGAATCTCTTTCAGAGCCTTTCCTCCCATGCAACGAATCTAACATTGAAATAATCATCTGAATGATTGAATATCTTCGTTTTTCATCAAAGCATATCCAAGAAGTGTTGACTGACCGTGGTGATTCACCCCGACAAAAGAACCACAAACCAGATTACACCTGAAACAAATTACGGCAAAACCGAATTAAAATCATTAAATACTCCCAAAATAATCACCTTATACACCCAAAAACATCCAATATACACCTCTATAGCAGATTCATAAAACAACATTAATTCAGCATCATAAACCAAAACAGTATATTACCTGTTTGTATTGTAGGTGGTGTCGAATGAAATAATATCTCTAAAATACTCACAGGTAGCCCTGCTCTTTGCGTTCGCCCAAAAAGCAAGCTTAATCGACTGATCATCCTCGAGTTCGAGCTCGAAAAAGAAATTCTGGTTCTTCTCTTTCATTCTTATTAAGTATTTCCCAAATTCTTTTGCATCGTCTAGTTCCAAAACATTCCGCACTTCTCTTGTGATGTAATTTCTCACATCTTTTACGATAAAATTTAACTCACGGTGACCCCCGGCTGCTGCCACAAATGATTGGTAAGTTTTGCTTGGTCTGATACCGGCTTCCTCGTTATTCTCTATTGTACAACACACGGACATGCTTAGTTCCCTGTGCTGTTTGAGTATCTCTGCTTGATTTGGACAGCAGGGATGTGAATGATGCAACACAACCTTCGAAATGATCCAAACACCAATATCCTTCAATATGTGTATATAATTATTGCAAGACAATTTGAGGAATTTGTCTTCTCAGTCGAAGATATTTTCGATTTTCATTTTCCCTCTCTACTTCATGTAATTAATTGATTCTTAATTTCATTTTCCTTCTTATTTATGCTCCGAACTCTTATAGAAAAACCTACAGCCTTTGAATAATCCTTGTAGAATTTTCTAGCATCTTCAAGGGTGTTAAAAGTCATCCAAACCTTGGAAATAAGCTGCTCATCAACACCACAAAGGGGCTGCAAAATACACCAAAAATACAACTATAGAATGCAAATACAACTATAAAACCATCATAAAAAAAAGATTCATGAATCATCATTAAATAGAAACTAAAACAATTCAATTAAAAGAATAAGACAATTCATCCTCAGCCAGATGAAAAGTCATAAACTGTAAATATACCCAAACTTTCGTCAAATACACCCAAATATTTTTTATTTACACCCGTAAGTCTGATATAAAATGCAGAAAAATTCATCAGAACTAGTACATTAGATTCAACTCAAACAATGAACAATGAACAGCAAATTTCACAGACAAGGTTCACACATTATTAACTGGATTCAAATTCAAATTCAATTATTAACTGGAAATAAACCACACCTCAGAAACTTCATTGGATTCAAATTCAAAATCCACTTCGCTCTGGTTCAACTGACAATTTGAAGTTGAATCATCCATTATCTTCAAAACGATTTAACAACTTGATTTCAGAAACAATGAAAAACGAAAAAAATGAAGAAAGAGAACAGAGAAAGAAACTTACGTGAAGGGCAAAGGAGAAGGCAGAGAGAAACGCACGAAAGAGATCGAAGAGAGAAGGCAAGAAAACGCAAAAGAAATTCAAAAAAGGAAACAAAATCCTTTCGAAAAAGAAAGTTATAAATTCGCGCATTGATTGATTGAAAAAACTGTAAAGGAGGCGCGTGAAACGTGCCATAAAAGGCACGTTTTAGGGATAAGGGATTTTTAGGATTTATAAGACTTATATAGTAAA